>NC_141547.1:98622500-98966250 GCF_021556685.1 Rattus norvegicus
AGAAAGGAAGGAGGTGGGAGGGAGGGACAGAGGGAGGAAAGAAGGAAGGGAAGAAGGGAAGGAGGGGGCCAGCATGTCCGCCCCAGAAGCAGCAGTTCCAGCTGAGTTCCTTCCTAGCTGTGCCACTTTACAGAAATAACCTAACCTCTCTGTTGGACGCAGGGCTCATGCCTGTAGTCCAGCGCCTAGGAACCTGAGGTAAGAGAATTGGCACCATTTGGATACCAGCCCCACGGTGAGGTCCTGTCTTAATGGAGGAAGAGGGCACACAATCTGACAAGAAAGACTGGGGAGCGAGTCCAAGCCCTGTTTTCTCCGTTCTGGGTACTTGCAGGACCTCTCTGCCCCGTGGGAGGCCAGAGTGCAAGCATGGGGAAGGGGGCTGAGCAAAGGGGCGTGAGGCCCCGGGACAGTTTTTATTGCTGCAGCTACTAACTAAACCCTGGGTGACTGACCCTGGAGTCCGACCTACTTATCCTTGTCAAAAGTCTAATCCTCCAAGGCTGAGAAGGAGCCTCATGCTCCGGGTGTGTGTGTGTGTGTGTGTGTGTGTGTGTGAAGCTGCTATTCTGGACCCACCCATTTCTCCACCAAGCAGATGTGGTTGTTGGAAGCCAAGGCTGCTTGGGGGCCCACAGCAGGAAGGAGATTGAGCTGAGGAGCTGGGGTCCTGAAGAGGGGGACGAGGGGCTGGCTGACTGCACAGAGCCTGCCCTGGCCTGCTGGTGTGGAGTAAGTTGGCTCTAAGAATGGTTGTGCTATAGAGCGAAGGATGGGACCCTGACCAGGAGGAGATTGGGCAGGAGCTGTGCTTGCACAATATTGCTTTGGGAGCCTGGGTGGGCGGCTGCCCTGACCTGCCCTGCTCTGCCCTGCCATCGACTTAGCTGCAACAGTAGTGCCTCCCCTGTGCCTTATGTGGCAAATAAAAAGAGAATTTAACCAGCACATAGGTGCTCTCAAAATGCAGCAAGGACCCCAGACCAATGGCAGTCACACACACACCCCCGCCAGGCAGCCCCCAGAGGACCCCTCCCTAGTCAGGTTCCATTTTGACATAATGGAGTCCATCTGTGGATTTATTCACGGGGGAAAAAAGGGGGAGCATAGCTCGTGTGGGGACACCTGCAAGGCACTTCATACACCTCCTGTTTTGTTTACCGGAAGGGGATGTTCAGCAACTCACAGAGAAGGTATGGTTGTGCCCACCACCACACAGCAAGATCAGCGATGGAACCCCCATGCTGAAGCTCGCTCCCACCTGTCCGCTCCTTCCATTTCCGTTTTTTCCACTCTGGAATTTTCCGTTCCATTTGTTGAATGCCACTTGTAAGGAGGCTGCCTGGTGCGTCTCGATCAGGAATGTGCTAAATGGCACTCTGTACAAGCTGGCTTCTCCCACATTTTGGTCCCATCAAATGCCACGCCTTCCTGTAATTATGAGACATTCTTCTCTGGATATTTGTGGCGGGGCAGGAAGCCCTTAGTGCAGCTGTGCCCCTGTAGGTTAGGAACTGTGGTGTGGTGAGATCCAGGGCCGGCGCTGTCATAAACAGACCCTATGGAAACCTTAGAGCCTCTCACATGCCTGAACATGAACACGGAAGGGAAAAGAACGTGAAATAACCAGCCGAAGCGCAAATATCACCAAAGGCAGCTAGAACGAGCACCGCACTTCAGATACCCCGGACCGGTCTTCCCCACGCATCAAGGGGTAGAACATATATCTAAGGACAGTTTCTATCTACATATACATTCTGTGGCTATGGCAGAAGTGGGAAATCCAAAATCTACCCCAACCACATCCTTTTATTTTGACCCCCGCCCCCAGGTTGGGGATGGAAACCCCGTCTCAGGCAAGCATCGCTGAGCTGTGTTCCCTGCCTCCCATTTTGTCATTCCAGCGGCTTATAGCATATTAATATTTATAATAAATACTTTGTAAATGCCCCCTAACATCTCACAGGAAACACATGTGACCTATATATACACATCTAAAACTTCTTGTGTGTGTTGGGGGGTTAGGGGGGCGCGGTGGTACATCCGGGTGGACCTCTGAGCTTGAGGCCAGCCTGCTCTACAGAGTGAGTTCCGGGGTAGCCAGGGCTACACAGAGAAACCCCGTGTCGAAAAACAAAACAAAGCAAAAATTTCATGGTTCTTAAGCCAGAGCTTCTCAAGCCTGGCATGGATGTTTGGGGACTGTGCAATGAATCACTGTGATCATTAGTGTTGTGGGCTCTCGAGATGCCAGCAACATCTGCCTCTAGGCGTGGCAAGAAAGAATGTCTCCGGAGACTGCCAAATGTCCAAGGCTTAGGCTAAGGGGTGAGCTGACTGAGTGCACTGCAGTCCACGGGTTGTCACATCGACTCTACATGCACCAGCTACGCTTATATCTGGCTTTTGGTCATAGGATGGTGGAGAGAGAATACTGTCTGGAATCTGGTACCGAGGTGAGACTTGGCATCACTGCTGAGGGTGCCGGTGAAGACAGGCTCACCCTAGCTTTGCACGGGGTACAGAGGCCCTGGACCACTAGATCTTGGCACTTTGGTCTGGCTCCTTCTCTCCAAGCTAACCAACCTAGCAGGGGCCTCCCTGTCATTTTGACTTAGTCCCCTGGTCAATCAGAGTGGCAAAAGGCAGTAGGTTAACTGCTTTGTTTTAAAGAGTCTGGATCGCCAACACCCCTCCTTCACAAGGGGCCTCTGCCAAAGAGGGATGCTACTTCCTGTCTTAGAAAATCCAACCACAGCCAGCCTGTTGGTTCCAGGGCAGAGAGCAAGTGGGGTTAGGAGAAAGGGAGAGGCTGATTGGGGTGCCTTCGTGTGCAGCCTCCAATCCTGCAGGGTCCTGAGGCCTGTGAATACTGTCAGTTCACCATCAGCAGGGAATGACGGTAGAAAGCCTAGGTGCTGTAAACATATGTTAGTGTAAACAAGGTGAGCAGTGGGCAGGAGACAGGAAGCCCCCTCTGTACCCCTTTTACTGAATGAACACGTCAATAAATAAACCCATGGCCATGGTATCGAAACCGGGATGTGTGAGAAGCAAAGATCAGGACCTGTAGCCCACAGTCCTTACACTGTCCCAGGACCCCTAGATGTGACTGGGGCTTGTAAATTAACCCTGAAGTTATCTCCTATCCTCCTCATATGCCCAGTGTGGGCCTAATTCCTACCTGAGTCCCAGGTGGACACAAGTGTACCCTGCTCTCTCCTGACCCTGGCCTCTAACCACTGCTAGAGTGTTTTTTCGCCTCCCAAACCCAAACTGAACCAAACCAGATGGAACTGAACCCCAGCCCCAGTTCTCGGTGTGATCCAGAGGCATGGACAGCACAGACTGATGAGCAGGGGAGACAGCAGCTGTCTTGGGCCTCAGGGCACTCAGGTGGGGTGGGGCAGAGCCAGCCCAGCCGAGATTGGCAGCAGCAAGGTCTCTCTATGGTAGTAACCATAATTCCACACAGCCAAAGGCCTGGCTGAGAAGGGAATGGGCCTCTGCCTCTGCCAGAGCTCTTCCTGTTAGTCATCAACCCTAGGCTTCAGGCCATCACACTGGTGGGTAGTTCAATGTCCTTTCTGGGTCACATGGCACTCGGTAGTGGCGTGCACTCATACATACCCACACGGTTGCGCGCGCGTTCACACACACACACACACACACACACACACACACACACACACACACACACGCAGTTCTTCTCAAACACTCCAACTCAAGAAAGTAAGTTCTAACAGTGGAGTTAACCTCAGAGAGAGGTGGCGATGTCACAGCATTAGAAGGTTTTCCTGTGGATGGATCGGGTGCCATTTCATATGCCTTCTTAGAGACCCACATCTTCTTAAAGGTGTTCAGGGACGCACAGAGCCACCAATCAGTGTGGAATACCTCTCTTCTGGGGGCAGCTATCCTGGTCGTCCCATCTGTGGAAGCTAGTTTATTCCCTTTACTCCCGTTACCTTTGGACAGGGTAGAACCCTCGGAGAGGACAATGTTGGAAAAAGTGTAGGCTGTAAGTCCAGGACTTCTGGATGGCAAACACCGCATCTCACGGGTATATTTACTCTCCTCGCCAATCACAGCTCAGGGCCGGGAACCTGGAAGGGCGGATCTCAATGGTGCTGCCATCACACAGGTCGTCGTATTGAGCCTTCCTGGTCAGGTAGCAGGCTCTTTCTTTTATGGCCTTGACGCTCTCAAACTCGGAGGAGTGGAAATCATAACCCTCCTTCCGCAGTAGAGGCGGAGGAAGCACGAGGCATCTCCGCCAGCAATATCGATGAGCATGATGAAGCGAGGCATGGCGCGAAGCCTTCATACAGCGGGACCGCGTGGGTCACAGCAACCACAGAATCCCGTGGTGCCGCTGTGGCATAAAGCTTGCATGAAGATGAAGAGAGCTGGCATGCTGAAGATCTCGGAGAAAACTTCAGCAGCTTGCTCCAGAGTTTTCCCGAGGGCTTAAAGGTCCAACAGTCAGGAACACAGGATGCTCCTCCAAGAAAGACTGCAACCGGTCCTCCGAATAGACATATTGCCAAATGCGCTCTACGTCGTTCCAGTCCTTGACAATGCCATGATCCAGGGGGTAGCGGATTGACACCAGTGCTCCTCAGCTTTGGAGCTAATAAACAGGACACCTTCGAGGGCTCCTGCCATGACACAAACACATTTGGGTCTGCCCACATAGCTTGGAAAGCCATATCTGAGGATCTGATCACCAGCGAAATCAGCTTTGACTACATTGGATCCGTCGAAGACCCCAACAGGCTGGTTGTGGATCACATGGGACTCCATGGCAGAGGAATCTTTCTTCTGAAGAAGGAACTGCCCCCTCAGTCTGCTCTCCACGTAGTATTTTAGATCACAGATGATCACAGGAAACCGAAGCCATGAGTACGGAAGGACTACCATATTAGAGAAATAAGAAACCGCTTTAGAAAGAGAAAACAGGCTGGAGAGATGGCTCGGCAGTTAAGAGCACTGACTGCTCTTCCAGAGGTCCTGAGTTCAATTCCCAGCAACCACATGGTGGCTCCCAACCATTTATACTGGGATCTGATGCCCTCTTCTGGTGTGTCTGGAGAGAATGACAGTGTACTCACATATATATAAAATATAAATTAATCAATTTTAAAATGAGAAAACTACAGGATGGTGTGCACACACCTTTAATCCCAGCACTAGGGGATTCTAGAGAGTTCCAGGATAGTTAGGGTCACACAGAAAACCCCTGTCTTGGAAAACCAATAGAAGAAAAGAGGAAAACTATGGACAAAGCTGGGGTGAGCCAGACTTTGAAGTCCTAGCACCAGGATCCTTGCTTCCCTATTTTGTGACCTAGGAGTGTTCCGCTAGTGTCTGGGAAATAATTTGATGGTTAAGAGCACTTGGTGCTCTTCCAGAGGACCTGGGCTCAGCTCTCAGAATGAATGGTTCACAGCTGCCTGGAACCCCAGCTCTAGGGGATCTGATGCCCTCTTCTCACCCACCCTCCACATGGCATACAGACATAAATAAAATTAAAAATTGTCACACTGGCGGAAATCTCTAGCACTTAGAACTTGAGGGTGGGTGTGGTGGCACAGGCCAACAGCCCTGGCACTTGGCAGGGAAGATCATAAATTTGAGGCTGGGCTAGATAATGATACTCTCTCAATTAAAAGAAAGAACTTGGAGACACAGTCTATGAGGGATAAAGGCTGAGAATGAGACAGGAGCCAGACAGTGTCAAAACCCTCTCCAAAAGGAACTTAAATGGTACTGGAAGGGACTCAACAATTAGAAAAACCGACTATGTGCTGGACAAATTCTCAGAACCTAGAATTCGTTTTAATAATATGAAGGAGGTTTTGTCTGTGTGTATTTGTGTTCCATGTGCATGCAGTGCCCAAGAAGGCCAGAAGAGGGCACCAGATCCCCTAGAACTAGCCTATGAATAGTACAATCTAGAGTTCCTGTGTTGCACAGTTAAGTACATGTGCAATTACAGAATATATGTGTGTGTGTAATATATAATATATGTAACATACATTACATATATAATTATAATAGCCTTGATGAAATTATTTTATGTCTGCTCACTCATTTATTTCAAATTCTGCTCAAAGAAACTTCAAATCTCTGGTTCTCTTTTCACCGGGCTGTTGCTGCCCTGCTGTACTGTAATCCAAGAAGGATTACTTCTTGGGAAAGTTTGCAATCAGAAATGTTGAGGGGTTGGGGATTTAGCTCAGCGGTAGAGCGCTTGCCTAGCAAGCGCAAGGCCCTGGGTTCGGTCCCCAGCTCCGAAAAAAAAGAAAAAGAAAAATAAAAAAAAGAAATGTTGAAGACACAGTGTAAGCAACTAGCTGCACTGTGGAAGTGAGTTACTCCATTGTTTTAAGGCTGATTGTCTCTTTCATCAGGGTCTCTATAAGAGGCGTTATTCTAAATTACAGGCTTTTTAAAAAGTGCCTTCCTGCAACCTTCAGAACTGTGTTCTCAGTGTTGCTGACTTACAGCTCTGGTGAACTTAAGACTAGGGGACAGTTGAAAGTGACACGTGGTGTGCCTATAGGCATAGATTTGGGGAAGCTAGGAGGACTGCCTTGAGGGTCCAGGCTGGCCTGATCTATCTAGCAATACACCGATGAGGCTAAGTCACACATTACAAAACACCAAGTAGCTTCCCTGTTCTTTAATTATTTATTATTATATCTTGTGGTCTCACTAGGTAGCCCTGGCTGTCCTAAAACTCACCAGGTGGACCAGGCTGGCTTTGAACCTCAGAGATCACCTGCCTCTCCCTTCTCAGTGACAGGATTAAAGGCACCAACATCAGCCCAGTGCCTTCCCTGTCCTTGATGCCAATGGTAAATGGTGTCACCAACCTGTCAACTTCCAAAATGTGACCTCTGGGCCACCACAGCTCTTGTATGACCATATCCTACTCATAACCAATCACGCTGTCAGTCTTTTGGGTGGACACCGACTGAGGTCCTCACGAAGGCTGGGGTTTGGAGCATGGCAGAGGGGTTCTAGGACCTCAAGTACTACTTTTCCATTTCTAACCCTTCTGTGCAATTCTGACTTAGCAGAATTTAGTGACCTCCTCAGAGTGTAGCACGGAAAGGTATTGAGTTCCCAATGTGCCAGCCCCTGGGGAATAGGGCTATCATTTCCCTCAGACTTCATAGTTACCTTGTGAGGCAGAAGATAGTGTTAGACCTAAATATATATGAGCAAACTGGGAGCATCTGGGGATGTTGCCTAGAGCAGTTGCCTAACATGGGGATGGTCTAGGGTGTCACCCCCAGCACTTCCCTACCAAGTGGTCTAACATGAAAATCCCTAACATTTTAATAAAAATATCTCTCTCTCTCTCTCTCTCTCTCTCTCTCTCTCTCTCTGACACACACACATACATGGTGAAAGGGGGAGGGAGGGAGGGAGAGAGAGATTTTATAATATGTTAATATATTAGTATCTTAGTGTTATAACATGCACAAGGCTCTCAGCTCAATCTCCAGCATTGTAAAATGTTATTCAGACCAGAGTTTATTTACATGCACACTCGGCCCTGGCCACATCTGCCCCACAGCCCTGAACATTTGGAGCAAATAAACAGTTGTTTAGAAATTTGTTTTAAAGGCTGTGAAACATCCAACTGTGAGAGAATCGTTGGGGTAAATTTGCCATGTACAGACTAGCAAACAGATCTCATCTAGAGTGTTACCTTAGCTGACTGTCAGGGACTGCCCCAGGTAAAGACTTTTAAAGCAAATCCATGACAGTCGGGATCTCCCTGATCAGCTAGAAAGAGAATATGAGATGGTCCCATTTTATGAATTTATTGTCCCTAGGCTAGAAGTTCAAGTTGTACACTTAAAAGAGATTTCAAAAATGAAAATGAAGGCAGAAAGAAATTCTCTGTGGTGCTCATACACAGCTGTGTCGCCGAGGATGACACTTGTCAATACACATGTGCCTGAGGTCCCAGCACTGGGGAGACTGAGATAGGAAAATCTGGAGTTCAAGGTTATCCCCAGCTACATAGTGAAGTGGAGGGCAGCCTGGGCTAGACAAGACCTAGTCATTCACAAAAACAAACAGCGGGGCTGGCTCAGCAGTTAAGAGCATGGACTGTTCTTTCAGAGGTCCTGAGTTCAATTCCCAGCAACCACATGGTGGCTCACAACCCTCTGTAATGAGACCTGATGCCCTCTTCTGGTGTGTCTGAAGACAGCTACAGTGTACTTATATATAATAAATAAATAAATCTAAAAGAAAATCAACAATGCAACCAATCTGAGTCCTAAATTTACAGAAAACTCACCTCCTCAGACTACCCTTCTCATGTGACCACAGAAAGTCTGAGGTGGGAAGGACCCCGGAAATGATTTGCATGTGTTCACTTTAGAAAAAAACCGGGAACAGAAACAAAGAGGAATTTCTGGCGGCGAATTCTAAGTTCACCAGAAAAGCCGGTTCTTCAGAATATTCCCTTCTCAGACGCACAGGGACCCAGACGGACATTTAAATTATTTGGGCTCTGGCTTTCCCATTTGGCTTGCAGGAGAATCATCTGGGAAACTTTAGAAAACTCAGAACGTCACTGTCTGGGTTCTGATTCAAGTGATCTGGGGTAGGCCCAGAAATTGTGATGTTGCACACCTCCCCAATTTCCCTAGGGATTCTGACACATAGATTAAATTGAGAGCTGCAGAGTTGGTCAAAGCCTGTCATTTAACAGATTTAAAAAATGAAGGCGGGGGCTGGGGATTTAGCTCAGTGGTAGAGCGCTTGCCTAGGAAGCGCAAGGCCCTGGGTTCGGTTCCCAGCTCCGAAAAAAAAAAAAAAAAAAAAAAAATGAAGGCTTAGAGCGGATGGCTGCTTTCCCAGAGACATAGTTACTTGGCACATTCTGTCTCATATGGGGTGATGCCAAGCCCCTATGTCCATGGAAGTGGCGGCACTGGAGTCCCCACTTAGGTGGTCTCAGTTTCTGTCCCTGTGGCCTCATCTTGATGCGGCCATTTTACTGCTTCTCTACCCTTGGTGTTTCCAGAGGGCCCTGACTGATATCTCTGGGCCACTAGTGCATTATATGGTTTTTGTACCCCGTGCCATGAGGTGCACGCTCTATGATCTGCTTACCCTTACTGGCCCTCCGTGGTACTGCCAGCGATGGTGGGAGATTAACAACCGGGTCCTCAGCTGTAAAGCAACCTGGCAAGGGAGGTGGAGAATGTGAAGCTTGGCTTGGGGAATGCCGTACACTATCCTCCCAGCAAGCAGAAGCCCAACTTATTTATGGATGAGGACAAGTGCCCTGAGAAGTCGGTAGCTTGCCTTAGGCCCTGCAGCTAGGTAATGGCCACGTGAGGAATGTTCAAGCCAGTTCTTGTCCCCATCCTCTGCAGCGACTCCATTAAGGTGTCATGCCCAGTCTCTTGAAGGACAAGCCAGCCCCGCAGATGGCTGGCTAGTAGCCAGAAAAAAAGCAGAGGTCATGCAGTGGGGACACCTGAGTCCACACTGAGCATTACCAGATGCCTGTCCAGATCACTGGTGTGGTCTTCCAGTCAGAGGTGCTAACCCAAGTCTGAGGCATCCAAACAGAGGACAGTGTCCTGTTCTCCATCATGTGAGTGTGACAGAAGACAGAAAGAAGCGGTGATGTCACTCTGTGGGAGCGCCCGTGTCACTTGTCACCATGCTTGAGGCTTGTGCCCCATGCCCAGTGCAAAAAAGCCGTGGTGCTCGTGTCCACAGGTAAAGCACATACATACGTGAGGTAAATGATTTTGTTGTTGTTTGTCTTTTTGAGTCAGGGTTTCTCTGTGTAATAGCCCTGGCTGGCCTCAAACCACCTGCCCTTGCCTCCTGAGTGCTGGGTGTGTGACTCTGTAACCAGCTGCTTCTAGGCCTAGAATTAACCTTTAAAAAGTGTGTAGTTTTCCAAGCCACCCTTGTCTTCAAAAGTTCTAGGCTGGTCAGGAATACACAGTGAGCTCATGAATGGGGGACGGCGGGGGAGGGTAAATGGGAAAAGGGGCAACTGTTCCAAGCACCTGGAAACCCGTTGAAAGCTCGGGAATGTGGGTCAATGCCACAGCTAGAATGGCTGTGGGTATCATTTCCCAGAAGGTGCTCTGTGTAGTGGTGGTGGCCCGGAGGCGGAGTAGGAGGAACAGGCCGGCAGTGGGGAGATCCCTTGTCTAGACGGAATATACGAGATCTCCGCCCTTCTCATTTCTAGGAAGTCGAGGCTGCAGTTTCCATATGCGGGCCACAGAGCACACCCGGACACGGCATCTTGCTGAGATGCCTGGGAAACCCTGTGCAGTCAAAGCTGCCTAATCCCCTCGGATGCCCGGCAGGGCGACTCTTCACCCCTACTAACTTCTATATAAAAGCAGATGTTAGGTGTTGCCAGCTGAGCACTGCTGAGGGAAGACGACAGCGCTTCAGCCCTCGCAGGCTCTCTTCAGCTCTCGCAGGCTCTCTGACAACGAGGTCTTACGTCTCTACCACCGCATCTACCTTGGGAAGTGCAGCCTGAGAGCTTTACACAGCCGGGCTCGAAGCTTTCAGGCAAGCTATGTCTCGTGAAAACTACCACAGGGTAAGATAAAGTGTGTAGTAGGAAAAAACAAACAAACAAACAAACATAAAAAAAAGCCTTTCCTTCCTAAGTCTATTTAACTAACATACATGAAATTTCAAATGTATTTACTTTGTATAAAATGAAACTAACATTGATGTTGTGGTTTGCCCTGGAGTTATCTGTATTTCGATGCTAATTCCATTGCCCCAAGGACAGCTGCATAGACACTCACTCAGGACTCAGGAGACTTCACCAGAACCTTCTCCCCATTGAATTTGTAAAATACAGGTGAGGGGCAGATACAGGATAGATGGAGGTCTGTCATTGGAGGAGAAGGAGGATGGTTGAGAGAAGAGTTTGAAGGAAGGGAGAAAAGACAGGAGGGAGGGAGAGAGTGGACAGTAGACAACATGGAAGATCACCTTGTTGATTCTGCTCTGTGGATTACAGGTTGTTACTAATGTTCTTTTTTCTTTTCTTCTTTTTTCTTTTTTTCGGAGCTGGGGACCGAACCCAGGGCCTTGCGCTTGCTAGGCAAGCGCTCTACCACTGAGCTAAATCCAAGGGATGGATGGTACTGGGCTTTGTATGTTTAGGTGGGCAATTATATCTTACCAATTGGGTCAAAGGTTAATGTGTTGTGTGTTCGTTCATGTAGATTTAAGTGTAATGGAGTGTGGGGTGGCTGGTCTGGGCCACCACGGAGTTGGAATATGTGTTTCTGGCATGGAAACCTGCCTTGGGAACTAGATAGGTAGAGAGATTGCTGCCAGGCTCAGAGAGAGGCCCTCGGCAGTGTGATATGGGATGGAGCAAAGCGGGTGAGAGGCTTTGCTGACTGAGAATTAAGATATCCGGCAGATATCTTGGGGCACCACAGTGCCGAACCTAGAGGGGGTTAAAAGACAGCATTTTAATTTTTTGTATTTTTACAACAACACATTGACAAGAACTGATTCATGATTGTTTGTTTGTCTGTTTTTAAACAGGGTTTCTCTGTGTAGCTTTGGCTATTCTGGAACTCACTCTGTAGACCAGGCTGGCCCAAACTCATAGAGACCCACCTGATTCTGCCTCCTAAGTGGAGAACTCCTGCTTTTAAAGATGTATGTTTGATTCAGTCACCCAAATGATGTCACCTATGGTCAAAAACATCTCAGGGTGTGGTGTGATGTGATCCCAGCACTTGGGAGGTAGAGGCAGGAAGATGAGGAGTTCAACATCAGCCTGAGCTAATAAGCTGTGCCTTGAACAAACAAACACGGGATGGGGATAGGCTCAGCAAGGTTGTCATTGTCACACAAGCCTGAGGACCGGAGTCCCAGACTCACCCAAGGGTGAAGAGAAGACCAGCTTCACAAAGCTGTCCTCTAGCCTCCATATGCACACCGTGACACAAGTGTAAGACCACCCTATGTCATAGATACACACAATAAAGCTTTTAGGTGTTAGGAAGGCTCGCCTTCTCAAAATGGTTTTTATTTATTGAGACCAGGTAGCCCCAGCTGGCCTCAGTGTTACAGGGATCTGCCAGCCTCTGCCCAGGTACTGTGACGTACCCGTCTTTTGAGTTTGGCAATCTGAACCCTGGTGACTGTCATATTACAAAAGCAGATGCCAAGTATGGCGGTACAAACCTGTGATACCCACAGCCAGGGACCAAGGCAGGAGAAAAGGAGACAGACAGAGAGAGACAAGAGCTTATAGCTCAAATAGTACAAGATCAGGAAGCCCTGGGTTCAATCTCCAGAACCACAAAAACAAATACTAGGGCCAAGGAGTTCGACCCAGGGACCCACATGGTGGGAGAGAAGCAGCTTCTGCTAGTTACCCTCTGCCAGGCGCATCACAGAGTCTATACATACTCAAAATGGGTAAGTAAGTCCAGCCAATGTTTTTTAAAAAATGAGTTGAAATGAGAAAGTCCAGTAAGTCTAAACTAGCGTCTTGCTCAAGAGATCGCACCTTTTGCACTTTTCAAAAATCAGTACGTTCACTAGTTTAGACGTAACAGTTCGAATTGTTGGCGCACACATCAGAGCTGGCATTTTACAGATGGGAAGCCACGGAAAGGCTCAGAGCCGGGACTCTTCTCCTACCCCATCCTGTCTTCAGCGCTTTCCTCTTCCCAAGTCTGTATCAGTCCTGGGGCCTATCCTGAGCCTGCCTCTCATTGGGGCCCCAGGAACAGCTTTTGTCTTCTGTGTACCTTAATTTGACTCAGTGTCTACTGAGCTCAGGCCTGAGGTGGTGGCGCCCCTAGAACCAGCTGAAGGGCATGCTGGTGTGAAGCACCTCACCAGAGCTTCTCTTCTGTTTTCAGTACGCCCAGCCATGGAGAACATGAAATGGATTCTCTGAGGACAAGCAGGTGACCTCCTGGGCACAGGCATTGAGAGCCAGGAGGCCACCATGTTCAGAGTCCTTAGAATGCATGGTTTTGTTTTATGAGTTGCTCATCCTCATCTGAGGCCCTGGATTTATATCAGAACATGAAAAATGAGCCCCAGGCTTCTGTACACTTTCCACTCACACCAGGAAGCTAAGTTAGAGAAAGCATGGTGGCTGAGTTAGCAGCGGCCACCAGAGTCCTGATGGCCCCCCGAGAAGAACACTTGAGGAGAAACGTTTGAAGTTTCTGAACCAAGAACTCGCTTGTGTCTATGGAACTCACTGAGGTTGGTGTCTTATTTAAGATTCCTGCTGCTGTGAAGAAAGATCATGACCAAAAGCATCTTGGGGAGGCGAGGGTTACTTCATGAACAGTTCACTTCAAAAGCGGTGAGGGAAGGAACTCACACAGAGCAGGAACCTGGAGGCAGGAGCTGATGCAGGAGTTATGGAGGGTGCTGCCTCCTGGCTTGCTCAGCTTGCTTGCTTGATTTCTCTTTTCGTTGTTGGGTTTTGTTTGTTTGTTTGTTTGTTTTAGATAGGGTTTCTTCAAGTAATAGCCCTGGCTGTCCTGGACTCACTTTATAGACCAAGCTGGTCTTGAACTTATAAGTCCTCTGCTTTCTGACTGCTGGGATTAAAGATGTGCACCATCACATCTGGCTTCAGTTTGCTTTCTATAGAACCCAGAAGTACAAACCCAGGGATGGCTCCACCCAGAATGGGCTGGACCCTCCTCCATTGATCAGTAATTAAGAAAATGCCTTAAGCTGGTTCTAATGGAGACATTTCCTCAACTGAGGCTCCCTTCTCTCTGATGACTACTTTGTGTCAAGTTGACATAAAAGTAACCAGTACAGTTGGCCTAGCAGTAAGCAAGCTCTCCATGTTGCCTTTGTGGGGATTTCCCATTACAAGGCATCTAACAGAGGCCTCCTAACCCTGCAAGAGAACACTGCCCTGTGGGAAACAGTAACAGCTTCTATGCAGAGTGTCTGTGTTACTTACTGCACAGCTGATTTCAAGCTCCAGGACATTTTCCCTCATCTCCACTCTGTGAAAAGAGATACTGTTTTAAATGGCTGTGTTACTTACAGGAGCTGAGATCTGGGTCTGCTGTCCCTGCAGCAGAAGGACATGATTAGTAGTTGGCCTA
This sequence comes from Rattus norvegicus, assembly GCF_021556685.1. Lineage (NCBI taxonomy): Eukaryota > Metazoa > Chordata > Mammalia > Rodentia > Muridae > Rattus > Rattus norvegicus. Next base: position 98,636,648 of record NC_141547.1, read on the forward strand.
TCTCTAAAAGCCCTGAGGACAGAGGGCAGGAAGGAAGGAAGGATGTGTATGATAAACAGAATCAAGCAAACCCAAAAATAAGCATCGAAAGCACTTCCGATACACAGGCGTCTGTAAGGCTGCAGCTCCTGGGAGAGCTGCCGGTTACTACCTGGATTAAACATTTCGAAGGCAATGGGAAAAAGCAGCTGGGGGTGGGGGTAGGGCTTGGTTTGAGTCCCGGAAACAGATTGCTCTTAGATTCTTCAATATTCAGACACTGTTTAAAAATGCAGACGTAAAGTAAGAGCTGGGCAAGGTGGCACATACACCATCAGCCCCAGGCAGAAGGACCTCTGTGCATTCAAAGCCAACCTGGTCTACACAGTGAGTTCCAGACCAGCCAAGGCTACAGACTGAGACAATTTCTCAAACAAACAAATAAAAACAAGGACAAACAAAACCAGTTTGAGTACTTGGTGCTCAATAAATGTGACCATCACAACTGTCTATCACCTTCCATTGTTCTTGGCTACCTCCAGTATGCTGACCTCTGGTGGCTGTCCTAAAAATTCAAGATGTACTCTTGCCTCCAAAAGGCAGTAAATCAAGAGAGGAGAATCATTCCTCCAAAGGTATTTGAAACAAAAGTGCTTCAGACAGATGAGACTAGAAGTGCAGAACTATACAATTATATGATTCTGACAAAAGCTATGTTCCCAAGCACAGTAGGCCCGCCAAGCACACAGTAGGCTCTCTGGAGAGCTCAGAGAGTCCTCTGAGTCTTGCTAGATGAGTATTAGGAGGAAAGTCTTTTGCCTTCATTCTTTTATAAAACTCCCAATTAAGCAAAGCCAATGGCTGGTTACAATAAACCAAAATGTTATCATGGAGTCAGCAGCTAAAAATTCTTACAAAATCACCCTCATTTTCAACCCATGGCCTTCTGACTACTAAACTCCGTCTGAGGCTCCTGCCTCTATTTCTAAAAGCTTGTGTTGGAACGGTAAATGCTTTCCTCGTTTCCCTTCCATAAATCAGTGGATGTTCTTGGCAGCAGGAGGTGAAGCTGTGAGTCCAGGGGAGAAACCCTCCTTTTCCTCCTCCTCCTCCTCCCATCCTGCCTCCCTGCTCTCCTGCCCTGCAGATGTGGTTCATCCCTTCGGCCTCAAAGCTCACTCTTTTAGCACACGGCTCCTGATCTGAAGGAATTGGCGTATCCAGGAGAAGAGCAGTAACGGAGGTGGTAGGAAACCCTCCTCCTGATGTAAAGCCATCCCGCGTGCCAAACTGTTTCTCTGAGATGCTGCTTAGCTGCATTTTAACCCAGCCGTCCCGGAGCTGGAGAACGGCTGAGGCTTTGCCATCTGGGCCACATTTAAGTTTTTTAGTCACTGCCTTGGGGGTGGAAGTGGCCAGAAAAGCACATGAATTCGAACCTCTCTGGATTCTTTAAATGTGGGGACTTCATTTCGCTAACCACTCCTTTCAGTCGTTCAACAAAGCCACGATGCAACGAAGCGAGGAAGACCTCCATTCCCAAGGATCCCTGTTCCCAAGACCTTTTCACTGGCTCATGCCACAAACCTGACCTTTGTTTGAATGGTATGAACAAATAAAAATACTGAAGGCATAAGAAAGTGCTACATATATTAAACAGGAGAGAGGGATTTAAAAAAAAAATCAACTCCTCTGGGATTGTAGTACTGATCAAAACTAAAGAAACATGGTGTTGTCACACCCTTTGATGAATAGTAACGGCCAAACATGTGACCATCTATAATCCCAGGATTCAGGAGGTGAGGCAGGAGGATCACCACGACTCAGAAGCCAACCTAGGCTAAATACAGACATGCTGTTTCAAAAGAAAAAAGAGAAAGAAGAGAGGATTGGAGAGATGGCTCAGTGGTTAGGGGCACTTGCTGCTCTTTTAGAGAAGCCAAGTTCAGTTCCCAGCACTTACAACAGGCAGCTTTCAACTCCAGCTCCAGGAGATACAATGCCCTCTTCTGGCTTCAGAGGTCACCCACACTCGTGGCATAAACACACACACACACTCACACACACACACACACACACACACACACAAACACACAGGTGGAGGAGAACCACACATACTACCACATGTAAAAATAAATTTAAAAAAAAGTATTATAAAAAAGGAATAGCTTACATCAGACAGGTTTACCTTTACACCTGTCCCTTATGCGTTTCAAAGGTCCGAGTCAACGCCATCACCCACATGTGCATTATGATCTGTCATTCACTTGACTTTGGAGGTTATCACTAAAACTGGTGATGCAGCAGACCTTAGGTTTGATCTCTAGTCCTGCATAATTACGTAGACAAAATCAACACGTGGACTGATAGGAACAGACGAACACTCACTTTGGACAGATTTCGGGACATATGAACTTTTCATTCACTTAATTATGTATGCAGTGCTCTAGAGATCCCAGTAGAGTTGTGAGCCACCATGTGGGTGCTGAGATTTGAACTCAGAACCTCTGGAAGAGCAGTTAGTGCTCTTAACCGCTGAGCCATCTCCCCAGCCTGGGAAATTACTTCTTACCCAGAGAAACCATTAAATTGTTCTTCAGGGAGGAGTCTGACACTGCAAGCGGACACCTTGCCCACGTGTGTAGTTACAGCTGGTTACTCTTCATACTCATTTAATGACTAATATACACGAAATACAGTAAATACATGTTTTTCACTGTGGCGGTTTGAAAACACTTGGCCCAGGGCGTGGCACCTATGTTTGGAGGTGTGGCCCTTGTTGGAGGAACTGTGTCAACTGTGGGGGTGGGCTTTGAGATTCTCCTCCTGGCTGCCTGAAGTCAGGCTTCTGTTTGCCTTTGGAACAAGATGTAGACCTCTCAGCTCCTCCAGCGCCATGGCTGCATGCATGCTGCCCTGCTTCCCGCCTTCCAACCTCTGAACTGTAAGCCAGCCGCGACTGAAGCTGCCCTTTATAGCGCTGCCTCGGCCATGGTGTCTGTTCACAGAATGGGAAGCCAAGGCAGGACCCCAGCAGTTACTCAGACAACAATGTGGCTGCATCTGAGACTTCAATAGCTGGAGCCAGCTAACGAGACCCAGAAATGTGTACTGACACAAAGAGGTTTTTCCTTTTAAAAATTACTTAATTTATGCATGAGTGCTCTCTCTGCATGTACAACTAACTGCATGCCAGAAGAGGGCACCAGAACTCATGATAGTTATAAGTCACCGTGTGGTTGCTGGGACTTGAACTCAGGACCTCTGGAAGAGCAGCTGGTACTCTTAACTGTTGAGCCATCGTTCCGGCCCCATAGAGAGCTTTTTCTTACTATTCCCTTAACAACGCACTATTTGCAAAGGATTTTCAGTGCATTAGTAGATCTGTGCAGACACTGCAACATCTATGTAACAGGTTGAGCCTCTCTGTGTATATGGAGCTAACCACTGACATACGGGCAACCCACTAGTGACTAGGGGGAACATCCCTTGAGAAAACTGACCCTCCCTCCTTCAGCAGCCATGAATTTCAGTTCTTCAGCTAGGGGTGGCTTCTGCCAGGGCTGGGCGTGTAATGACTGCCACCACTGCTCCAGTTGCACCTCCAGCCATTCCGATCCCATCATAGAATACTAAGCTGTACAGGCATGATGCTGGTTTTTTTTTTTTTATGTTTATGAGATAGACTCTTAACACTGTAGTCCAGCTGGCCCTGCCCAGGGTGGTCTAACAAAGCAGGCGGCAGAGTGGGACCCCTATCTGCACGTACTATGTACACTCATCCCATTCCAGTATAGCAACCTTCAGCAAACTAAGACACCCCACACATTACCGCCTCCATCAAGCTCTCTATACACCCCACTCTTAGATACATTATCTGAACATATACCCAATATATCTGGGTATGAGGGCCGATCCGACCTGAGCTGGTCTGGGGTTTAAGCACAGTAAGGGGAGCAGTGAATTTTTAGGGAGACTCTCATTTACCATTATACACCTTCGTGTAGTTGGACACCAACTGTTTAAAGTAAGTAGATTATGGGAAGGAACATGCGTAGTAAAGAAAGTCGTGACTTAATCTGTGAAGGTAGAAAGGTAACCAAACCAAACTATGTCACATCACAACCAAACTTCTCTTTTTTTTTTTTTTTTTTTTTTTTCCCTTTTTTTCGGAGCTGGGAACCGAACCCAGGGCCTTGCGCTTGCTAGGCAAGTGCTCTACCGCTGAGCTAAATCCCCAACCCCCCAACCAAACTTTTCTTGAGCCCATAAAGGGAAGCCCCAAATGCTTGGGGAGCAAAGTACTTTCTCATGCATGTGTCCTTCTGCTACAGTACATTATGATAAGTACTTTGCTTTGAATAAAGTAGGTGGGGCTTAAAAAGCCATCCTAGAAGGACCTAGGAAGTCAGTACAGCCAAGGGAAGCATAAACTCTAAGTCTAGCTCAAGAGGTTTCAGAGGAAAACAATATTTTATATTTTTTTAAATTAAAAAATATATATTGCTTTTCGAGACAGGGTCTTTTTTTGTTGCCCAGGTTGATCTTGAACTCAGAGTTCTGCCTGCCTCTGCCTCCCAAGTTCTGGAATTAAAGACATGGGCTACAAACCATCCTCGTGACGCAGGGTGAAGGAGTCTGCCTGAGGCCCACCCGACAAGTGTTGAGTTACTATCACTGACAGGATAGTAACAGGAGCATTAGGGCAGCCCAGTAATACTCCGTGTCCCATGGTTACCAGTGATCACTACTGCAGGTCCACTGTAGTTGATGAGGGAAAAAAGGAGAAACGTAATGTCGGAGCCAAGCCGTGGGCTCAAGCCTGATGATAAATGGAATGTTGGGGAGAGGTGGCCTCAGGGCAAGACCCCATCCGGCTAGGCTTCCAAGGTGGAAAGTAGAACTCATGTGGCAAAGAAAACTATCAACAACTCAGAGCTTACGCAAACCCAAGTCTTGGAGGCCGTGGTGGTCCAGCCCCAGCAGGCAGCAAAACCTGGCCGCTTTGGTCACGCGTTTCTGGATTTCAGGATACAGGGGAGAGTTGTGGAATCGTACTTTGTGGTTGAAAGGCACAGAAGCCAGGCGTGTGTGTGGCCGGGGAGTCCCTACATGGAGGGTCGTCACTGCGTGAAGATCTGAGGATGAAGTCTGGGTTGTGTTGGAGACGCCAGAGTCGTGGGATACCTGCCGAGGAGAGCTGCAGACAGGGAGTGGAGCCAACACGAGAGAAGTGCGTTGTGCGTCGTCGGCAAAGCTGGAGTCACCTAATAAGCATCTCAACATCAGACATGGGCTTAACGATTCGGCATCTGCTTGATTGAGGTCCAGTTATTTCCTCACTAGGATTCCTTTCCTCCCTTTTGGAATGATAACATATATTCTGTGTGTATGCTGTGTGTCGGAAGTACATGATCTGCTTTTTGATTTTATAGGGGGTTATAATTGGGAGGAAGACTGCCTTGAGTCTTGCCTACAAGCTTATGGAGGCCAGGGAGTGGACTGTGGTGGTATGAATGAGAACGGGCCCAGAGACTCATATATTTAAATGCTTGGTCACCAATTAGCAGTATTGTTTGGGAAGGATTAGGAGGTGTGGCCTTAGTGGAGGTGGTGTGTCACTTGGGACGGTGAGCTTTGAGGTTTCAAAAACCCAGACCAGGCCATTTTTCTCCACCTGCCTGTGGATCAGGATGTAAGCTCTCAGCCCCATGTCTGCCTGCTGTCATGCTTCCTGCCGTGATGTTTATGAATAACCTCCTGAAACCAGGCAAACCCCCAATTAAATTCTTTCTTTTATAAGAGTTGCTTTGGTCATTCTGTCTCTTTACAGCAACAGAACATTAAGACAGAGACTTTGTCTTAAAATAAATTAATTAAAATTAGCAGGATTTAATGAACTCAATTGTACAGCAAAGTTTACAGGTGGAGAAAAAAAAAAAAAAACCGAGTACAGCAACGCTATAAAATGGCAGGAACATTCTCTGTCACCCAGGGACAAGATACCACCATGGTATTCTGGCAACCCAAGAGACGCGGGAAAGCACCAGATGCAACCCTCAGGATGTCTGAGGGACTCTGGCCATGGAAGGACAATGGGCTTGAGCATGCAGTTTATACAGAAGACAAGCTCACTGCTGTCCATTCTCTAGTCCTCATTCTCAGGGCCAACGGAACACACGGAAACAAACAAAACAAAACAAAACAAAACAAAACAAAAAAAAACCATGCACCCACACAAGAGATGACTTAGGAGCTAAGAGCACTAACTGCTCTTTCAGAGGACCAGGGCTCAATTCCCAGCAGCCATGTGGTGGCTCAGAAACATCTGTAACTCCAATCTCAGGGAGATCTATTACCCTTTTCTGGTCTCCGAGTGCACCACACACACACACACACACACACACACACACACACACACACACACACACACACACAGTGCATAGACATACACGCAGCCAAAATCCCCACACATATAAAATGAAAAATAGAAAAGAAAATCCTTGTGCAGATCAGCCACAATGTCCATAAAGAATCATTTCTAGAAGTGATTTTGAAAAAGTGCCCTGTAATCTCGTAGGGAATAAATAATCTCTTAGAAAACAAAACACATTCTACTTTTTTTTTTCTTTTTGGAGCTGAGTATCTCAAACCCGGGGCCTTGCGCTTGCTAGACAAGCATTCTACCACTGAGCTAAATCCCCAACCCCGACAAAACACATTCTAATGTAGCTCTAATATAATTTCTTATATCTAAAAACCCTACTAGAAGGGATGGGTGTGGTGGTGCACCTTTAATCCCAGCACCCCAGAGGCAGAGGCAGGTAGTGATCTCTGTTTGGGACTAGCCAAGACTACAAAGAGAGACCCCAAAACAAATAGGTCATAATAGTAAATAAAACCTCAGTAGAACAGAGTTTTGCCCCCAACAAACACTAAACCAGAGCTGGGCACTGTCGCGCACATCTAACATCCCAGTACTCTGGAAGGCAGAGGAGAATCAAGAGTTCAAGTCCTCCTTGGCTATACAGCTAGTTCAGATCACCTGGCTATAGTCCCGTTTCTTCTGTCTACTCCACAGAGGATAAACAACAGCAACAGCACCTTGATAATCTTGAACTAACTGGTTTAAAGTTCTAAACCCACCTTACAGAGCAAAACTGAAAGTACAAGTAAAAATATCAAAATTAAAGAGAAAAACTACTCAAAGAAAAAACAAAGACAAAATTCAAATTACTTTGTAAATTTAATTTATTTTCTTAATCAAAAAGAAGTGTATTGTGTTAAACTTAGAATGTTTAGCTTTCCATTGCTTTCCAGTACTTGCCGGATAGAAGCTAACAGCACTCAGAACTGGGGAGTTAACACCCAATACCACATTTTCTAAGACGTTCCTCAAGGCATTGGTGATTGTAATTTAAAAATAAAGGAATTTTAATTAGCATTGGAAATCTAAATGACGATGGGTTTCAAGAGCTAAAAATCAGATCTTTTAAAAAAGGCTTTGTTTTATTTTGAAGGACTCAAACCTGAAGGACGCCTCCAATAGAATACAGTATGTCCCAACTCCCAAATTAGTAAATTCATCATTTCACCTTAGAGTAGGAGAACTATAAAATGGAATCTCTAAATTATTACATATATAAATACATCATTTTAACAGTCATGTTTGCTAGCAGAATTATGAAATAAAAACAAATTCTACATTCACGGTACAAAGAATAATGTTCTTCCACTGTTTTATTCGATTCCATCCTACTCTTCCTTGTTTTCCACCCCTCATTTAAAGCCATGGTCAAAGCCAAGAGTTGATCATTTTCTACACTCAATAGACCTTGGTACCAGTCCTATATACAGCATGTGTCCTGTAATGGGCCCAGGACTCCCAAGACTGGAGAATTTGACAGCATGATTTAGGTGTGCTTAGGAGTTCTGTGACTCTGAGTCTCGCACCCAACGCCGAGCAGCCGGCACCGGCGGGCTATTGTGTGTACTGAGCATGTCCAGCATGCACCCAGACTTCTCCTATTTGTTCAAATTGAGGTAAAACAGGCAAAAATACTTAATATCACAGAAGCTGCATTATTAAGACAAACTTCCTTTTGCTGCTGATTTTATATGAACTAATTATAAAGTTACCTAAAAAAAATTCATTAAAAATTCTGATTTTAAGCATCCAAAAAGAAAGAAAAAGGAAAAAAGCCATCCTTTCAAATTCATCATTAGTAAAGAATATTCTGAAACAAAGGAAAATATTTCTCTCAGAATCATCATTTTGTATTTTCTGTGATACAGCTTCTCATTCATTTTTCAGTGTTAGGTAGACCTCACACTTGGGTACCATCCGATTGTCTCTGAGTTGACAGACAATACCAACAGGACTCATGAACAGGGTTTCCTGACAGGTCTGCACTCTTCCTGTAAGAACAAGAGAGGGCTGGGAAAAGGCCTCCACGACTGACCACACATAGGTGACTACTGGTAAATTTCCTATTGTGGTTGTTGTTGCTAAAATTGTAGTCCCAGGTCTCATGAAAACACAACACAACACAGCTGGCACCAAGTCCCAGTGTCAATGCTAACACAGCAATTATGATTAACTCCGGCCACGACTTCTCTGTACAGCTGCCTTTGTCAAGAAGCGCTGATCAGGAACAGAAACGTGAAGCTTTCAAGAATGGAACTTGGTATCATTACCTCAATGCTTCCAGCAAAAACAGCATTTAGAAAATGCTGGCCCTTGAGCAATTTTCTATCTGCAATTTGACCTAGCAAAAGCTTTTTCACTGGTAGTCTAGGAAATATACTCCCAGCTGACAGGCTGACTTAAGGGGCAAACAGCCCCTAAGCCTCTAGGCTTGCTTTTTTTCTGTCACATGGAAACAGTCCCGGGCAGACCAAAAGAAGAAACCCTACCAAGTCAAAGTACGGTAAATGAGGTTCATTCGTCTTTTGTACCCAGAAGCAGAAAACCTCAAAAATCACAATAGAAAGACCATCCATTTGTTTCATCATATAAAAACCTGCCCCAAACACCTTAGTTCTGAGCTGAATATTTCCCTAAGATGTTAATCAGAGACGCTTCAGGTACTAAAAAGAGGCAGCAGGTAACTGCTGAAAGCTAACACTACAGAGGAAATGCCCTCAAGGGCTAGAGCTGCCCACCCATCCCTCACCACCCCCACCCAGACTATGTAAGAGCTCCTGGGAAAGTTTTTTATGCTAATAAAGACATACCACCTACAGCGCTAAAACTAAATCTAGCAGCGTTAGAGCAATGAAGCAAAGACTGGAAGCCTGAAGAATATCTCAATGCCTACACAGAAAGGAACGGAGCAGCAGCAACCCTTTGCCCTCAGTTAGGTCTGCAGAGAACCGGCTGTCTTAAACAACCAGGTTTACCCATACTAACAAGAATTCAGCAAAGCTTCCCCAAGACAGAGAAAAAAACTTGACCTTTCTGTCAAAAGGGACAGAGAGGCCTCCTTCAGTCCTGGAGTTGAATGAGTTTAAAGATTGGCATTAAAGAATTTTTTTTTTTTTTTAAAAGGGAAAAAGAAAAAGCATTAGAGGCGTGATGGGGACAAGCCTGCTATTTTATCGAACAGTCACACCGAGTTTCTCCAGCACACGGACACCCTTTTCTTGGTACTCTTGTCTGGTCATCCAGAAGTTGTCTTTGTCTTTCATGATGTCTGCTAGGACTGCGCCACCCAAGAACACCATGTGCTTCCTGCGAGGCGGGTCTTCAATGCGGATCTTAAATTTCTAAAGAAGAAAGAACAATGAGGCCATGTGTGTATAATGCTTGTTTCAGGAAGACCTCTGCATATGCATTGTTGAGTCTCTCCACAATCGGCAATCTACACAGTCAACAGGAGAGGGGCCGGCCCTCAGGCACCCAGCAACTGCTCACATCACAACCTGAGACAGGTGTGAGCTGTGTATAAGAGGACTTGTCTGCCAATCCATCTCTCTCTCTGTGCTGGCTGGTTTTGTGTGTCAACTTGACACAAGCAGGAGTTCTCACAGAGAAAGGAGCCTCCCTTGAGGAAATGCCCCCATGAGATCCAGCTGCAAGGCATTTTCTCAATTAGTGATCAAGGCTGGGAGGACCCAGCCCTTTGTTGGTGGTGCCATCCCTGGGCTGGTAGTCTTGAGTTTTATAAGAGAGCAAGACGAGCAAGCCAGGAGAAGCAAGTCAGTAAGTAACATCCCTCCATGGCCTCTGCATCAGCTCCTGCTTCCTGATCTGCTTGAGTTCCAGTTCTGACTTCCTTTGGTGATGAACAGCAATGTGAAAGAAAGCTGATTCACCCCTTCCTCCCCAACTTGCTTCTTAGTTTTGTGTTTGTGCTGTTTGTGCAGGAACAGAAGCCCTGACCGAGACTCTCTGCTCTCTGTGGGTGCCCCTCCCCAACTCCTCTCCCTGCCCTCATGGCCCTGAGCCCATCTGTCACCTGTCTGCAAGTCCACTTGCCTGCCTCTACCCCGTCCCAGGTCCTTATCCTCTCCCTTCCTTGAACAAACCTCTTATACCAGGTCTGTTAGTTACATGGTGTAGTTTCCTAGGGGCACCCCTCTCGCTGCATCATCTCTCATAACATCTGGTACCTCAGACACAGAGACATTCAGTAAGTCCTCTCAAGCTCATGATCAGCAGACAGAGTCTTTTTCATACCTGCTATCCCGATTTGAAAAAAGCGGCACAACCAAGTGTGTGCTAAGCCCAAGAGTCAGAAGCAAGGCTTTCTGCTGTCCCTGAACAGTGCTCTTCAGGCCTCACCCCACCATGACACTAGTGCAGCACGTAAAACTGACACGGTTGTCTAGTCTGGTTGGGTGCTTGTGTCAACCTGACACAAACTAAGTTAGGAGGGGTGGAGGTGGGGATCAAATGAGAAAATGCCTTCGTAACCTGGCTGTAGGCAACCTTGTGGGCCAGTTTCTTAATTAATGACTGATGGGGCTGGGGGTGCAAGCAAGTGTGTGGGGGGTAGTTTATCATGTTCGTGGGCCCCTGGGCTACTGGTTCTGTGTTCTATAAGAAAAACACACTGAGCAAGCCAGCGAGCAGCACTCCCCAGCCTCGGCATCAGCTCCCGCCTCTACTTCTCATAAAGCCAAGCTAGGTCTGAAGTTTTAATTATGGTGCCGTAAAGAGCCACAAAACAAGTGATCCCAACCTGTAAGCCCCTACCCCGAGGATGTATCTTCTGAAATGCTGGAGGCCACTGTGTATGCAGGATAACAAGCCCCTTGCTCTCACCTCCCTAAATGAGTGCGTGCGTGTGCGTGTGTGTATATGGGTAGGGAGTAGGGATGGGGGGTGAGGTACACAGGCAACAAATACATCAGGATGTATGCCTGCCCCTGACTGAATGTAGGCAGGAGGCACACAGGCAGGAAGTACATCATATATATGATACACACACACGCACACACACACACACACACACACACACACACACACAATATGCTTGCCCGATTGGACCTGGTGAGAAATACTTGGCTTTATGGTTTTGCCTTTAAGCCTCTGTGATTCATTACCATTTTTTGGGAACAGGCCAGAGTCCCTCATTCTGGCCAGTATTTAATTAAAGCTTGTTTCAAATATGGCTCAGAAATGTGGTAGTGGTCATATTCTCACCTGGTAGGATTAACAGCGTCTCTCAATAGACTGATTCAGGGCATGTTCACCAAATACTCTTTCCTCTCCACGTGCTTTGGTCATGTCTTTATTGTAGCAATAAATGTAGTCCTGAGACAGGACTGAACTCCAGTTCATTCACATCTATTCATGTGGCTTACACCTGAGCTCCACCCAGACCTCCAGCTCTTTTCTTATATGCAAAACTCATGTTCTGGGGTTGGGGATTTAGCTCAGTGGTAGAGCGCTTGCCTAGCAAGCACAAGGCCCTGGGTTCGGTCCCCAGCTCCGAAAAAAAGAAAGAAGAAAAAAAAAAAACAAAAACAAAAACAAAAACAAAAACTCATGTTCTATGGTCTTAAATTCAAACGGAAATGTACTCAAAACAAGTAAGTCAGATTGTCCTAGAATTCATTATCCAGACCAGGCTGGCCTTGAACTCAGAGACTCTACCTACCGGATGAGATTTTAACTCTCCCACCTCTGGAGTGCTGAGACTGAAGGAGTGAACGACCACCCACCCAGCTGCTGTGGTCCATCTTCAATATGAGGCATTAAAGCTCATCAGAGTTACAGATAAGTGAATGGATAAAAAAAAAAAAAAAAAAAAAGGAAGAAGAAATACAGCAAAGGATGTGACTGGCCCTGGGTTTCAGCACCAGACAAATTAAAGACATAAAAAAGGAAGTACGGACTGCTCCTAGATACGGTGAGGAGGTGGTTTACTGTAGGTAAAAGGGAGGACATAGTCAGAGGCAGAGACATCTGGGAGAGTCTGGAGTGGACAAGGCCCTGAGTCAGGCACTGTGAGGCAAGGGGGAGGGGAGAGGAGAGCCCAAACAAGAGACCAGGCCAGGAAGGGAAAGGCAGACAGGAGCATGGAGTGGGGTGTTGGGTAGGACTGACCCTCGGAGGAAAGCTTTGTGCTGTAACTGTACCATTGTACATGACTGAGGCGATGAGACACACAACCTATAGAAATCAACCTGGACCAGAACTCTGACAAGCTATGAGTAAGGCTGGGTCACAGTCACAGGTTAGACACCAGGCAGGAGTGACGGTGAGGCTCTTCAGTCCTATCTCCTGGGGGCAGAGCCGGTGGAGCTCTTCACGCTCTAAGTCCCAAGGCAGGGAGGGGAGGGGAGGGGAGGGGAGGGGAGGGGAGGGGAGGGGAGGGGAGGAAGAAAGAAAGGAAAAAGCTGGCCAAAAAAGGACATTTCCTCTCCCTTCTTCCCAAGCACCGCCTGCCGACTGCTTAATAGTCTGGGTTGGAGTCACTATTGCTGATGCCAAGAAGCGCTTGCTGACAGGAGCCTGATATGGATGTCTGAGAGGCTCTGCCACAGCCTTACTGATACAGATGAAAATGCTTGCAGCTAACCATCAGACTGAACACGGGGACCTCCCCCAATGGAGGAGTTAGAGAAAGGACTGAAGGAGCTGAAGGGGTTTGTAACCCCATAGGAAGAACAACAATATCAACCAAGCAGACACCCTAGAGCTCCCAGGGACTAAACCACCAACCAAAGAGTACACATGGAGGGACCCATGACTCCTGCCGCATATGTAGCAGAGGATGGCATCAATAGGAGGAGAGGCCCTTGGTCCTGTGAAGGCTTGATGAAGGATGTTGAGGTGGGAGTGGGTAGGTGGGAGCATCTTCATAGAAGAGGGGGGATGGAACAAGGGGAAAGGGGATAACATTTGAAATGTAAATACATAAAATATCCAATAGGGAAAAGAAAGAAAAAAAAAAGTGTGGGGTAGGGGAATGGGTAGGAGGGAGCTGAGATGGCTCAGTGGTTAAAAGCACTCACTGTTCTTTTGAGGTCCTGAGTTCAATTGCCAGTAACCACATGGTGGCTCACAGCCATCTGTAATGGAACCCAATGTTCTCTTCTGGTGTGTCTGACGATAGCTACAGTGTACTCAAACATAAAATAAAAAATCTTAAAAAAAAAGAGCCCAGGCTGCTCACTACAGATTACCAAGGACACTGGACTCAGTCACCTGTATTCCTTCAACACAGTGGTAACCTCGTAGGTAGGAACAGTTTCCGGTGAGCCCTGTAAGTCTTCAAGAGGCTAACTGCACAGAAATCTGTTAGAAGACCTCTGGCTCCCTCTAGTGGTTGTCAAGATCCAAAGGCTACTTTACAGGGCTTTAAAAGATACTTACCGAAAGTTTCTCCACATCTCCTTTCAGAACTCGTTCTAGGTAAAGCTGTTTAAGCTCTCGTTCCAACCTCGATGGCAGGCCAGGATACATGGTAGAACCTCCAGAAAGCACAATGTGCTTGTAAAATTCAGATCTAGGAGACAGAGTGGGTGTTTAGTTTCAGATTATGAAAATGGTACTCTATTTTTTCTTTTTTTAATTTTGGGCTGCAGATGAGGCTTAGCAGAGCACTTGCCCAGGAAGCACAAAGTCCTGGGCTCCACAGCAGCACCACACACGCCAGATGTCTACAAAGTGGAGAAAGGAAGATCGGAAGTTCAAGTCTCTGCTAAATTAGAAGTACCACGACATGGAGGGAGGAAAATCAGCTCGACACCACCTATCACATAAATTAAATGGCAATAAACGCCTGCCCAACAGATAACCAACAACAAAGCACACGCTCTGCCCTGAGCTGCACACGGAACTGAATGTTGGGGGAGACTTCAGAGCAGCAGAAGGCTCTCTACTGCGCAACGGCCAAAACAACGCAAACACAAACATGCAATGGGTCAGCGGTGTGCGTCCGTGGCATGCCTGCCCACATTTCCTCATGCAACGTCTCTGTGGCCTCGTTCTGAACACAGTCCTCTGTGCGGTGTTCATGCAGCCATGCCATGCCGCCCCTGAGCTCACCCAAGACTGTGGCATGTTAGAAAGCTGGTACGTACAGCTTTCTGCTCTTACGAAAACATGAGAGTGAACAAAGACATTTTTCTACCATCGACTCTCGGCACAGTGAGTATGAAATCAATACATTTTTAACCAGCACTTGAGAGACAGAGGCCAGCCTGGTCTCCATAGTGAGTTTCAGGATAGCCAAGGCTACACAGACAAACCCTGTCTCAAAAAAAAAGTAAAAAACTAATATTTGAATTCCTAATTTTTGAGTTTCATTAAAAAAAAAAATCCTTATGTGAATTCTGACTTGAGATTAGCCCAGAGTCTCCAATAATTTCTGAAACGGCCTAAAACATATTTGTGCCATTTTGTTCAGCTGTTTTTTGCAGCACTGAGGTTTGAGGCTAGTGGCTCACACACGCTGGCTAAGTATTCTGCCTGAGAGGGCCTCATCTCTGTTGTGTTTTGAGACAGGATCTCACTATCCAGACTTAGGTGGCCTGAAACTTGCTATGTAGGCTGTGCTGGCCTCAAACTCAGATCTGTCTCCCAAGTGCAAGGATTAAAGACATTTGCCACCGAATCTGGCTAGCACTAACAATTAGAAAATCAAAACACTGACCAACTAAAAACAGTTAGAGTCTTCAACTGGACTATCAAATATTCAGCCAAGATTTCTTCTTTTGGTGTGTGTGGACAAGTCTGAAAACCAAAATCTAGGTCTTATACACACAAGGCCAGTGCTCTACCACTAAGCTACATCCCAACCCAAGAGTTCTCCCTTTCTTCCTTCTGATACAAGGTCTCATGCTGTCCAGGACTGACTTCTATATAGCTATGGTTGGCCTTAAATAGGTGTGAACCACCATATCCAGTTTAAGATTTAATTATTTTTAAAAAAGATTTATTTTTATTTAATGTGTTTTTCTTGCATTATTGTGTACGTCATGTGTGCCTGGTGCCTAATGAGGTCAGAAGAGTGTTCCAGATTCTCTGGTACTGGAGTTACAGATTGTGGTAAGCTATCATGTGGGTATAGAAATCAAATCTGGGTCCTCTGCAAGAGCAGCAAACACTGGTAACCACTGAGTCATTTCTCTATCCCCAAGACTTAATTCTTTATGTAAAACCAAATAAACCCATTCATTTCATTAGTATGGAATTTGTTTTCATTTTTAATACATATAATATATATATATATCTTCATGATTATCAGTAAATATTTGCCTATGCTGAGAATTATGTAAAAATTTTTCAGCTAAAAAGTGTTCATAGCCAGGTAAAGTGGTATATGCCTTTATTTCCAGCACTTGGAAGACAGAACCAGGTGGATCTCTTTTTTTTTTTTTCCGGAGCTGGGGACTGAACCCAGGGCCTTGCGCTTCCTAGGCAAGGGCTCTACCACTGAGCTAAATCCCCAGCCCCCCCCAGGTAGATCTCTTAAGAGAGGTCATCCTGGTCTACATAGCGAGTTTCAGGCCATCCAAGGCTATATAGTGAAATCGACTCCTTTCCTCAAAGGGTGTATATGATAGCTATTCTTGGTTGTCAACTTGACTACATCAAGAATTAACTAAACCCCAAACACAGTGGGGTACATCTGTGAGGGGTCTTTTCTTAATTTGAAATTGGAAGACCTATTTCTAATCCAGATCTTTTAGATGGGAAGACTCACCTTTAGTGTGGGCCACACCCTGTCTGCTCGAAGTCTATATAAGAGCATGGAAGGAGGAGGCTGCCCTCTTTGCCTGCTTGCTCTCCCCTCACTAACAAGTCCATTCCTTCACTGGCATTGGAGCCTACATCTTTGAGATTTCAGCTGATCCTGAAAACCTGTCAGGACATCCAACCTCGTGGACTGGATTCCTGAACTAGAAGGCAGCCACTGTTCGATTAGCTAAACCACAGCTTATAAGTTGTTCTAATAAATCCTGTGTGTGTGTTTGTGTATGTGAATATATGCATATTCATGAATATATACATACATATTCATTCTATAAGTTTTGTTACTCTAGAGAATCCTGACTAACATAGGGGTGTCATAAGTGAAAAGTTTAAGGAACCCTGACATAAATTATGGTCACCATTACAGAAAACAGTATAGAAACACTCCCCAAAACTAAAGATGGAGCTATCAAACAATTCAGCAATCCACCACTAGATACATATCTCAAGGAATAAAGAAATGATAGACACAGTAAAACATCATTCTCTCTTAAAAAAAGGAAACCTTATGATTTGTAGCGATGAAGACAGGCCTGGAATAAATTGTGTTAGATGAAGCCAGGCCAAGTCTGACAGTGAATTCAGCAGCAGAGAACAGAATGATGGTTACCAGGGACACTGAGCTGGTGACTGAATCGAGGAGGTGCTAATCAAAAGATATGCAATTTCAGTTAGATAGGAGTCCTATCACACAACACAGATTCCATTTGAAAAGATACTGTATATCTGAAAAGCACTGAGTTTGAGGCCAGCCTGGTCTAAAGTGCAAGTTCCAGGACAGCCAGGGCTATATACAGAGAAACCCTGCCTTAAAACACAGACAAACCAAAAGCAAAACAAACATTTTGTTCTTATTATTTTAAACCACGTCTAGATGTGTGTGTCTGCACATTAACCCCGTGTGCATGACCGCAGGTTCCCACAGAGGCCAGCACTGTGAGTTATAGACGCACGATTGTGAGCTTCTGACATGGGTGCTAGGAGTGGAGCTCAGGTCCTCCAGACAAACAGCAAATACTCTCAACTGCTGAGCCGTCTCTGAGGCCATCCATGTTTTATAAGTGACTTGGAAATGCTGTCTACAGTACCTGGTATCAATGTCGGCTGCCTGGATTGTGTTAAAAAGCAATTCAGCAACACCAACCCCCTCAACATTGATCAAATGAGGCTGAAATAAAGCTTCTGGTGCTTCAAATCTTTCTCCTCCAACCTTAATAATACGTCCATCTGGAAGCTACAAACAAAATTATCAGGTGTTAGTCAGCAAAACCACAACTCCCAGCATTCTCTACACAGTGATTCTTTAAACACATCCGTTCTGTAATCAAAATTATTTAAAAGCAATAAAATTTCCTAGTTTTCTGAGGTGAAACAAAATAACTCAGATGATGTTAGCATCATACTCTATTGTTTATTTTTCTAACAGCTAGCAATGCAGTCAAGAAGAGACAACATCTTAACAAAGCAGAACACAAAAAATGACTCCCCAAAATTATCCTTTGATCTACACACGTGCATATACACACTTTCTTTCTTAAAAACCAACCAACCAAGCAACAGCAACAGCAGCTGGGCTGGTGTATAGCCTGCAATGCCAAGTCTTGAGGCAAGAGGATCACGAATTCAACCCCAGCTTGGGCTGTTACATATTGAGACATTATCTCAAAACAAAAATCTTAAGAACACTGATTTAGAATAATGTTCATGCTACTATGCCTTAAATAACTAAGCGCTAAGTATAACTCTAACTTAAGCGCAGACTTGGACAGTCCAGCGTTTTACCATGACTTATGCCTGCTTCCCTCTGGTCTACACGGTCTGTTTACTGCTCAGACTTAGAGATGTTCCTGCATCTGGCTCCAAGCGCTGAGACTGCAGGTGGCCCACCATGCCTGCTGTCACTGAGTCTGGGGCTAACCTATATACACAGGTGGGCCTCCAACTCAGTAATGCTTCAGCCCCACATCAAATTTACTCACGTCACAGGTGGGCACCACCATGTCTGGCTTTTGGGTTTTTTGTGGGGGTGTTGGAGAGGGTGAAGGTAGGGTTAAGATGGCCTGGCTATTTGTCCAGGCTGAGCTTGAACTAATTCAATGACTCCCCTATCTTAACCAAGGTCCAACACAAGGTCAAGTCTGTGTGTGTGTGTGTGTGTGTGTGTGTGTGTGTGTGTGTGTGTGTGTGTGACTATGGAACGCATCAGGAATCTGTGTCATCCTTGCACAGGGCCCATGCTAACCTTCTCTACTTCGTTCCAAGTTTAGTGTATATGCTGCCGCAGCAGGCACACAAATCAAGTCTGACATTGCCAGTTCTCGCTGGCTGGCTTTATGCCACTTCCTTCAAAGCAATTAAGACTGAACATTAGGATCATAAACCACCAGGACAAATCTAGAGGTTACTAAAGGTTATAAAGTACATTTTTATTGTACCCTTCAAACAGCACCCTTTTTTGTGGAGGGCAGGGATGAGATAGGGGTCTCTTTATCTTGGCTGGCCTGGGACTTGTGATAGAGACTAGGCTGGCCTCAAGCTCAGGGATCCCCCTGCCTCTGCTTCCAAGTTGGGAATTAAAGGCATGGTCTCTGACAATATTTTCATTCGTTTTTGACTTTTAAGACAGCTATTTACCCTTAGCTGGCCTAGAACTCATGGAACTCATACCAAGCTAGTCTGTCTTATTTTGGAGGCCCTGTGAGGTTGGTCTCATTACTTCTTGCTACTTCACTGATACTGTGGCACTCTCGCCTCGGTATTCCGAGTGCCTCTATTACAGCATGTGCCACCATGCCCAGCACAAGTGTTCTTAAGCCCTGTGATCCAAGTTGTCACCAATCACAAATCTGTGCAACATAATGGATTTTAAAGTAACTCTGAAACCAGCCTGGGTTCTAACCCAGCTTGGGCTACAGCAAGACTCTGTCTGAGAGAAAAAGAAAAAAAATCAAAGCATAAATATTTCCCAAAATACACTGCTTAGATGATTAGCTCCATGACACTACAAAACCCTGAGGTCCAGGCGGAAACAATGCATGACTGCGGGGTTGGGGATTTAGCTCAGTGGTAGAGCGCTTGCCTGGCAACGGCAAGGCCCTAGGTTCAGTCCCCAGCTCCGAAAAGAAGAAAAAAAAAAAAAAGAAATGTGCACCACAATGCATGACTGCAATCCCACCATTTGTGAGGCAGAGGCAGAAGGAGACTCTGTCTCAGAATAGTCCAACAGTCTGAGGAACAGGCACACCACACATTTTCACAAAGAGCTGGAAAGTCATGCAACAAAGGAATATTAATGATCTTCATAATGTCTGACCATTATAATTGTGTTCTATTTTTAGAACTCTTACACAACATCACAGAGAAATAACACTATACAAAACATGTTGAGATATATTCTGAAGATGCTAGAATCTTAAATATGACCTCCAGTTCTAATTATATTCCAATTTAATTCTTGCTTTAGTTTGCAATACATGACCTCCCTAATAACTAAATCACAGAAGCTTAACATAGCAGGAGATATTGAAAAATCATATATAAACATATTACGGTAACTCAAACCAACAGTGCCCACGTTAGGGCTGAGTACACATGAGACCCTCAGTATAATAATATAAATAAAATATAATATAATAAATGAAATGTAATAATATCAAAAAAGGTGTGTGAACAAACAAGCCAAAACTCTGGAGTCCTTCAGTGACATTAGTACCACAGATGCCCCTTTTCAACTCCCAGTGTATGTTACACAGGATACTTACAGTGTATGACTCAACTAGCACTGTGGTCTCTAAGGCCAGCTTCTGCTCTTGCTCAATATTGTAACCCACATAACAAAGTTTTTCTTTAATCATGCGAACTGTCTCAAAGTCAGCAGAATGGTTGAAGGCATATCCTCGCAACAGCAGCAGCTGGTATATTAAAAAAAAAAAACAGTAAATTAATAATCTATGAGAATGAGTTTCACTGAACAAAAGTTAGTCCCCTGGGGGATAAAGTGGCTTGGACAGTAAGAAGCACTTGCTATTCATATCCGTGACAGACAACTTCAGCTCAGTGCCTGGAACCCACAGCAAAGCCAGTAATGGTATACTGGGGTGTCTTCGTGTGGGTACGTGCCTGACAGGTGCAGAGGGAGGCGGTAGATCCCATGGGAATTAGAGTCACAGGGAGTGGTGAGCTGGCCACGACGGGAACCAAGATGTTTCTCTGCAAGGGCAGTATGTGCACTTGATCGCTCTAAGTCAGTAAACAAACTAAAGGGAAAAACCTAGCTTTTATGATATTTTCCTCTCACTTACCTTGATAAGATACCTGGTAATATCCCTCCCAGCAATATCCAGCCTCCTTGTAAGGTGAGGGAGGGAAAAGCCTTCATATACTGGGCAAATGTGAGTGACACCATCTCCAGAGTCCACTACCACACCAGTCAGTAAACCTGCACAAGAACAGAAGGTTTGAGTAAATTCAGAAAAATCAAAGAGAGAAATTTTCAAAGGTAGTAGAGATGCCACCCCCAGAAAAGTGGCTAGTAAGTCTTGGAGCCAGCACTTCCTTTTCTCTTAATTCTATGAGTGTGGGCAATTTGCATCCACGCATATAGATGTATACCATGGGCACGTCTGGTGCCGTGGACCCCCTGGAACTAGAGTTAGACGGTTGTGAGCAGCCATGTGGGTGCTGGGGATTGAACCTGGGTCCTCTGGAAGAACACTCAATCTCCTAACCACTGAGCCACCCCTCTAACCCTGCTTCTTGTTTGTTTTTTCTCAAGACAGATCTCTTTATGTAGTCCTGGCTGTCCTGGAACTCACTATGTAGACCAGACTGGCCTCATACTCACAGAGATCCCCCCGCCTCTGAGCACTGGGACTAAAGGTGTGCGCCACTAGGCCCAAATTCAGCACTGACCCCAGCCGGAAGCATTTGCTCCCTGATGGTTTGCTTTATAGTCTCCTTACAGTGGAGGGGGGGAGCGTGCATGCCATTTGGTGCATGTGAAGTCAGAGGACAACATGGGGAGTGGACGAGGTGGCTCTCTCCTAACATGTGTGGTCAAGGGATGAACTCAGGTGTCAGGCCTGGTGCCAAGTGGCATTACCCAAACATCTTGCCCTGGTGTTTTTCTTGTGAGGTTTTTAGTTCAATCGTGTGCTTTTTTAAGAGCTTGGGAAGAAAGACCTGCTAGTTTCCTTTCCAACTTAATTGCCGGATGCCCTTAAGTGAAAGTTTCTAAAGTATAATCATTAATTTATGGAACTGTAGAAGGATTTTAATCCAGCTACATGGCTACTCTGGCTGGAATACAGACAAGTCCTTAGCATACACCTTTAATCTAGGCTTTTAATTCTAGGCCTAGATTAGATTGTATGGAGGCTAGAATCTTCCAGGACTAGGCCTAGGTCAGAAGGAAGAGGCAGTTAAACCCCAGCAACAATTACTATGGGAGAATAAGTTACCTTTACAGGAAACAGCTGTGAAAAATGACTACTACACAGTTACAAGACTGCATGTGAATCTGCTAAAATCATCCCGTCAGGGCTGGTGCTCAGACCTGAAACCCAGCTCTCAGAAGGCTTGTGATTGAAGGACCAAAAACTCTAGGTCACCTATCTTAAAACCCCCAAAACAAGGCCACCAACAGAGTAACTCTACCTCTCACTCTTCCTCATTTACAGGATGGCTAGAGTTCCTGGACAGTCAGAGCTACACAGTCATCACCATCTCAAAACAAAAGAAAAAATACCATCAACAACAACAAAAACCTCGAGGTGACGTGTGAGCCCGGTGGGTCCCCAGCCAGAGCCTATGAGGAACAGCAAAACTATAAAGAGTGAGGGAGCTGCTGTTTCCTGTTTCCACTGCAAGGATTTGTTCATTTTTGTTGTTATTAAGGCAAGCGATCGTAACCACACCGCCTCAGCAGCCTGAGCAATGGGGCGAGAGAATGGACTCACTGGGGTGTGCAATGTCTGGCCTGTGCTACTGAAAGCAGAAACAGGGGTTGGTGAAGTGGCTCTGAGGGGAGAAGGCACACTTGCACAGCAAGCCTGGGGAAGTGAGCTCAAGCGCTGGAACTCATGTAGAGGTGGCAGAAGAGAACCAATTCCACAAAGTTGTCCCGACGGGGCTAAATGTAACATGGTATTAACATCACTTCCCAACTACAAATATTGCTACTATTAAAAAATTTTAAATATATAGTTATTTTAAATATATAATTTTATTTTGTGTGTGTGTGTGTGTGTGTGTGTGTGTATGCATACACCTGCCATAGCCACAAAAGTGCATGCAGTTATAGGCAACTATGAGTCACGCAACATGGGATGGATGCTGGGGATTGAACTCAGGATCTCTGGAACAGTGCTCTTAAGCACTGAGCCATCTCTCCAACCTGTGGTGGTGGTGGTGGTGGTGGTGGTGTTGTTGTTGTTGTTGTTGTTGTAGTAGTAGTAGTAGTAGTAGTAATAGTAGTAGTGGTAGTAGTAGTAGTTGTTGTTGTAGTAGTACTAGTAGTAGTAGTAAAATTATTATTATTATTATTATTATTATTATTATTATTTTATTTTATTTTTTATGAGAAAGGGTTTTTCTGTGTCTCCTGAGTGCTAGAATTAAAGGTGTGTGCCGCTACAGCCAGCATAAAAAAAGTTTGAAAAAATCCAAGAGTCAATTCTGAGGGAACACAGCTTCCTAGCTGGCATACTGGAAAAAGTCTGTAATCCTAGCACTTGGAAGACAAAAATGACAAGTTCTAGGTCAGGTTGGCACACACTTCTAATCCAGCACTTTGGAGACAGAGGCAAGCACGACTATCCTGGTCTACACAGCAAGGTCCAGGAGAGTCCTGGCTACATACGGTGAGAGCCCAAGTCATCCTGGGTTATCCAGGGAATTGAAGGCCAGCCAGGGCTACATGAGACACTTCTAAGAACTCACAGTAAAACAATTCACACACACGTAGAGAGCAGGGGACAACTTTGTAGAGTCAGATCTCTTTCCACCCTTATGTAGGAACCAGAGAATCAAACTTCTTTACCCAGTGAGCCATTTGGCACACCCATTATAACGCACATTTTTTAAACCAAAATATACATTTTTATTATTTTTGAATCTCTAAATAGTCTCTCTCCCTTTCATTTTCTTATTACATAAATTTGCCTATGGACATATCATTGTAAACATGCTTAGTCTCATTTTCTTATATAAATTCACATGTTTATCTCTGACAACATTCCCATTTTAAGTTGTTACAATTTGTTTTTCCCTGATTAATGCTATAGCCCCAAAAACTATCATACTGCTATCTTCCAATCTTAATCTTTCAAGGAAGAGACTGTCTGGTTATGCGTGTGTCCTCGGATACCTGCAGAGGACTGAGGGTTGGTACCGGCTGTCTTCCTCAGTAGTTCTCCACCTTACTATAATCTTGAACGATTTGCGTGTTTATTTCTCTCTGTGTCTGGGCATCTGTATGCACCAGGTAAGTATCCTCTTGTATCTCTCTCTACTTATTCCTTTGAGAGGGCTTCTTCTTGAATTGACTGGCATTTCCTCTAGTAATGTGGAAGCCAGCAAGCCCTAGCAATCCTCCTGCCTTCACATCTATCAGAGCTGTGTTTTACACAGGTACTGATGTCTGACATCATGTTCTTGCGACTACACAGTTTTAACCACTGAGCAAACTCTCTAGCACTCACTTTTTCTTTAAATAGGGACTCTTACTGAACATGTGAGCTCAGCAAGCAGGACAGACTACCTGGCCAGCAAGCCCCCATCTTGGCCTCCTGAATACTGGGATTACCGGCGTGTGTGGCTATGCACGGCTTTTATGTAGGTGCTGCTGATCTCGACTAAGATCCTCAAGCTTTAAGGGCTAGCATATATCCACTGTGCTATCTCCCCGGCCCTGAAGACTTCCTATTGGAAAAAGTCATCATTTCTAATACATTTTATCACTGGACTGTCTGTCTGAAAGTCCTGTCTGCCCTTTCATCTGTGTCTTCTCTAACCACTCGAACCTCCACCCGAGATTTCCCAATTGCAATTAATCTCTTCTATCCACTCAGACTTGACCATGGAGATAGTCACCCCTTCCTAAAACACCAGGTCACTTCTTATTCAAAAAATTTCTACAATGGTTGTTGTTCGTGTTAAAATGTCTTTTTATCATGTATTTGTATGTGTTTGTGTGAGCATGTGTGTGCACAGGAGTACGGTGCTTATGGAGCCTAGAAGGGGGCACCCAGTGTCCTGGAGCTGGAGTTTGCAAGCTGTCTGACCTGGGAGCTGGGAACTGAAACCAGGTCCTTTGCAGGAGCAGCAAGTACTCTTAACCATAAAGACATCTAACTTGCTTTTTCTGAAAACATTAGCCAATATGTTAGGAAGAAGCATGGCTTGTAGTTATTTCATTAATTTTACTGGGCTATTGCTTCTTAAAATTAAGGAGTCAACAGTTCCATAAAAATGGCCAAATATGGGCTGGAGAGATGGCTCAGTGGTTAAGAGCACCCGACTGCTCTTCCAGAGGTCATGAGTTCAATTCCCAGCAACCACATGGTGGCTCACAACCATCTGTAAAGAGATCCGATTCCCTCTTCTGGTGTATCTGAAGACAGCTACAGTGTACTTATATATAATAAATGAGTAAATCTTTAAAAAAAAAAATGGCCAAATATAGCCTGGTGGTGGCAGTGCACACCTTAATCCCAGCACTCGGGAGATAGAGGCAGGTAGGTCTCTGAGTTTGAGGCCAGCAGATCTACAGGTTGAGGTCTAGAAAAAAAACATCTTGACCCCCCCACAACCCCACTCAAAAAAAAGAAAAAAAAAAAAAAGCAGCAGCGAAATATAGGCAATTAAAAGAGGCTGTCTCTTCAGCTGTCGGAGATTAATTTATAAATGTTGTAGGAAACTACATTAACGTCAGTCTTCTTAACTCTGGTAGGGTAGCTAGAAAGGCAGCTCTGCACTTACTGCTCCTGAGGGCTGCACAGGCCCCAGGACTACCGTGTAGCTCACCAATGCCTGTGACTCCAGCACTAGGGGAGCTGGCACTGCCTTCCGGCCTCTGAGCGCCACGCTCACACACAGCACATACATCTGTGCAAACAATGACATACGTAAGATAACTTCCTTACCCAATATGGAACTGTCATTACAGGTTCAAGCTTAGACCTTTTAAACTTTCCAAAACTGAGGTTTATGAAAGTATTTATTCAGGTTAATACACTTTTAACTTTAACTTTGTGTGCATGGGTCTTGTTTGCGTGTCTGTCTGTGCACTACTTGTGTGCCTGGTGCCTGTGGAGACCAGAAGTGGACATCAGATCCTGAAACTAGAGTTCATATGGCTGTGTGCCACCACATAAATGCTGGGAATTTAACTCAAACCCTCTGGGAAATCAAATCCCACTGAAGTTCTATTTTAAAATGAAGTATGGTAGAAGAAAGGAGGAAGGAAGAAATGAAGCCTGTGGTATGGCTCAGGGCTGTAAGTGCTGCCCACCAAACCTGATGACCTGAGTGTCACCTCTGGGACTCCCATGGGAGAGAGAATGGACTCCTCCAAGTTGTCCACTATCAACACAGATTTTCAAGAAGTAAAATTATCCAGATGTGGACTTATCTAGACAAACATTTTTCTCTCTCTTGACAGAACATGTGTTTTTTTCCTTCAAGTGAAAAATTACAGCTAGACTATTATCACCTTAAGAGCAAAGAAACTATATCTCACTGATAGAAACATTTTCTATATCAAATGCAATGTAAGACATATTACAGTTGGTAACTAAATATAGCTTTAAAAATTAATTTCCATTAGGAATGCTGGCACATAACTTTAGTTCCAGGACTCAGGAGGCAAAAGCAGGTAGATGTCTGAGTTCAAGCCAGCCTAGTCTATACAGCAAGTTTCAGGACAGCCAGGGCTTTATAGTGACCCTGGACCCCATCTTAAACAACAACTCCCACCCGAAAAGAAACTTTAAAATTAATTTCCTGGGGCTGGAGAGATGGGTCAGCAGTTAGGAGCACTGTAGAGGGCCTGCATGTATTCTATTCCACATGACAGTTTTCAATAATCTATAAACTCCAGTTCCAGAGGACCTGACACCTCTCCTGACCTTTGCAGACTCCTGAATGTGACATGGTGTGTGTGTGTGTGTGTGTGTGTGTGTGTGTGTGTGTGTGCGCACACACACACAAAACAAGTAAACATTAAAAACTTTCTTCAAGTGCTTTCTAAATACCTATATTAATACTATAATTTAAAACAATACAGTCAGGCATAATGATGCACACACTCATGAGGCTAAGGCAGGATATCATCTATGAGTTTTAGACTAGCCTGGTCTACACAGTGAGTTCCAGATAGCCAAGGCTATATCGTAAGACTCTCTGTCTCAAAAAAAGGTAAATAGGGCTAGAAAGATGGCTCAGTGGTTAAGAGCACTAATTGTTCTTCTAAAGGTCCTGAGTTCAAATCCTAGTAACCACATGGTAGCTCAAGAAATGAGATCTAGTGCTCTTTTCTGGTGTGTCTGAAAACAGCTACAGTGTACTGGTATATAATAAATAAATCTTAAAAAAAAATTATAGTATGCATTTTTACTAATCTACATGTAGAATTATGGAGCTCATAATGAAATTGATCTCCTAAAGTTATGAAAGAACCACTTGAAACATAAGAATGCAATCCTTACCAGCATGTGCCCCACACTGGAAGACTGAGAATTCAGCTATTTCCTCCTTTAGACTCTTTGGTATGCTAACTCAAAATTATGTTCCTGAATCTTTTCAGTTAAGAAGTTTCTTGAGGGCTGGAGAGATGTTTCAGTGGTTAAGAGCACTGACTGCCCTTCCACAGGTCCTGAGTTCAACTCCCAGCAACCACATGGTGGCTCACAACCATCTGTAATGGGATCTGATGCTCTCTTCTGGTGTGTCTGAACACAGCACAGTGTACTCACATACATGAAATAAATAAATCTTAAAAAAAAAAAAAAAAAAAAAAAGAAGTTCCTTGAGGTACCTTTTTACTTCAAATGCTAAAGATTCTTTTGAACATACTGAAAGCCCTATAAATTGTCATCTATGTTCTGTTGAATTGATGAGATTATCAAAATCCAAAGAGCTCTTCCCATGTGGGAAATGCTTGTTCTCAATAGACAGGGAGGGAGACTGGCAAGATGGCTCACCAGGTAAAGATGTCTGCATGCCTGATGGTTTGACTTTGATACCTTGGACCTACGTAGCATAAGAAATCTATCCTTCAAGTTGTCCTCTTGCTTACATAGAGATGCAGATGTCTGCTCACATGAGCGTGCGTATGCACACACACACACACACACACACACACACACACACACACACACACACACACACACAAACTGGGGGCTGGAGAAATGGCTCAGTAGCTGACAGCACTTGATACTCTTGCAAAGAACCCAGAGTCTGGTGCCCAGTACCCACATCAGGTGACTCACAACTGCTTCTAGGTTCCAGCTCCAAAGCTCTCCCTGACCTCTTCAAGCACATGTGCAGATATACAAACTCATAGAAATAAAACAAAGGACAGTGCGGGCAGCTGCCTGAACATGACTGGAACAAGGATGACACACCAAGACACATGCTAATGTGGAAAGGGTAAAATATATGAGGCTTCATTTCCAGACAAAGAACTACCAGAAACTACAGAATGTTGTACCGCTGAAGTGGTCAGCCATAGAAACATACATACAAGTGACAAATACAGATTTTGCAAGTTCTGTTTATATATATTTAGGAACACACACACGTAAAACAACAATAATTAAAGGAAAAAGAACAATAATTAAAGAAAAAGAGGTCAGCAGAGCAGTTGTGGCACATACCTTTGACCAGCCCTTAGGAGGCAGAACTTCTAAGTTCGAGGCCAGCCTGGTCTACAGAGTGAGTTCCAGGACAGCCAATGGTACACAGAGAAACATTGTTTTGAAAAGAAAGAAAGAGAGAGAGAGAGAGGGAGGGAGGGAGGGAGGGAGGGAGGGAGACGGACCATGGATCTGAGAAACAAAAGGGAATATATGGGAACAGTCGAAGGAGGAAAAGGAAGGAGAAATGATATAACTATTTCAAAAATTGAAGAGATTAAAAAGAGAAAGGCAGTTTCTTTCATTAAGACTGATTCATAAACTAGGAATATATTCTAAAGTAACTTACTGTGCACTTGACTGGTACGTGTGCTTTCGTTTTATACCCTGTAGGGTTCACTATGGAGCACTAGCTGGCCTACAACTCACTGTATAGACAAGGCTCACTGGAACTCTCAGCCCTCTACATGCCTTTGCCTCCCTCCCAACTGCTGGATGAGCAGTAAGACTCTCTGTGATGTCTTAGTTGGTTACTACTGCTGTGATAGAACACCACGACCAAACACAACCTGGAGAGAAAAGGGTTTATTTGGTTCATCATCAAAGAAGGGAAGGACAGGAACTCAACCGGCCAGGGACCTGGAGGCAGAAGCCCTGATAGAGATTATGGAAGAATGATGCTTACTGACCTGCTCCCTCCTCCTCTTCCCCCTCTCTTCCTTCTTTGTGTTGCCCTGGCTGTCCTGGAACTCATTCTGTAGACCAGGTTGGTCTCAAACTCAAGAGATCCATCAACCTCTGCCAGAGGGTTGAGATTAAAGGCGTGCACGACAGCCCATCTGCCTTTACTGTAAACAGCAGGTGGGACATGTAGCAATGGTAAAAAGTTAATTTACAAAAGCAGAGGCTCGGTGAGCTGCCTGGTGGGTACCTTGGAGACTCATATGTAGAAGCCAACCCAGAGCAGGAGGAAGAGGACTCCGAAGCCCATGAAGAGTGAGGCCATCAAGGAAATGAGGAGCTCTTTGTAAATATCACGCATGAGAGCCCAGGACCACCAGCCTAGCTTGGCACCACACACAATGGGCCGCCACCCAACCCCAGTCAATCACTAATTTAAAGTTCCCTTCAGGCTCTGCCTCTAGCCACATCTTACAGAAGCATTACTGCTGCTGTCGCCCCCTACCCCCCCCCAACATACACACACACACACACACACACACACACACACACACACACACAGGATTTCTCTTTGGAGCCCTGGCTGTCCTAGAACTCCCTCTGTAGACCAGGCTGGCCTTGAACTCAAAGATCCACCTGCTTCTGCTCCTGAGAGCTGGGATTAAAGGGTGGGCCACCACATTTTCTTAACCGAGGTTCCCTCATGTGTCAAGCTGACATAAAACTATCCAGCACACTAATTCTTTGAAATTTTTAAAGCAAGCAAACCAACAACAACAACAACAACCAAGCCAATTCTGAAGACAAATTCTGTTTTTCTCAATAAAGGTTTTACTTTAATTTGCTTATTCTTATTTTGTGTACGGAGGTGTTGCCTGCATGTGTGTTTGTGTAGTACATGCCTGCAAGTGCCCAAGGAGGCCAGAAGAGGACATCAGAACTGGAACTACAGACAGTTGTGAGCCACCATGAGGTGCTAGGAATTGAACCTGGGTCATCTGGAAGAAAAGTCAGTGCTCCTAATTGGTAAGGCATCTCTAGTCCCTCTTAGTGTATAAAATTTTGAAATGGTTTAACAGGAAAAAAAATACACTAATTTTTTAAAAACCCAATGCCACTTTCGATGAAGCAAGTGAATGTAAATGGCACTTTTATGACAGATGACAAAACCTGTAACCATGGGCGGGTAGGTGGCTCAGTAGGGAAATCGCTTGCTACACAAGCATGGAGACTTGAGTCTGGATCCTCAACCAACATCCACAGGAAAACCAGACATAGCAACACAGGCCTGTAGTTTCCGCACTGCAAAGTGGTGACAGGAGGATCCTGGATGCTTATGACTAGGCATCCTAGTCAACCAGTGAACTCCAGGTCAACTAACAAGAGAAGCTGCTTAAAAAGATGTGGAGAATAAGAAAGACACTGGTATCAACCTCTGGCTTCCCAGTATATGCATCCCTGCGCGGACATGATGGACACACACAACTGTAAAGTCTTAAAGTGGGATCGTAGCAAAGTAATGGGCTTTTCAGGTTTTTGATTGCTTGATTAAACTTTATTTACTTTAATCTTATCTGTAATAGTGTTTATCTGAATGTGTGTCTTTGCACCAAGTGCATGACGTGCTTGGAGGCCAGAAAAGGGCCTTGGAACTCTGGAACTGGAGTCACAGATGGCTGTGAGCCTCCATGTATCTATCCACACAGAAAAGCCTGAGCCCTTCACAAGAACATCTCTTAACCACTGAGTCAACTCTCCAGCTCCCTAGTAATGGACTTTGGTGACAAATTAAGTTTCTGTGGCATATAGTATTTGCTGAATTAATTTTCCTAACAGTTAAGCTTTACTTACCTTGAGCATACAAAGTCAGAACTGCTTGGATGGCTACATACACACCAGAAAACTGGTAAGTTTCAAACATTACCTGAAAGCAGAAAGAGAAGAAAAATGGAGGTGGTTTATATAGAAGTCTATATGCATTCATATATTTCCTTCATGATCGAAATGCAGATTCATTGGTTGATTAAGGCGCCACCAAAGGACCCTGAACATCCATGCTAACCAGTTCCTTTTGCCCTTATAAAGCCTACCTCTAACTCCAGTTACTAGGGCAGATCTTGGTAATCACAAATAAACATGTGAGCTGAATCTCAAATCACTTCTAAGTGCTACAAAGACTTCTGAATATATTATAGTCAGTGGCTAATCAGTATGAAAGGAAGTTTCACACAAAATTTCGTAAACTGACATTACTAAAAACAAAACAAACCCAAAACAATGCACACCTGCCTGGGACCAGCAAGATGACTCAGCCAGTAGAGACGCTTGCCACCAAGTCTAATGGCCCGAGTTTGAGCCCTAGGACCCACATGGTGGAAAGAGAAAAACATTCTCACGGGTGTCCTTTTACCTGCCACTCATGCGTGCTTGTGCACTCTCACACAGACACACAGGAAAAGGGTCAATGTAAAAAGAAATCAGATTAAAGAAATAAAAAGACATATCTTCTTAGAACCAGAGAAATGGCTCAGCAGCTTAAAGTTCAATCTCCAGAACTCACACGGTAGAAGGAAAAACTTACTCCCCATAAACGTCCATACGAGGATGCGCAAGTGTGCACATACACATGAACACACACCAAATAAATAATGAAGAAAAAAGAAAAGGAGAGAAATATCTGTTTATTTCCCCCAAGCAGGGTCAAAACTGGCTCTACCCCCCACACCCCTGGCAATTAAAAACAAATAATAAAAGAAATAGGATTGGGATGCAATTCAAGAGAAGAGCTCTTTCTTGCTTGAATTAGACTCTGGGTATGATTCCCTAGCAGTGGGAGGGATGGATGGATGGATGGTCGGGTGATGGATGGATGGATGGATAGGTGGGTGGATGGATAGATAGATGGATAGGTGGGTGGATGGATGGATAGATGGATGGATGGATGGATAGATGGATAGGTGGGTGGATGGATGGATGGATGGATGGATGGGGGATGGATAGATGGATGGGTGATGGATGGATAGCTGGGTGATGGATGGATAGATGGATGGATAGATGGATGGATGGGTGATGGATGATGGATGGATGGATGGATGGATGGATGGATGGATGGATGGTATAACGAGGTGAAGACAAACATAAACAAAAGCTAAGTTGTCAGATGCCAAGGCAACTCAGTTGCCCAGACCCCTGCCTCTACTTGAGCCCAGGCCGTAACTCCACTTCACACTCAACTACACTGGATGCAGGAGGCGTTTTCTTGGGTCCTCTCTGGTCACACCGTGCTCATTCTCAGCATCCAGGTCAACTGAGAAAAATCTTGAATGATGTCTTTTGTTCATCCACTGTAAGCACTCCTTGACTGGTAGGGTAATCACTGAATATCCAGATTTGATAACTGATTGCAATGAGAACTATACAGAACTTCAAGTTGACAACTTTGGAATACCTCTTCATCAGTTAACCTGACCTTCTAACACACTACTCCAGCATTCATTTAATAAGGAAGCTGCTGCTGTGTAGGTATACATCAACAAAATTAAAAGTCCTCCAAATCCGTTATTAAATGAAGAATTCAGCTCCCCTTCTGCCCTGATGTCACTCAACAGCCTTCTCTTCTGCAGGTCCTGCCCTCTCTGCCCCACCTTCTTACCACTGTCTCGTCTCACTGCTTTGGTGAAAAGTACCCTCTATATTCCAAAGACTTTTAAGTTTTTACCTTGAATTCCACATTATTTTCCTGAACTCTTTACACACACACTCTTACACAAAATTGTCATTTCTACGCAGATGTTTAATAAGGACTCAAACTTGAACATACCTAAAATAAACTTTCTGATCACTGCCTGTAAATCCTATAATCCTATTCTGCTATTCTCAGCTTTTTCCTCATCCCTCTAACTACTCAAGCCAAAACTTTCCCAAGTGCCCCCCTCTATTACCTGTATTTAAACCATAAGAAAATCCTTCAAAGTAACTAACGATCTGGTACTTCTCGCACGTCTACTGCTATTCCTGACCCTACCCATCATTATCTTTCCTATAAACACTGTCAAAGTCTCTCAACTGGTGTCTCAACTGGTGTCTCTCTGCGGCATGCTCACAACTCTGCAGTCAGAGAACTGTAAACCTGAGCAGACCTCTTCCGTGCTGCAGCACCCACTGCCCCTCAGCACAAGGCCAGCTCCCTACAGACACAGGCAAGGAAGGTAGTACTATCACTTCTCCAACTTGTTTCTTCAGCCATCTCCTTCCCCATTCCCTCCAGCCACAGCAGCCACTTGCCTGCTCTCAATGTACAGATGCCACACTGGCTGTTCTCTTTGCCTTGGAATGTTCTTTCCCCTACTGCCCTCAGCTTCCTTAGCCTGTCTTTGTTAAACAGCACTGTCACCACCACAACTTCTCACTCCCTAACTTCACTATTTTTCCATTAGAACTATTGCTTTCTAATAAACTACTTAACTCAATCACTTAATTTTGGGAGAGGAGAGTATTCTCCTCTGCTAGCACATACATGTTCACTGTCCCTTATCCAAAATATTGGGGACTGAGAGATTACTGATTTTAGATTTTGTAATATTTGCCTATTTACCAGGTGAGTTCCCTTATCCAAAACTCCAAAATCTACAGTGTTCCAAAATTCAAAGTTTCAGTGTATCATTGACATGATCAAAACATTTCAGATTTCAGATTAGTAACCCTTATCCTACAGTAAGTGCAAAATAATTAGGATCTAGGGCCAAACAATTGCTTTACTTATCCCTTGCAGCCGAAGCAGCAAGAAGAAAAAAAAAATGATTTAACATTCTATCACAGAGATACACATGGATATCATCTCAGCCATCAAAGACTGACCTCGACAATCTTCTCTCTGTTCTTGGTTGGATTCATTGGGGGTTCTGTAAGTAAGATCTTGCAGCTCCTGGTGTCTATATTGAGCTTCTCTGGCCCGAATGTGTAGTCCCACAGGTGCTTCATGTCGTCCCAGTTGCGCACGATGCCGTTCTCCATCGGGTAGTTCACCTCCAACATGGAGCGCAGCTCACTTGCCTCATCGCCAACCATGAGATCCTACAAGGGGAGAGGGCAGGGCTTTAAGATGGCCAGAGTTTTACATAGAGAAAACTCAGGAATGACTGAATTTTAAATTTTCTGGAACTTGCAGATCAAGTTTTTTATTCCAAAGTTAAAAATCTTTTCTTTCAAGAAAAGCTTACTAAGTTTAATCAATATTTGATACAGTATGTGTTTAAATCAATAAATTGACCTTACCTTTTAATACATGTTTCCAAAAGAAGAGCATTAGCACAAATAAAACCCACATTTGCACATTGTGAAGGGTTTGAATGAGGTTTCATCTGTTTCTTTTGCTCAAATGTTCAAAAAATAAGTCCTGTGACATGTGAGATAGCACATCAGGGGAAACTTGAGAAATGCTCAATGCACACATGCACATTTCTTTTCTACCAAAATGATTGACATGAATGTAGATGCAAAATCATAATGATTCTTCATCCCTCTGTAACAACGCATCATACACATATACACACACCCACCAACAGACTTCACAAATGTCTCTATGTGTATGAATTAAAACAGCTCCTTTAAAGTTATCTCAAGGGACACATCTTTAATCATGAAGTATGATATTCAAAATCAATGCTATCTTTCATAAAGCACAATACTTACAACCATTCTCCAATGAGGGCATATTTAAAGTGATCCGCATTTTAAAAAATAATCAAACTTTGTATGCATAACAAGGCAAGCAATATTCTATATTTAAATATTTTAGAAATAGACCTATGTTGATGAATAAGTTTAGAAATTAGTACCAGAAATAGCTACTATTTGGTGTACAGTAACAGGTTCAAATTATGGGGAGATAAAGAAAAGCAACCACAAAACCAGCATGAGAAGATGTAAACGAAACTTTAAAAAAATTATGAACTTTAGAGGTGGGGATATTATTTTAGTGGTAAGAGTGCTTGCTTTAGCAAGTGTATAAGGCCCTGGGTTCAATCTGTAGCACTGGGGAAAAGGAGAAATCAGAACTAGAAATGTCCCAGAAAAGTAATTTTAATCTTTTAAACCAGGATGGGGAGCCTATTAAAAGCCAGATTTCTGGAAAATACACTAATGGCAAAAGGAAAGCAGAGTTCACTATAACTTTCTGTTGCAACTAATTCCTTATAAAGTCAATTCCCCAAAACCAACACTCTTAGATGCTCAGACTTTCCGAGAAGAAAAGGCAAAGCTAGAAAGATCTCTACTGTGAATGCTGGATAAAAGCATGCTTGGTGATGTTCACTAGTATCTGTAATTTACAAAACACATCAAAACAAACAAAAACCAAGGCATTTTGATGGAAGAGTAGTATGTAGTCACCCAGAATAATAAATGTTTTGTTTTTGAGATAGGGTCCGTCTATGTAGCCCTGGCTCTCCTGGAACGCTCCCTGTAGACCAGGCTAGCCTCAAACACACAGAGATCTGCTTGCCTCTGCTTCCCAAGTGTTAGGATTAAAGGTGTGCCTTTCTAAGCCACTACACCTGGCTTAGAATAATAAATATTAATACTGGAATCTAGATAACAGGTATATGGAGGGGTCTGTAAAACCTGTTTAACATAGCCATATGTGGTAAAGATTTCTTAATAAAAAAATAGGGAAATCTATATGCTACTTTGTATCAAAATTACAGTTATGAAGTAGCAAAATAATTTTATGGTGGGGGGGGTCACTGAAAATGAGGAGCTGTATATATTGGAGGGTCATGGTGTTAGGAAGGTTGAGAACCACTGTTTTAAACCCTCCAACAGGCCAGAGGCGTCGCAGTTGGTACAGGGCTTGCCTAGCATGAAAGCCCTCGTTCCGTCCGATGGCACACTGCAATCTTAGAACTTGGGAGTTAGAGGCAAGGGGATCAAAAGTAGAAGGGCAGCTTGAGATATATGAAATTCTGTCAAAAACAAACAAAGCCCAAGCAATGACTACAAGGTATGGTGTGGCAGGCACACAATGGCCTAGGGTAGGAAAATGAAGAATGCCTAAGAGGTCAAGCTCAGCTTGGGTTACACAGGGACACCACAGATCAAAACACTAAACAGGGAGTTGGGGATTTGGCTCAGTGGTAGAGGGCCTGGGTTCAGTCCTCAGCTCCAAAAAAACAAAAAAAACAAAAAAAAAAAAAAAAAACAAAAAAACACTAAACAGCCAGGAGTTGGTACAGGCTTATAATCTCAGCACTCAAGAGATAGAGGCAGAAAGGTCAAACGCTCAACACTAATGCTATCCTAGGCTCCACAAGAAGACTGATGCCAGCCTTTTTTCTGCAGAAAACAAAACAAAAACAAAACAAACAAACAAAAAACCCAACAACCAATCAAGCAAAACCTACATCTAAACTCTTCCCTAGAACCTGTCAACTTTCAAATGTCCCTCCTCGCCTTGGAACCAAGCAGGACATGTTCAGAGCAGCCAGCCTTGAGTCTTCACTGTTTCCCACCACTGGACATCAGAACTAAACCTCTTCCACTACTTGAAAACTCAGTGACCAAGACACTGCTCTAAAGTCATGTATACAGTTAAGAGTATATTTGCCAAGAATGATTTTGAACAATGTCACTCTGAACTAGAAAATAGAAAAAAACCTGAAGCTTTAAACCACAATTCTATCCCTACAAGGAAACTATGAAACCAGGGAGAAGCTGACAGGCGTGCAGGTTATAGAGTAAGGTTGTCTCAAAGGATGTTCTTTCTCTCCACCCAACAGACTGAGAACTTTATTTTTATACCAAAAGACAAATACACTTACAATACCAATTAGACATTCTTTTTCTGATTTTAAAAAACTTTAAAATTATGCCTATACTATTCTCTCTAACTACATCTGAAAAACTTTAGTGTCTAAGACAAATGCATGCTCTTTTATTCAGAAAAAAATTAAGAATTTAAAAGACTAACACGGAAAAGTGTAACAAGACGCCAATGTCTGAGATAGTTCCAGCAAGGCTCTGCTTGCTCGCTTGCTTGTTTTAAAGGGGAGGATCTACATAATGGTATTTGTGTGCATGTGTGTATGTTTACGGGGGTGTGTCCTTTTACCTGTAGGAAAGCCTGATAGGTATGTTTTTTTTAATTTATTCTCAGATAATATCGAATGTATTCATCAGTAAAGATGACATGGAAACAGGTTTTCTTCTGTTACTTTTTTCATTTATGATTCATTTGCACATTAAATGTTTACTCAGTTTACCAAATACATCATGATACTGTACTGGCTGCAAATGTATGCACTCAGTATGATAGGCAATGTATAACATCAATCAATAACCTGAGTCTCCAATATATCAAATTGCCCCATTTCCTGTCTATAGGACATAGTACTTCATTTCTGTGTTATACACACCACATTCCATTTTAACTATAACATTCAGCTACAAAAAATAAGGAAAACAATTCAAAACTATGTTAGTAATTAGTTCTTGTTTGGTTCACTGTATGCAATCAGGAAAGTATAAGACTTTATTAGTTGCTACCAAACTGAAGAAATGAAAAGGGTTAAAAATTAAAGTACTAAGACAAAAATAAGGATTCCCCCTCCCCACACTAAAAGGACACAAACCGACAACTACTGTCCCACCAAGCAGAGTGGAAAACAAACAGAGAGCATGTGTGTAACCTCACTTACCATCTTTTTGTTATTCTACTTCAACAGGTCAAGAAAGGTGAAGAGAGAGAAGGTAGAACGAGAGTCAGAAAAGGCCTACATAAAATGCTCACTGAAATGTTTAAACACACAAGCAACAGAGACAAATTAGGCTAAGGTCAGATGCAGTACCACTGTAACTTATGGTGTTAATTATCAGGGCCAAACGAATATGGACAGTAATTACTCCTAACTGAAAATTAACTAAAAGATTTAAATTTCCATAGTCTTAGTCAACTATCACATTTTAGCTAACAAGACATACAAACATAAGTCAATTTTCTATGCACAGGAACTCCAAAATGTCAAACTTTAGTTTATTATTGAATTTAAGAACTTCAATTAAGAAAATACATGGTAACAGCAAAGGCCTAGGTCTGTCAGAGTTAGTTCAGGAGTGTTTATCTAAACCCTAGCATTCATGGAAAAGGAAAGGGATTTAACTTAAAAGGCTTAAAAGAGCAGAGTGAAAAGAACTAAAGTAATAAAACACAGACTGAGACACTATATCAGCAACGATACTGGGGAGTCCCTGGGAAATGTCTCTCAAGAAAACTGCTGATTTCTATTACTTGGCCTTAAAAAGCAAGAAGCAGGTGTGAAGAAATGTGTCGCTTTTTTCGTGTTAGAAAATAAAAATAGCTATATGTTGTAGTTCTCTGAACCTCAAAAATGTTATCATCCATAAAAATGTTTAAAAGCCAGATACTAAATTAGTAAATGAGATATATTGCTGCCACTCAGTTTCCTTCATCACATTACTAGCTACGTTTCAAATTGAAGTTCTTTCAAGACAGAATATGACAGGTGTCCTGATACAGGCCTTTAATCCTACACTTGGAGGCAGAGACAGGCTCTCTGCGAGTTCAAGGCCAGACTAGGCTACATAGTGAGACCTTGTCTCCAAGAAAAGAAAAGATAAAATTCATTCAGTCAGAATAAAAATTTATGAAAAGAGAAAAAGGAATCCAGCAAAATTTCCCTTGAGGCCTTTTCTTAAATATCTTATACTGAGCAAACCATTTAATTTTTGAAACTCACCAAAGGGCAGAATTCACTTTAAGGTTTTTAGAAACAAGCACAGAACCTCAGTTTCCGTGTTTATTTTTATTCATCATGTACCCGTTCTCTAACTCCCTAACAGAGACCTAGAGCACAGAAATTTCTATCAGCAATTACCACCAACTCTCGCCTTCCTTAGCGCCTCAAAGAAATGTCCCAAGATGTACACCCTACTAAGTCTTGCCAAAGACTGTCCCAACAGGACCAACAATGTTAACTACCCACAAAACAAACAGAACAAAACAAAACAAAAAAAAAAAACCATTTATTAAAAAAAAAAGTTCCTAAACTCCAAACTGTGTTTCTGTAATTTGAATCCTGGCCACCTTCAGAATTTAAAGTCAATTGGTGATCTCTAAATTACTCTATTTCTTAGAAAATAATGTGATTCCTGCTTGAATTCTAGTTCTGTGGGAGAAAAATGTGTTGAGTCTCTCGTGTAAAGTACTTAGGCTAATGGCAACTCGCCCCGTCTTCCGTCGGTAAGACCAACAGCAAGAGACCAAATAAAGACTGGCTTCCTCCAGCATGTTAGGAAAACCCAACTGTAAGGATAGGAAGAGGAGCCAGGGTCCAGACCTCTGTGTTTTCCTATCTCACTCTATAGAAAGAGGAGGGCCAGCCTATGACAACATGGAGAGAAAGCCTCAAGTCTCAGAGACACTAAGACACTAACAGCTGCAAAACATAAAACTGCCAGGCTGATTTTTTTTTCAAATTAAACTATGCAAGAAGACTTTATGGCACTAATATGTATCAATTTTGTACCTAATTTTAAAAACTTACAATTTATACTCCATATAATAATGGTTACCATGCTATACATAAGTGAAAAAAATAAAGATCACTTCAGAGACCTTTTTTCCTTTGTTGAGGAGTTACTGTATATTAAAATTATGAGACGGTCTGACCCCCACCTTTGCTTTTCCTGACATTGTACTTTACTTAATTCAAAGATCACCTCACACACCCTTATGGAGGGTTAGCAATGAATAAAACATTACCTTGATTTCAATGTTTCCCACTTTGGTGGTTGATCTGATAATAGGTCTTCCAACCAAAGCTGGGAAGATGTGTTCTGGAAAGTTAGAGCCTGCATATCCACACTTCACAAACTGGAAGGAAACAGAGAAAGCAGGTTAGCATCCAAGCATTTACTACAGTTATTTAAAAACAGTATCAGAAAACATCACTATGCTTTCAAACCATCCAAAGTCGTCTCCCATTCTAGTCCTAGTACCATCTCTTTTAAGTTCTCCCAGGTACCAAGCACTTTCATAGTGTATGTTAGTCAGGGCTTCTACTGCTGAGATGTATCATGACCAAACCAATTTTGGGAGGAAAACGTTTATTTGGCTTACAGCTGTACATCATAGTTCATCGCTGAAGGAAGTCAGGACAGAAACTCGAACAGGAGGCAGGAGCTGATGCAGGGGCCGTGGAGGGTGCTGCTTACTGTCTTGTTCCTCATGGTTTGCTCAGCCTGCTGTCTTATAGAACCCAGGACCATCAGCCTAGGGATGGCATTGCCCATAATGGAGTGGACCCTCCGCCATCAATCACTAATTAAGAAAATACCCTACAGCCTTGCCTACCTCACCTTACAGAGGCATTTTCTCCATTGAGGTTTCCTCCTCTCAAGCCAAAATAAGCCCTTCCTCTTCTAAGTTTGTGTCAAGCTGACATAAACTGGCCAGCAGAGCTCAGGTTAGTTTCAGGGTGACTGCTTCCTTCATGTCCAAGTGTTCCCAGAGGGAAAGCTGTTTGAGCAGGAAGCTGAGCTGAGTGAGTGGTTCATGCCCTTCCTCTTCTAAGTTACTTCGATGAGGAACTGATCCAATGACCAGAAAAATAGCTAATACACAGAAAGATGCTGTATCAAGAAAGAAAATCCTGCCGAAGCCTCCACAATATTAATAAGGTCTTTCTCCAATGCGCACTAAGTTATGACTTTTGTGTTTAATGAGAATGCCTACATCAAAGTTTGACATATAAGATGAGCATATTAAGGGCTGGAGAGATGGCTCAGCGGTTAAGAGCACCCGACTACTCTTCCAGAGGTCCTGAGTTCAATTCCCAGCAATCACATGGTGGCTCACAACCATCTGTAAAGAGATCTGATGCCCTCTTCTGGTGTATCTGAAAACAGCTACAGTGTACTTATATATAATAAATAAATCTTTAAAAAAAAAAAGATGAGCATATTAATAACTGATTGGTAGTATTAAAAAGAATTGTTAATTTACAAGCATGAGATTATGATAATTTTAAAATATAGAGCTGGTAGGTTCCTTATTCATGGACTCAACTAATCATGGATCAAAATACCTGAAGCAGGGTCAATGTGATGTCTTAGGAGGTAAAGGCATTTGCTGCCCAACCCAACAACCTGAATTCAATCTTAAAGACTCACCCTGGAAGCAAAGAATCAGCTCCCACAAAGTTGTCCTTTGTCCTCTACACATATACTGTGGCACATGCAAGCCTATCCATTCACCAATAAGTGGAATAAAATATATTTAAATCCTATCTGAAAATACCTCTCACCTTACCATTATTCCCTCAACAGTAGAAAATAACTATTTATATGACATTTACATTGTATTAGGACTGTGCGTGATGGTACAGTCCCATAACCCTAGCACTCTGACGGTGGTTGGTAGAATAGAAGTTCAAGGCCAGCCTTAGCTGCCCAAATATATAGGAGTTTGAGGCCAGCCTGGACTACATGAGACCCTGTCTCAAAATCATAAATAACCACAATAGTATTGAGTTAGGAAATAGACTAAGGTAATATACAGATATTATGTACCTTATGAACAGCTACAAGTGTGTGTGTGTGTGTGTGTGAGTGTGTGTGTGTGTGTGTGTGTAAAAAGAGACAAATGCACAGGGGAATGGAATGAAATCAATTCCCTAAAGAAAACACCTATTTTTCTGTGGCACTAGGGATCATAAACTTTTAGAAGAACTAAAGTGAAGAACAGTACTTAGAGATATAAACACTGGTAATAATACAAAGGGACGACAGAAAGCCAAGCTGGTGACAAAAGCTGAGGCAAGAGGATTGTGTACAAGTCCAAGGGCAGTCTGTCCTATATCATGAGACTCTTGACTCAAGCAAACCAAAGAAACTCTAAACAGAAAATATTATATTGGTATTTATTCGATGTATATAATAATGAGTTCACAAAGACATCAACCACATTCTCCATCCAAACCCTCCCCCTTTCCCTTCCTCCTGCTAGTGCCTTCTGTTGGCTCAGGGTTTCACTTCTCCTTTCATGACATGTAAAAAAGTGATTTTGTATATCTATAAAAAACTTATTGGAAGCATGGCATTTGTCTTGACTCTGGCCTTTTTAATTAACATGATCTCTAGCTGCATCACCTTCCTGCAAATGACAGTTCATTCCTTTTTAGGGCTGAAATCCTACTCTACAGAACATCCTGTCAACTCATCTGTTGGCTACTATGAACAGTGCAGCAGTAAGTAATCAGTTACTTATCTGAAGGATGCTGTCTTCTGGATGAATCCTCAGGGCAATATAATTGTCGTTTGATTGTTTACTTCTAGTTTTATCTTTTGAAAACAAGTGTATGCAAGTGCTGATGTCCACACATGTAGACACTATAGGGTAACTTCCGGTGTCATCCTCAGACCTTTGAGATAGGGTCATTGGCTGTGACTTACCGACTGGACTGGACTGGACTGGCTGGTCAGGGGATACCCTGTCTCTACCTCTGCAGTACTGAGATTACAACTCCAAGTCACCGTTTTTACATGGGTCCTAGGGATTGAGCTCAGGTTCTCAAGCTTCTAGGAAATATACTTTACCAATAAATCTATCTCTTCAGCTACTATGCATCTGTAGTCTTCTGAAAAACCTTATCAATGTCCACAGTGACTCAACAAGTCTACATTCCCACTGGCAGAATATAAGGGTTCTCTTCTTGAAATGTGGATATTAGTTATACACACACTTGTAGGTTGGGAAGATGGCTCAGAGGGTGAGGGCACTGGCTAATAACCTGCCTGAGTTCATTTAATTCCTGGGACACACAGGGTGGAAGGAGAGAACCAAGTCTTGCATGTTGTCCTACGGCCTCCACAAAGTCATGTAATGTGAGTTTATATCAATCCTGCCAAAATACAAACAGCTTCACTGTCTCTACAGCAGCCCTTTTGGAAATGATGATGAATTACTTCTATTATAAATAGCCTCCCTAGAACATTCTGCTATCTAGAATTCTGTCTTCTTAAACAGAACTTCTAAAAATGTTAAAATTGTATTTAAAGGTAATTATGAAAAATGTCTGAAACTCAAAATTTCGAAATGCTTTGTTCTAAACTCACAAAGCTTAATTAATCCTGGTTAGTTCACTGCGTAGCTACCAAAGCTGGGGGGGGGGTGGGGGGGGGGAGGCAGCAGTTTTAGATATAGCCACACATTTCTAAAAGCATATTATATAAGTTGGTATGATGAAGCCTGTTTATAATTCCAGCCCTAAAAAGGACCAGCCTGAGCTACACATGAGTACCATGCCAACCAAAGCTTCATGCACAGTTTAGACTTTTGTCTTTTTTTTTAAAGATTAATTTATTTTGTGTATATGAGTACACTATAGCTCATCTTTAGAATGTTTTGGTTGTCTTCAGACACACCAGAAGAGGGCATCAAATCCCATTACAGATGGTTAGGAACCACCATGTGGTTGCTGGGATTTGAACTCAGTACCTCTGGAAGAGCAGTCAGTGCTCTTAACCGCTGAGCCATCTCTCCAGCCCTAGACTTTCGTCTTAAATAAAAGTGCAATATAATCTTTCTTGGGTTACCTCTGAAGGCACAAGTCAGTGTGGTCTAAGGGCGTATGTAATCAGATACCCTACTTGTTCAGTTGATAAGTATTTCAGAAGTGAAATCAAGAGTAATGCAACATCCTAAAGGGATGTTTAATAGAATTCAGGAACACTAGTTCATATTCCCACAATGTCTTCTTAAATATTTGATTGATGTGACCTAAAAAGACTTGGGGGAACAATTACCACAGAGGAAAGGAATAGCAT
Organism: Rattus norvegicus; assembly: GCF_021556685.1. Lineage (NCBI taxonomy): Eukaryota > Metazoa > Chordata > Mammalia > Rodentia > Muridae > Rattus > Rattus norvegicus. Next base: position 98,680,217 of record NC_141547.1, read on the forward strand.
CTGGCTGGGTGTGGCAGCTCATGATTGTGGTTCTCTGTCTCTGGAGGAGGCTGAGGCAGAAAGACTACAGGTTCAAGGCCAACTCAAGCTATCAAAACCCAAAACAAAACAAATATATAAAATTTATCACCCTTCTCCAAAACCATAACATTTCTGTTTCTCACGTCAAAACCCAGCTTACTTGATAACTTGAAATAATACAGAAATAGAGGAAATATTCCCATCATATCTCTACCATAGACATATTTTAATGCAAAATCTGTCGGATCACCAACCCACTGTCATAATTTCCACATACATTCTGAATATATAAAATTAAATATTATTTAAATACAGAAATCTTATGGTTAACTTTAAAGAAGGCCAGACAAAACTGCAGGCCTTTAAAGCCAACACTGGGGGAGCAAAATCTTAGTTCAAGCCAACATGGGCTAATCAAAACAGCAAAAAACCCTCAGAAATGAACAGATATAGACATTAGGCAAGTCAAAAGTGCCATTTCTCAGGACGAGATGCTCACTTATATAAACAGTCTCAAAGAAAATTAGAACTGGTTTCCCTCAGTGGTACAGTGCTTGCTTTCCATACACAGGGCAGTGGGTTGGAATGACAGCACTTCCAAAATACAAAAAAACCAAAAACCTGCTACAAGTTTAACAAACATTTTCCGTGTAACAAATATAACTGGATAACTTTGTTACATGAGAAATCAGAAGTTTAGGAGGGGAGAGGGGACTTGCTAAGAGTAACCCTAATGAGGGAGGAGACAGCTAAAGTTGACAGGTCTGTCATTTACACATATACACAACAGCAAAGAAAAGGGTCCCGTAAATGTCTTTTGATTACAACTGTGCAGGTGGGTAGTTCCTATCTTAAAACTCTTCTTAGAAGCTAGAGTTTAGAGCACTGGCTGCCTTTCCAGAGGACCTGGGTTCAATTCCCAGCACACACATGGCAGCTTGCACCTGGGGCTGACTCTAGTTCTAGGAAATCTGATGCCTTCCTCTGGCCTCCATGGCACCAGGCATGTAGGAGACACACTTTTTAATAAACATAATTTTAAAAAATATATATTTTGAATTTAACCTACATTTTTAGAAACTGTGTGTTTGCAGGCACACACACTTGAGCTCCCTGACACATTGTCTCCCTCCACTATGTGGGTCTCAGTAATCAAACTCAGGTTGTCAGGATTGGTGACAAGCACCTTCACCTGCTGATCAGCTCAAGGCCCCTTAATGTTCTTGAGCATATTTTAAGTGGAAAAAAATGTTTTCCAAGTACATCAGAAGACAATTGAAATCACTGAAGCCATAGGAATGAATAATTATAAACCACTATCACTGCTTTACTGAAAACAGGAGGGGGGGCGGTTAGACTTTTCACATGAAATCTACTATCAGTAGAAAAAGGAAGTAATAGTTAAAACTACTCCTGGGTGGGAATGTAGCTCAGGTAGCAGAGTGCTGACTTGCACTGAGCCTTGGGTTTGTTCTCCAACACTCATAAACCAAACATGGCGGGCGGCACACAAGAGGTAGAGGCTGGAGGATCAGAAGTTCAAGTCTAATCTTGGCTAATATGGCAAAATGGAGGCTAGCGCAGACTCTAACACTTGTTTTAAAAGCCAACATCAAAAAAAACCTATTCACTCTGCCTAAGCAGCAGCTTGGTTGAAGCAGATGCTGTTTTAGAATCCAACACCAGCATTTCTGTAAGGAATCCAGAGATTTCACCAGAACAGTATAAACCATGCTATCGCACATTATTTCAAATCTGAATGCATTAGGATCCAATAATATTAAAACAATCCAATTCAACAATGTAAAATTAATAGACAATAGTCCTTCAAACACTCAAAAAAATGTAAAAGAGCCATAACAAAATACAAAGAAGATATTCTTTTCTAGGCTACTCTTGTGTTATCATTTTAATCACTGAAATTCCTCCTGCATGTCAATCATTTTAAGACTGGTGACTTAGCTCTCTTACTGTGTGCAACAGGCTGTGTTCAAGAAACAGATTTTACCATATATAGCTTCTTCCTTGTAGCACTGTGGTTTGAGCAGGCGCCCTACTTCTTACTGAGTCATCAAATGGTAAGAGGTACAATCTTCCTTAAGACAAAAAAAAAGGAACAAAAGACCTGTCTATATTCAATATCACAGAAACTTTTTCCTTAAATAGGACTCAAAACTTTCATTTTATTTTTAAATCTTTTATTCATTTCTTGAGAATTTTGCACATTTCTGGCCCCCAACTCATCCCCAGACCCACCCCTTCCCTTCCCACTCAACTGTCTTTTGTCTCCATCAAAGCTAGTATATCCAAAATTCTTGAGTAAGCAGCCTTCCTTGGGAGTATGGGAAGTTGACTTATCAGGGGCTGTATTAGGGAAAATGGTCTGTCTGTATCTCTCCCTGCACTCCCAGCAGCTAAAAATTCCCCATAGCTCCTTGGCTGGGGTGGAACTTCGCCAAACTCCCCTCTTGCTCTGGCTTGGGTTTGCACTGTCTTGTATATGTTGTCATACTGTTGTTGAGGTCCTATTCGTCCCACAGCACAGTTTCCTTGTGGTAATCCCCTGCCTTGGGTGCTAACATTCTTTCCATCACCTCTTGTGCAATGATCCCTGAACCTCTGAGAATGTCACTATGTAGATCAGGCTACCCTGGAATCGGTGGTGATCCTCACGCTTTAGTCTCCCACGTGCTGGAAGGAGCACCAAGCAGGATTTTCTATCTTTTGAGACAAGGCCTCACACAGCCCAGGCTGGTCTGTAATTCCAACGCATCTGCCTCTCCGCCCCGAGCATGGGGATGATAGACATGCCCCACCACACACTCACTGAGATTCATTTTTAATTTTTATTCTTAAAGATTTATTCATGTATGAGTGCTCTATCTGCATGTGCACTGTCATGTCAGAAGAGGGCATCTGATCCCATTACAGATGGTTGTGAGCCACCAGGAGCTGGGGATTGAACTCAGGACCTCTGGAAAAGCAGACAGTACTCTTAACTCCTAAGCTATCTCTCCAGCTACTCGATGAGATTTTTAAACTCCCATTTGAGCTTACTCACTTTGTGTTCTTTCACTTAATAATTGGTGGTGCTTGTACTTCAGCTTCATAGTGACCCATTTTTATTTGAGGCCAATAGTTATGGTAGTTCTGTTAGACCAATGTGTTCCACACGGTGGAACTCAAATTGTTGTTTTTACTTAATACTCCTAAATTCAACATATAAGCTAGCAGAAGCATAATAAAACAGACCATAATCAACTACAAACATGCATTTTAACTGAAAGGTTCTTTTAGCATCATGTCTATATATAATCACTAAACTTTATAAGCATCGTGTCACCAACATGAGAAATCTGCATTTTGTTGGTCAAGGAAGTCATTCTTGGTGAGTTCATATTGAAGTTTGGTAATACTATATATTAACACCAGGAATGTGGACTCAATTCGAAAGGAATCAAAATTCACAGCTAAGAGGTATCCAGACTTTTTGTCTAAATGGCCACTTTCAGAAGCCCTATTTTAGAAAAGAGGTTTCCTTCTCTGAGCCAAGGATCTAGTTGTAGATAATAGGAAAATAGAGGTCAAGCATCTAAGTGATCAAAAGAACATTTAAAACCTTGACTTCTAAGGTTGGAGAGCTGTGGTTAAGAGCATTTGCTTTTGCAAAGGATCCAGGTTCCAGTCCCAGTGCCCACATGGTATCTCAAAATCATCTGTAAGTCCAGTACCAGGGGATCCAACCTCCTTGGCCACCACGCACATATATGATGCACATACATATATGTAGGCAAAACATCTATACACATACAAATATAACAAATCCTTACTTTTTTTTCTTTAATTTTAACTTCTCAGGGGTGGGGATACACCTCAGAAAGAACATTTATCTCACAAGTCCTTGGATTCAATCACTTTCATCATTAAAAGCAAACAAACCTCCTCAAACAGCCCACATTTTAAAATCTAAAGTATACAAAAGATAAATGAAACCACCATTTGATTAAGGACTTAAGGTACTTCTGTATGCACCTCTCATGTGCAGAAATTACAGGTATGTACACTTGACAGGATAGGGCTGGGGATGGACCCTCTGTTTCTCAAACATCAGGCCAGCACTCTACTAAATGAGCTACACCTCCAGCCCCCGTTATGTGTGTGACTAGATGGTACGTATATGAGGATCCCTGGGTGAGCGTGTGGGAGAATGCATGCTATGGAGCGTGCACCTCTGGAAATCAGAGGGCAACTTCAAGTGCTGGTCCTCATCCTTCACTTTGTCTTTTGCTGTCCACTGCTGCATACAGTTTCAGCTAGCCCAAAAGCTCTCTGAGGTTCTCCTTTCTCTGTCTCGGGCCTTGTGGTGGAAGCACTGGTGTTACAATCCCAGATCCATGTGGGTTCTGGGGACTTATCCACTGAGCCATTTCCCCAAACCCTTTTCTATTATTTTTTTTTTTAAAACTCGAATCATAATGTCTTCTCTAATATTTAATTGTAAAGACATCATTATAACTTCGGGTCCCTAAGTAAAACTGAGATGACTTTAGAAGAATAAGCAGTTAGGGAACAAAACAGAATCTAAGGATGTACTAGTCCTCAAGTTTTCTTGGTTCTTTTTTTTTTTTTTCGGAGCTGGGGACCGAACCCAGGGCCTTGTGCTTCCTAGGTAAGCGCTCTACCACTGAGCTAAATCCCCAGCCGTCCTCAAGTTTTCTTAAGGGACATCACAATATTCCTAACTGTGTTATGATTTAAATCGGAGCTATCTATGAATATGAGGATATGACTATTTCATTCACAGCCAAACATATGTACAAAAAAAAGTGAATAGAGCTTTTAAGTAACTACAAGAATAATACCAAATACAAAACTTTTTGTTTGAGTTAGCTCCTTTCACTTAAACCATAGTAGCTGATCTTTGTCCTAAGAAACGGGATTTAAAAAAAAAAAAAAAAGAAAAAGAAAAAGAAAGAGATGGAGTCTCACTATGCAGCTATGGGGATTTGCCTGTCTCTGCCTCCCAAATGTTGGCATAAAAGGAGTACGTACGCCATGACTTCAGCTTTTAAAAATACTTTTAAGACTTACTGCTTTTTTAAATATTTTTAAGACTTATTGCTATTTTAAGTGTTATGTGTGTTTACTTGGATGTCTGTACCACATGTATGCCTAGGACCCACAGAGGCCAGAAGAGGACACTGAGTACCCTCGAACTACAATTACAGATAGGTGTAAGCTACCACACAGATGCTAGGACTCAAACTTGGGTTCTCAGCAAGAGTAACAAGGGCTCTTAACTGTTGAGTAATCCCTTTGGTAGTTAAGATGGTATTTTTTTTTTAAATAAGCACTTTTATAAGACTTTTAAGAAAAGTTTAGACATTTATAATTTAGTTTGAATATAGTGTAACAATACATGCTTTGCTTTAAAAATCTTTTTCCTGATAATTTAGAAGCTTTATAAAATTCTACATAGTTTTCCTCACTGCTTTATCCTTTATCTCAAAAAATATGAGATGCATTTTCTTTTTCTTTTTTTTTTTTTTTTTTCGGAGCTGGGGACCGAACCCAGGGCCTTGCGCTCGCTAGGCAAGCGCTCTACCGCTGAGCTAAATCCCCAACCCCGGAGATGCATTTTCTGTATCCCTACATGAAGTCTGCAACATAAGTATCTTTAACGAACACATAAATGGCGTTGCTTGAAAACTTTTAAGTTACTGTGATCTGTTACCACAGCAGTAGTATGAATGCCCCTTTGTACTCTGTTACCTATGCTATTCAAGCCCAGTTTTAGCTTAAATGGAGCTAGAACAATAATTGTCAAAGTTTGTGATCAACTCAACCAAGGGCACTCTAGTGGCAGAGAATACCAGCTCCTTTCCCTTTTTAACAACCTGGCTTCAAAGAGATAATTCAAGTAAAATCTATTTTAATTTGTGTGTCATCTTTGTGGCAGAGAGGAGAAAAGTCGCAAAATGTTGCAACGCTAAAATAGAAATCACTGAAGAAGTCATTCAAAAGAAACATTTGCACCTTCAAAACTGGAACCTTGAGGCTCCAAACTCATTTTTAATTGGGAATAGAAAGAAACCAGTTGCAAATAGTTTTCCGAATCTGAGCTTTGGTCTGATTTTGACAATTTTAGCATCTTTAAGACTGAAGTCTCTATCTAGTACTGATCCAACTAGAATTAACGACTTGAGAGGCCCTAGGTCTCCTAAGTCTTCCCACAGACGAGGGTCTATGAGGAGTTGCATGCAAGCCAAGAGGTGAAGCAGAAGCCGCCGACCATCCCCCTCTCTCAAAACCACAGACGACAGGGACAGCCCACACACTCTCCGGGGGCAGCCTCGAAGCCCAGAGCTAGGGCCGCGGCCCAGGGCCTGACAGCACTTCCTCTTTTCTCTGCGGAACCCGTTTCCTGCCTCGCATTCGGCATCTTCAGCTACACAGGAAGAGGAAGGCCGCTAGGTCTTGTATGGACGGACACAGGCGAGGCTCGGAAATGGAGACCTCCTCGCCACCTAGACCTACATCTCGGGACGCGGGCGGATGCTCGGGAGCCTGTGGGGACCGGTTTCGCCGCCTTCGGGTGCACTGCGGGGTAGCTTAGCTCCGGGACACCGGCTCAGGGCCGGCCGGCGCCCCCCGAACGTCCTCCCGCGAGCCCGCGTCCCTCGAGAGCCCGCCCGCGCGCCTGCCCGCGCCCCCGCAGCCGAAGGGCCCGCGCGCACCCCGCACACACACGCGGCCGCCCCGCCGGGTCTTACCCCAGTGCCGTTGTCGCACACCACCACCTTCCTGCCCTGGCTGTCCATGGTTCGCCCTGGTGAGCCGCCGCCCGGCCTGGCCCGCTTCCTCCTCCACACGGCCCCGCCCTCGGCCAGCCGCTCCGCCCAAACCGGAAGTCCCCGCCCGGCAGCCGCTCCAAGAGGGAGGTACAGAGAAAAAGCAGAGCGGGGACTGGCAGCCGAGAAGACCAATGAGAGTTGCCCGGTATGGGCGCGCCCTCTCGCCTCGCTCTGCTTCCGGCGCTGCGCAAGGCTGGTGGGGCGGCGGCTCTGACCCAGGTGTCTCGGGACCTAGGGCGCGGCCCGGACGGCTGTGCTGGAGGCAGGCAGGTGAAGGCCGGCGAGAGAGCGGCGCGGAGGCGGTGGAGAAGGGTGGAGCAGCGGGCTGGGAAGACCGAAAGCCACCTGGAGGTCCCGAGGCATGATGTGTCATTGCTCCTAGATCTAGATGGATACACCTACACCAGTTTAAAGCCTCCGGTTTATTTCACACCTCCAGTTGCAGCCCCAGGAGCCCGGCGGGATGCTTTCGTTTCTTTCTGCTTCACCACTTCCCCCTTTGACAGGAACTCGCTCTGTTGCCAAATGCCGCCCTCAAAATTGAGATCCTCCATAGCGTCCCTTGGAAACAGAGACAAGGGCTACGCATGAACCTAGAATCTCGTCTTTGAAGTCAGACAACTCCAGGCGGGGTGTGGTGGCTTTAATCCCAGCACTCAGGAGGACTATAGCAATAGAGGCCAGCCTGGTCTACGTGGAGTTCCAGCCCAGCCAGAACCATACAGTGAAACCCTAAGTCTTTGATTTAGCGGGTGGTGTTGCACTCGCTTTCAATCCCAGCACACAAGTAGAGGCAGTTGGATTTCGGTGAATTCCAGGCCAGCCTGGTCTATTTACTGAGCTAGTTCTAGGACAGCCAAGGCTACACAAAGAAACACCAAACAAAACCCTTTCCTTTAGTTTAGCTTTGTTTTCTGAGACAGGGTAGCATTGTCTATCCTTGTGTTAAAACCGAGAGTCACAGATTAAAAAGACCAAATCCATGATTGTCCAATTAGAGCAAGCTAATTTTGGGATGCACCCAGACTGGCCAGTCAACTGTGTCACCGCTGTCGGCCTCTCGAGGTCCGTTTTATAGTAGAGACATGGAAGGATTGTTAGATACAATTGTTAGAAAGATACAATGAAAGGGAAGGATCAATGGGAAGGATATATGTAATGTAAATCCCAAGTTTAGCTAGGTTGAAAAGTTGTTTTACAGTTTGCATCAGATCTAAGAAACAAAAACCTATTCTTTTTTTTTTTTTTTTGGTTCTTTTTTTCGGAGCTGGGGACCGAACCCAGGGCCTTGCGCTTCCTAGGTAAGCGCTCTACCACTGAGCTAAATCCCCAGCCCCCAGAAACCTATTCTTAATTACAAAGAGAAACCTTAGCTTGCAAAGACCTTAACACAGGACAACCTATTCTTAACCATCTTACTGTGAACAGAAACTTTAAGTGTTACTGGTTAACTTCAAAGTGTTCTCAACACCTGGCTGACAGGAGAGCTCTTACTCCGACCCAGCTTGTTGCATCTTTTTGATGATTTTGCACACAGCCAAGCAGTTAGTGGTACCAAGTAGTTAGTGAATTACAAGATGGTAGTGTATCCTATTTAATTAAACTTTAGGCCTAGCACTCCCTTAGACTTCTAGGTAAAATATGAAAGATACCCTTACCTAATCTTACTGGTAAAACTTGGCAAATTTCAGTTTTGTTACATATGTTACTACTTAAACTCAAGTACTCATTGTTGATGTTTAGTGTCTGTTTCCAAGTTTAATATTTTGTCATTGGGCCAGCAAGATGGCTCAGGAGGTAAAGTTGCCTGCTTGGTAACCTGAGGTCAATCCCTTGACCTCACAAGATATCATATAATGTATAATATATAGTCTATATATTGCTCTTGGGGCTTTCTGACTCAAAAATGTGCGCACAGTGACATTGTATACGTTTTATTATCTAATGCTGCTGCTACAATGAAATATATATTATTCTTGTAACATATAAAAGTAAACATCCAGTGTAACAGATATGGGATAAAACATGCCTAAGGGATACATTTCACAACACAATGTTTATTGCTCTTAGAATTTGACTGTCTTGTTTAGTTTGTCCTGGCTTGTTTTTAAATTAAGTAAATTTGTATTTTTTTATCCTATTAAAGGAGGAATAGGTATGTGTGACAACAGTATCCAATATTAAAATATAAGCTTCTAATCACCAAAACTAAGGCCTGGACTAGAGCAACAGCAAAATTCAAGAATCCTTCTGATTCCTCAAGTGACATTTAATACAACTGCTTATAGTCGCAAGTAAGTATCTTTGGCCTAAATACAAAATGCTACAGCTCCAACGTGGTGACTAGAATCTGGATGTTAAGATTCTAATAATTTGCTATTGAAAAAAGAACCGAGCCAGGGTTGTGGCTCTGATGTAAAATGTTTGCCTACCATGTACTGAGCCCTGGGTTCCACCCCCAGCCACAAAGCCATTCAGATATCCCAGCAGGGGGTTGGAAGCAGAAGGGGGAGAGAATGAACCCAAGGCTTGTGGGGGCAGAGACAAATTTAAATCTCTAATGGAGAATTAAAAAGAGACTTTCTGTGACCAAGCCTCCCACAGCAGTGTGTGGGTTGTGTTTTCACAAGCTGCTTCGGGCCTTGAAATCTAGCAAATAATTCAGTGTGAGCCTGGGTTGATAAGACTGGGCCCAGGCCTACTTTGCAGCCAGAGAGGTCTCAGGTCTTTTCTATCTACTTTCCCCTCAGAGTCCTCTTCTCTTTTTTCTTTTTTCTCTCTCTTTTTCTTTTTCTTTTCCTGAGGCAACTCTCACTCATGTCGCAGCCTGGCCTCCATATACAGCGTGGCCTCTCAGCCTCACACTCTTTTTTTTTTTTCCCCAGAGCTGAGGACTGAACCCAGGGCCTTGTGCTTGCTAGGCAAGTGCTCTACCACTGAGCTAAATCCCCAACCCCTCAGCCTCACACTCTTAAATTTGAGGGTTTCAGGCATAAGTCACCACACCAGGCCTCCCCTGTTTTTTCTTTCTTTGTAAGATTTACTTAGTTTTATTTTTATGTATGTGTCTGTATATGTGTGAAAGTGTATATGTGCAGGTATCTATGGAGGCCAGGAGTGGGCTTTGGATGCCTTGGAGCAGGAGTTACAGGTGTTTTTTTTTTTTTAAGTTACAGGCGTTGGGATCTAAAACTGGTCCTCTGATAGTCGGGAAAGTGCTCTTTGCTAAGGCTCCCCTCTCGTAGACTTCTTATCTGTATTAATGGTTAATATTGATGTGAATTTGATTATGTCTACAATCACCTAAGAGACACGCATACCTGTGAGGGATTATCAGGTGAACCTCTGGGCATTCCTGTGAGGATTATCTTGCTGAGGTTAATTGAGATAGGAAGATCCACCCTAAAAATAGTCTTGAAAAGAATGTGGCGCCATTCTCTACACTATGTTTGCCGTGAGGTGGCATGAGCCTGGGGGTGATGCCCTCTGCCCCTCACCCCTCACCACCTGCAGCAGTTGGGAGAACTGGCCCAGGGTCAAGAGAGTAAGAGAGCTGGCCCTGCCCCTCACCAGCTGCAGCACTAGGGAGAGCAGACCCTGCACATCAATCACCTGGGTAGCACAACAGAGCTGACTCTGGTAGCAAGGGGGAGCCACCCCACAGGGCCTTGAGAGCCAGAGAGCTGACCCTGCCCCTTGTTGACTGCAACATTGAATGAACTAGCAGGGGCAGTGCTGAGAGTTTGCCTGGATGGTGCAGGAGTAGGGGGTGAGCTACCACCCAGGCCCAGATCTAGGGCTCTGAGTTGGCCCACCTCAAAATCTACCCCATCTATGAACTGTTGGAGCATGTGAAAGGGCCAGTCCCACAGATCCAAAGCTGTAGGCTCTCCATGTCAATGGGCAAAAACAGGATATCAGAGAGGATTCCTGGTAAGGATCCAGTATCGATGGTCCAACAGAAGTCAGAGGCCTTGAACCACACCAATGACTCATGGCAATGAACATTCGCAAGTAAAGATATGTGGACCAAAGGGTGTACTGTGTGACACACTGTGACACACGACAGCTTTCAGGACAAGATGTTTCCTATGCATTATTTTGTTTATTTTTCTCCCCGCCCCCTGTTTTGTTTATTTTTTTATTTTTGTTTGTTATTTTCTTTTGGGGGTAGGTTGCAAGGACAGAGGGCAGATACGAAGGGGTGTGGAGACAAGTGGGATTGGAGTGCATGATGTGAAACTCATAAAGAACCAAAGTTAAAAAAAAATTAACACACCTAAAAGTTTTTGACAAAAAAAGAAGAAAAAAGAAGAGGAGGAGGAGGAGGAGGAGGAGCAGGTATTACCAGCAATCTCTGTTTCCTGACTTCGGATGCAGTGTCTCCCCTATAATGCACTGGACCCTTGGACTAAGAGCTAGTACACATGTAAACTGCAGTCCTCACACTATCACAATATTGTATCACAGCAACAGGGAAAGTAACCAGATAATGGGCCACAGGGGTCGGCGGAGATTTCTAACTATGACAACCCTCCAAAATTATCTGCATCGTGATTTATAACAGCAGCAAACTTACAGTTATTAAGTGGCAACAAAGATAATTTATGGTTGGGGATCACCACAACGTGAACTGTATTAAAGTGTCACAGCATTAAGGAGGCTAAGAGCCACTGCTAAAATGCAATATTTCAATTTAGCCCGGTGGAGCCGACACGGCGATTCCTTACCGGATTTTGGCTACTAAAACTCCTGACAGGAAGAGCACACTCCCACCCGTGTGGAGATGACTGTCTGATATGTGCCTCCAGTACCAGAATGACGAATAACATTGTAATAGGTATTCTGACCTCCTTCCGGGATGTTATAACGCAAACATTACCGCTTTTTGTGATGCCGGGGAATCAAACCAGGCGAGTCTCCAGTACTGAGTCACGTTGTCAGCCATCAACTTGCTCATTTTATATTCTAAGCCTATTTTATTTCTAATTCCGTGTGTGGTGGGAGAAGTACAAGGGTGAGTGCAGTGCCCTTGGAGTCCAGAAGGAAGCAGGACAAACTCTGACATCCCTCAGCTTTCTTGTTTTATAGATGGGTACATTGACAGGGTTGAAGTGGAAACTTATGGGTTCTTTGGAAAGTCATTTGTCTTGGATGGTGTTTTGCTGGGGCAAAACATGTGAAAGAATGTTTTGCAGAAGCGGACAGAGATGAAAGGACGTTCTGCTAAAGGAAGCACGTGAAAGAACAAGTGATGTAGGGTTCTTCACTAACAACAGTCATGTATTGGTCAGCCTTACACTGCATAGTTGAGCTCCATTTGTTGGGACTCCATAGAAAGAAATGAACCAGAAAACTTCTAATGGTATGCTGCAGCTTCTGGCTGCTTCCACGGACCCAGGCTGATTGGCAGAGTGATGTCAGCTGAGACAGACTCACTTGCAGAGGCAAGATGTGGTAAGGCAAGACCCATGGAGGAGACATGATGTTTGAAGGGAATATAAATAGAACTCGACAGCCAGTGACAGAGGCTGAACTAGGCTTGCTCATAGAACTTGCTGTGCAATGCTTGTTGCTCTTGTGTCTTTGCTGATCTTCACTTCAGTTCACTGAGACACAGCCGAGAACTGTTGGCCCTGGTCCCCCCTGCTGACTTGAGCCAAGGCTAAGGCCTGGCTGTTTCTGCTAGGTAGTGCCACCCCTGTTGATCTGTGTTTGCTATCCCAACTCTACAGAACTAGACTTTTGACATATCCATGATGTGTTTTCACGTGGATTGAGCTGCTGCTGCTGACCTGTGAACCGAGCCATTGATTTCTTGACAGTACAGATAGAATTTGCTCCAAAGAACCATTTCTAAACAGGTCCACTCCCCCACCACCATCCTTTCTTTTCTACTACCCCAGTGGGTAGTAGGCTACAAGGGAGGTTAAAGTGTTTAAGAACCCATCATTAAAAGTAGGCTTTGAAAAAATTAAAGTTATACGTGGTGATTTTTTTTTTCTGAGACGGGGTTTCTCTGTATCCCTTCACTGCCCTGGAACTTGCTGTATAGATCAGACTGGCCTCAAACTCACAGAGATCTGCCCGACTCTGCCTCTCAAGTGCTGGGATTAAAGGTGTGCCACCACCATGCAGCAGGACACAATGACTTTAAATGACAGGATAAGAACCTAGAGTTGAACAACATGGAATTGATTGCAGGGGTCCATTTATACATGGAGTTCTTTTTTGAGGTTTTCATTTGAAAAGAGACCTCAAAGATAAATCACGTAGCCTGGAAATATCCCCCCAACATAAAGACACCTTACATGTCATGGATGCATAAAGTACAGGTAGACAGTCTATTTTGTCATTGTCCACTATAAACAGAAATCTCTGATCAAATGTAGTTAAAATCCAGACTGGAGAGACAGACAGCTCAGCAGGTAAAGGTGCCAGCCACCAAGCCTGCTGACCTGAGCTGAAGACTCACATGGTCAAGGGACAAAGCTGACTCGTGGGAACCGTCCTCGCAAAATTATGTGCCCTCGGTTACCCTGAAATAAATTTGTGTTTTCTTTGAACATCTGTTTAAGACGTTTCATCTCCTAACATACAGTTGCCACAGGGGTTGGCATTTAGCTCAGTGGTGGATCCTAGCTTGCCTAGTGTGCACAATAGAAGAAGACACAGGAATACTCACACACACATTCAACCCAAGTAGAGAAGGGCCAGCAGGATGGCTCATGGAAGAGCTGAGAGGTGATTCAGTGATTCAGAGCCCTGACTGCTCTTCCACAGGACTGAAGGTCAAATCCTAGCACCCACAGGGAGCTCACAACCATCTGCAACTCCAGGCCCAGGGGATCTGCTGTCCTCTTCTGGCCTCGCTGGTCATCAGGCCCACAAGTGATACACAGATGCCCATGCAGGCAGAACACCCACACACATAACCTTAAAAAAAAAAAAAAAGATGTCACAGTGAGCAACAGCACTGTTAGCCTTGTAAGCTTGGCAACCTGAGTTCAAACCCCAGAACCTCCGTAAGAACAGGAGAGACCTGACTCCACACAGTTCACCTCTGACCTCCCCACCCATGCCGTGTCCATTCACACATAGCACACAGACGCACGAAGGCACAACGTCATCTGTAGCAGTGTTTTTTTTTTTTTAAAATGATAAATCCCAGTGGTGCATTCCATGCTACCCTCCTCAGTGTTCTGGTTTCCTGAAGAAAAGACACACACACAACCTTTATATTTTGATATTCCTTAAGCAGGACAATATCTGGGCCACTTGTTTACCTCCGCGTGGTTAATCCACCTCCCTCCCCATAATCCTGAGTTATCACTTACTAAATTCTGTATTCTGCCTTGGCTGCCCTAGATCCGGTTGGGCAGCCCCATGGGCTGCACTCTCCCAGCTCCTTCACATGGCGGCTGTCTCCCTGTCCTCCACTCTTCTCAGACATGGCATCTCTCCTCTCCTCTTTCTCCTGGCCCGGCCCGTCTCCTTCTCCTTCCTAGTCTCTGTTCCAAGCCCAGGAATCCTGAAGTCCCACTTCTGTATGCCCTGTCCAGCCATTGGCTGCCGGCATCTTTATTTACAAATCAGAACCAACCGGGGCAGGGTCCCTCCTTGCAGACTCTCTCATACGAACAAAATGGGGACCCAAATTAACACAAGAATGCAAGCAGCCATCATCATCCTCATCATCATCACTTAACACGTTAAAGTTTCTCTTTAAAAAAATGCTAAGTAGGGGTTGGGGATTTAGCTCAGTGGTAGAGCGCTTGCCTAGGAAGCGCAAGGCCCTGGGTTCCGAAAAAAAAAATGCTAAGTGATTTACTCTTTGGTTAATATTTGTTGTTATAACGTTAACATAGGAAAATTATTTGTCAAGCATCACATCTTGAGGACTTTAAAGACAACAGTTTTCTGGAAATTTACTGGTGCTGACTGTAGGGCCCCCTCTCTTCTTTCCCTTTCTGCGCCTTTGTGCAAATTTTGCTAGTATTGTGTTTCCTGTACTTAGAGATAATTCAGATGGTTTGTCCTTTGTCTTAGTTTCTTTTCCTGCTGCTGTGATAAAATATTCTGGGGCCGGGTGGTGCTGTTTAAGGGGAAAGGGCTTACTGTTTAGGTCCAGCCTCGACTGGAAGCAGGGATATCTGGAAGGCGCATAATAAATGCACACAGACTGCTTTTCAGGTACAAACTGACAGGCAATTTTTCAAGGCTTAAAGTTACTCTCTCCTCTCTTTCTCTCTCTCTCTCTCTCTCTCTCTCTCTCTCTCTCTCTCTCTCACACACACACACACACTCTTTACACACACCTCACATTCTCCCGCCGCCTCTCTCTTTCTCTCTTTCTCTCTCATATTCTCTCCACTCATTCTCTACTCACCTCATACACATCTCACTTTCTCCTCACTCGCTCTCGCTCTTCGCTCACTCTCCACTCTCTCTTGCTCTCTCGCATTTTTCTTGCCCCACTCTTTTGTTGATTCTCCAAAAGCAGGTAGAAAAGAAGACATTGTATAATCATTGCCAAATCAAATTCAAAAGAATAACCACATCCCACAAAGAACTAAGAATTACAATTGTTCCCCAAAGTTTCAAGCTTCCCCTATTCCCAGCCCTTTGGCCAAAATAATAATTGCAAACTTATCATTATTTAAACTTTAACTTTTGACTTATTATACTTCAGAGCTCTGAGGTCAGCTACTTGCATTTTCCTGTGAAGCTCTAATGATAAATGACATGGGCAAAGCTGCCAGGCAGTGGCCAGAAAGAATCGAGTTAACCCTTAACTCAGTGGTTCCGCTAGCTTTCTGTTCCTTGCACACAATGACTCTCATAAGAGTTCCAGTGTTTTGACTTAGTTTTACTAGTATATAATTTTACATATTCTATACTTCCTTATCCAGGAACTACTCTCAAATGTTATGCAAAACTTATTTCATAACTTTGATAATATTTCTTTTCTTGGGGTCCCAATGTTGGCTCTAATTCATTTTCTAATAATTTCTTCAAACTTTCTTTGCAAATGAAGCATTAATCTGGAACTACCATTGTGCAGTTATTACATTGTTTCCAAGATGAGAACACACAGCATGCACCTGGGCCATTAGGGCTGTGCTGTGCTGTGCCCCTGTGCCTTAATTTCCAATTGTTTAAGAATCATTACATCAAGGAACATCTAGTTTCACCGAATTCACCAGAGCAGAAGGAGAAAGAAGTAGGAAAGTCAGATATAATAGAATAATTAAGTACACCAACGCCAACCGAAAGGCAGTCACACACAAATGAAATCTATACAGCCGTTGTCCAGGTCTAAGGTTAGGAGAAAGGGAACAACTGTTTTTTACAACGAGCTGCTGTGGGCTCCTGAGATGTCTCCATAACGGCCTGCTGCTGGCAGTCCCTGCCATGGTCTGCTGTCCCCAGCAGCTTACTATAGTTCTAGGTTACAGTCATCATGGTGGGGGGAGGTGTCAAGAGCTTGAAGCAGTTGGTTGCATGTGGTCTTGCTTCAGTGTGGATTAACCTGTGCACACTGTTCACTGAGCTCACCCTCTCATCCTGGTATGACCTGGATTGTCTACTGAGGAGTGGTGCTGCTCAGAGTGGGCATTTCCTCCCACTAGTCAAGATAATCGCCCAGGGACATCCTCATAGTCAGCTGAAACTAGACCATTGTCCATTGAGATGGCCTTCCCGGGGATTCTAAACTGTTTTGGGTTGACAGAACTAAACAGAGCACCCTCCCTATCTTCAGACCCCACATGCACAGATCCACCAACCGCAAAGGAAAATGTGCAGAAAGGCTACTCAGATGGTTTAGTGGGTACAAATGCTTGCTTTTCTTGAAGAGAACCACGTGATGGCTCACTGCTGTCTGCAACTCCAGTTCTGGGCAATCCAATGCCCTCCTCTGACCTGTGTGGGTACCAGTCATACCCATACACACAGGCAAAAGACTCGTACACATAAAGAAAATAAATAACTCAAAAAGTTTTTTTTTTTAAAAATACTGTAGAAAATATGTGTCTGTATTGAAAATGGATGACTTTATAGCCATAATTTTCTCACGGAGTAATGACTATTAATATTTACAGTGTATTAATGTAGAATAGAAATGATTTAAAGTAGGTAGGGTTATGCCTCAGATGGCAGTGTAGACTGGATGAAGCCGTGGGTGAGACCCTTCCTTAGGCTTTCTCTTGCTGTAAAGAGACACAGTGACCATAGCAATCCTCATAGAAGGACGTTTAATTGGGGCTGGCTTACAGTTTCAGAGGTTAGTCCATTATTATTATTATGGTAGGAGACGTGGTAGTATGCAGGTAGACATGGTGCTGGAGCAGGCACTGAGAATTCTACATCTTGATCCAAAGGCAGCAGCAGGAGACTGTGTACAGCACTGGGTGTAGCTTGAGCATATGCGATCTCAAAGCCAGCCCAACTTCCTCCAACAAGGCCACACCTCCTAATAGTACCACTCCCTGTGGGCCAAGCATTTAAACACATGAGTCTATGTGGGCCATTCCTATTCTAACCACCGTAGATCCCTAATATAGCATAAACTAGATATGATGGCGCACATCTGTAGTTCCATATCGTGAGAGTGGAGGCAGGAGGACGGACCAGAAGTTCAAAGTCATTCTCTTTTACATAAGAAATCCAAGGCCTACCTAGGCTAGAAACCCCCTCTCCCTCTCCCTCTCCTCCTCCCTCTCCTTTTCCTCCTCTCCCTCTGCTCCTCTCCCTCTCCTCCTCTCCCTCTCCTCCTCCTCTCCTCCTCCTCCTCCTCCTACTTCTCTCTCTCTCTCTCTCTCTCTCTCTCTCTCTCTCTCTCTCTCTCTCTCTCACACACACACACACACACACACACAGAGTCTATCTGGGAGTATATGGGTAAGCCATATGCAAATGCTATCCCAATTTACCTAAATAACTTAGGCAACTGTGAATCTAGTGTTTGTGGTGGCTTGAATGAAAATGTGAATGCTCATTCCCCAGTTGGTAGACTATTTAGGAAGGATTAGGAGATTGTGGTCTTGCTGTAGGAGGGTCACTGTGGGTGGCTTTTGAGGCTTCAAAAGTCCATGTCCAGCTATACTCTCTCTTTGCCTCCAATTAAATGCTTTCTATAAGAACTGCCTTGGTCACAGCGTCTCTTCACAGCATTAGAGCAATAACAGGGCCCACGTGAGGATATTTTAACAAAAGAGGCTTAACGAGAACACTTAAAATCCAGTCTTTTAGCAAAGATGGCACTGATTTTTTTTTTTTTTTTTTGGTTCTTTTTTTCGGAGTTGGGGACCGAACCCAGGGCCTTGCGCTTCCTAGGCAAGCGCTCTACCACTGAGCTAAATCCTCAACCCGGCACTGATTATTTTTAACTACAGTTACCACATTTCACAGTAGATCTTTGGCTCTATCTCTCCTACCTAATCGAGATGGTATATATCTTGTGATTAATATTTCCCTGGTTCCCCTTTCACCCCTGGAACAGGCTATTCTCTACTATTGAGATGGAATTTCAATTTTTTATTACATTTTATGCATTTATTATATAGGTAGGGGTGGGCAGGATTCCTGTCAGGAGGAGGTTTCTATCTAAGGGTTTTATTAACTTTAGGGAGTTGCTGGGTCGAGGCCCGGGTTGGGGTGTGTGTGTGTTGGGGAGGTGACCTGGTCGGTCCAATTGATCCCCAAAGGGTGTTCATGTACCTCTCCATCCCAGTGTCTACACGGAGTTTGGAGCACAGCTTCCAGGGCTAGTGAGGACCTGATGCACAGACCTTCCTGGCAGCTGTGCTCACTAAGTTACTGTGTAAAGGAGAAAGAAGATTAAAAAACAAAACAAAACAAACCAGGAACCCAGAGCACAGCCCAGTGCATTTAAACATTCTCACGTTCCTGGCCCATGACTAGGGCCCAACTTCTGATAGAAACAACCTTCTCAGCTTCTGGCCAGGACAGAGTGATTACCAAGGACGAGAGGTGGAACTGCTCCTTTGCCAGTGGCTCCCCCAATGGCCTGGCCACATTCTGTCTCCTGTTCTCATCACACTGACAAGTTCAGCCTACTGTACTAAGTAAACTTTTCTATTGCTGTGCTAAAACACCACGGCCAAGGCAACTTCTAGAATAAAGGTCTTCTTTGTTTGGGGTTAAGGTTCCAGAGCGATCACCGTCCATGATGGTGAGAGGCGATAGCAGGGGCCTGGAACAGCTGAGTGCTCACAACCGGAACCACAGACTGGAAGCAGAGAGAGTACACTAGCTAGTGTACTAGCACAGTTTGGACACCTCAAAGCTGGCCCTCACTGACATACTTCCTCAGCAAGGATATACCTCCCAAGACTTGCCAAACAGGGTCGCCTTTGGGGACCGAATATTCAAATGCCTGAGATTATGGGGGGCTCTCATTTGAATCACCACACCTACTCCGGAGGCTGAGGCAGGAAGAGGACTTAATTGCACAAGTTCAGAGTTAACGGATGCTGTCTCAGAAATAAAGTTAGGTAGCTGAAAGACCCCTGGAGCGGGGAGACCCTCACTCAAGTCTCGGGATGACGCGACCCACCAAGAACTCACACAAGACCATCCTTGCTGTAATCACATAAGGTTTATCAATAGGAACCAGTGCACTGGGGTCGAGACTCGTATCCCACGTAGGAGCAATGAAGTTCGACCCTGAGAGGTTAGGAGAAAGGGTATTTAAAGGAAGAAGCCACAACCCAAGGGGGCAGGGGTGGTGTCATTGGAAAATCACAAGAATACCAGTGAAAAATCACAAGGAGAAACTCACTGTTTCTCAAGATTATTCAACTTTATGGTCTGCTAGCTCCTGGGAGAAGCTGCTTGAACCAGCAGATGTAATTACCTATTCTATAGCCCTAGGAGGGGCTTCCTGGAACATACAATTCTAGGGCCTAACCGGTTTTCTTTCTGAACCTTTGTCTAGTGAGGGAGGCAACCTTAAAACTTTTACCTTTCATAACTATCT
This sequence comes from Rattus norvegicus, assembly GCF_021556685.1. NCBI lineage: Eukaryota > Metazoa > Chordata > Mammalia > Rodentia > Muridae > Rattus > Rattus norvegicus. The sequence goes on from NC_141547.1 coordinate 98,700,095, forward strand.
CTAAACCACTCAGTGTGGAGGGGGCACTGCAGCTCAGATACTTGGCTGGTCCTGGTGGCAGTTGCCAGAAAGAAGGTACATGGGGCTGGAACCAGGGAGAATCAGGGATGGCATAAAGGCACACACCCTTAATCCCAGCACTCGAGAGGCAAGAGACAGGAGGATCTCTGAGTTAGAATCTTACCTGGCTACATAGTGAGTCCCAGGCTAATTGGGGCTTTTTTTTTTTTTTAAGATTTATTTTATTTATATGAGTACATGGTAGCTGTCTTCAGACACACCAGAAGAGGGCACCAGATCCCATTGCAGATGGTTGTGAGCCACCGTGTAGTTGCTGGGATTTGAACTCAGGAGTTTTGGAAGAGTAGCCAGTGCTCTTAACCACTGAGCCATCTCTCCAGCCCCCCCCCCCCCCTAGTTGGGGCTTTTTATAGTGAGACCCTGTATAGGCAGAAAAGGCAGATGGAGGAAGGGAGGGAAAGAGGGGAAAGGGAACTGGAGGAAATCCTGGGTGCATGAGGCCTGAGTATGTGTCGTTGACCTTATAGAGCCATGCCAAGAATGCCTCAGACCCGCAGGGAAGTGGAAAAGCTTCTTGAGTCTCTGAATTTGAGGCTCAGAGGAATGGTATTTTAGGGTTCTATTGCTATGAAGAGACACCACAGCCAAGGCAACTCTTCTGAAAGAAATTGGGAGCCAGAGGTTTAGTCTATAACCGTCAGGGTGGGGAGCATGGTGGCAGGCAGGCAGCCATGGTACTATAGAAGTAGCGGAGAGCTGCGTCCTGATCCACAGGCAGCGGGGTGGGGGTGGGGAACTAGGCCTAGCATGGGCTTTCAGAATTTCAAAGCCCACACTTCCTCCAATCCTTCTAATCCTGCCAAAGACTTCCACTCCTTGGTGACTAAGTATTCAAATATGGGCTTAAGGGGCCATTCTTAACCAAACCACCACAGATGACAAAGCCTTCCTCTGGTCCACACATGGATGTGGGTAGTGCAGAAAGGAAACGTCCTCCATTCAGATGCTACAGCCTAAAGACTGCTATCCTATGGAGACTGCTCCTACCAAGAGATTAGCTCCTACCAAGACAAGCTAACCGTGTCTCCTTGACCTAGCTGTGCACCATAAACCCTGCCTCCCCTTTTACCTCCTTGTTCAACTCTGTATACTAAACATGCTGAGCTTCCAGACTGCTGAGGCTTCTCCACCAGAGAGCTGAGTCTATCTGATCCCAGCTTTTCTGTGTTTATTTTTCTTCATTCCCTCCCCGCCCGAGTCAGGACAAGTTCCTGGATCCATATAAGGAATTAGCAAGTAAGAAAGCAAGGAATCAGTGTGCTATTATCATAGAAGGGAAAACGGAGGGCTAAACAATCAAAAAGAAAGTCAGGAATGCTGGTCCTCTTAGGGTTTTGATTGCTTCAATAAAGCACCTTGGCCAAACTCTCTGAGAGGTGGTGGGGCACTTGGGAGGCAGAGGCAGGTGGATTTCTGAATTTGAGGCCAACCTGGTCTTCAGAGTGAGTCCAGGACAGCCAAGGTTTTGTTTTTTTTTTTTTATACACCGTCTCAAAACAAACTAAAAATCAAACACCGAGAACTAACAATAACAATAATAAAACCCAATCAATGCAACCTAGGGAAGACAGGTTTATTGCAGTGTGGACCTCTCAGGTCACACTCCAACATGGAGAGAAGTCAGACCAGGAACTGGTAGGTAGGAACGGAAGCAGAAGCCATGATGGAATGCTGTTTACTGGCTTGCTGCTCATGACTTTCTCATCCCGTTTTGTTTTGTTTTTCCTTTTCTTTTTTTTGGAGCTGGGGACCGAGCACTTGGTGGGCGGAGACTGGTGGGTCTCTTAGGAGTTCCAGGCTAGCTTCTGTGTGTGAGGAAGCATCAGAGGAAACCAATAGATGGCCGCTCCAGTAGAGGGGAAAGTTTGGTTTGGTTTGGATTGGTTTACTTTTTTGAGACAGAGTTTCTTTGTGTAGCACTGGCTGGCTACAACGCAGAGACTTGCCTGCCTCTGCGTAGGCGAGTGGCTAGTGGGGATGTGGGGGTTGGGAGGAAGTAAGAAAGGTTTTCTTTTTTTTAAATATTATTTATTTTATGTATGTGAATGCACTGTCACTATCTTCAGACCAGAAGGGGCATTGGATCCTATTACAGATGATTATGAGCCACCACGTGGAGGTTGGGATTTGAACTCAGAACCTCTGGAAGAGCAGCCAGTGCTCTTAATCTCTGAGCCATCTCACTAGCCCCAAGAAAGATTTTCATTATGGGTAGGAGGAGAAAATATCCAGAGGGATCTGGCAAAGTCTAGGGCAGAAAGAAAACTGGGTATTGAGAGGACCGTGGAGAGAGCAGGAAACAGAGATTAGCAAGACAGCAAGGGGGAGCAACAGAGAGGACAGTTGGACTGTGAGCTCAAGAGCTGGAGGGAGTTTAGGACATAGGGAAGGGTGAGGAGGGCTAGGAGATGAGGGTGGGGCTTTGAAATGTATAGCAAGTATTTGTGAATGGGGCTGAGGAGCCTGGAGGCCAATAAAACCACATGTACGTGTCCAGTGGCTATCCATGTCCCTTCTGCCATTTCACAAGTTCCCAAGGAACGTTGGCTTTTATCTAACAGCCAGAAACCCTTCTATGGTCCAATCTGAGCTCATTTCTGGGTATGGACTGCGGGAGACCTAGCAGATTTATCTCACCTGGGAAAATACAGGAAGCCACCACAGTGCAGTCACTGGGTATTCTTTAAGACGTTTTATAACATTAAAAAAAAGTTTTTATATATTAAAGAAAAGATTTGATTTACTCCTATGGGCCTATGTATTGGGGGCTTTCCACGGAGATCTCTGGCCTGGCCAGGTGCGAGGGTTCAGGCGAAGGAGAAAGAACTCGAGCCGGGAGGGAAAATTGTCTCTACCACCTCCATTGCTGGCGCTGCTCCACCTCAGTCTGCCACTGCCGCTTCAGTTGCTCCAAGACGTCAGCGGGGGGCTGACTAGCCAGCTAGGGGCGCAGGGGAGCCTCTGGCGGGCGATTTCGGGAGAGCAGATCTCTTCCCCAAGTGGCGGTGTTGCAGCTCCTGCGGGATAGGATTCTTCTGTACAGTTTTGGGGTGGGTCAGGGTCTGACTGCAGGTAGTTCCTAGTGGCTTGCTCTGAGAGCTTGGGGATACCTTACCTACATGTGGGAGGGCTTGGGGTGCTGCTCCTATGTGACTGAAGGTCACAAACCTCTCTATAAGAGGCTGGGGGAGGGGCAGGGCTATAGCTGTGGGACAGGAGACTGGTTTCCTGGAGTTTAGGGAACCGCCTACTGTTCCTTAGGGTCATTGGGGTTTCAAACCTCAGCTCAGCTGGGAACTAGGATACCTTTCACAGCCCACCACCCGACACACTCCCTTAACTGAAGATCCAGAAAAAGAAATTTTCGGAATAGCTAAATCTTAGCCACACGGAAATGTCCACTCTGGATTGGGCTCTAGATCTCTGGATTGGCAACTCCTAGACTATTCACGGAAGTTAAGCGAATTGCGCATCATTTAGGGAACTCCTAAATCTTCTCCCGTAACAATTGAGGACTGAGAGGAGGCCCTCTCAGGAAAGCTGTGGCACGCACTTCCACAGAAGCTTGATGTCTGGATGCTAGGAAATGAGACGACAGCAGTTGACAACCACTGTGAGACAGCTCCGTCCTACATGTCCCACTTGTCAGCGCTGGAAAGCCGTTAGCTCACAGTTATTGCTAAATCGCTTAACGCTAGACAAGAACTTCCATACTTTCAGTCCAACCAAGAGTGTGACCAAAATCTCATATATTTGGGGGTCAGAGAGATGGCTCAGTAGCCAGGCATACTTGTTATTCTTCCACAGGACCCAATTTGAATTTCAGCACCCACATGACAAGCTCGCAAGCACCCTTAACACCAGTAACAAGGATCCAATGTCCTCTTCTGGCCTCTGTAGGTACCGGGCGCACAGGAACACATCCACGCATGCAGGTAAAACACTAATGCATATTTCTTTCTTTCTTTCTTTCTTTTTGTTATATCCAAAATGTGCTTATTGGGAAGGTTCCCACTCATCTTGAATCAGGGGCTTTCAGTGCTGCTTCCTCCTGAAGGAGCATCCTTCTGTCAGCCTTGTTTTTCCACCTGTAGGCTGACAGAGCATAGTGGAGCAGCCAACACACAAGACTCCCGTTTGTGCATGGCTAAAGACTGTGGTGATTTTATAGCATCCTGGGCATTTCATATCCATAAAGTAGGCATTAGGGCTCTGCACCAGGCGCTTTTTCTTGTGTTTCCTCTTCTCCTCTTCTGGAGAGGGATGAAGGAGATCCTTTGCGAGAGGCCGCCCGAAAGCGCTTATTTCTTAAAAATTAAAAAAAAATTAAAAATTAAAAATCAAAGCGTTGGGCTGGAGAGATGGCTCAGTGGTTAAGAGCACTGATTGCTCTTGCCAAGGTCCTGAGTTCAATTCCCAGCAACCACATGGTGGCTCACAACCTCTGTAATGGGATCCAATGCCCTCTTCTGGTGTGTCTGAGGACAGTGACAGTGCACTCACATATATAGAATAAATAAATAAAATCTTAAAAAAAAAAAAATCAAAGCATTGCCAGCCATGGTAACACATGCCTCTAATCTCTGTTTCTTTGAGGCTGAAATAAAGGGCCATCCTGGGCTACACATCTGAATTTTTACTTATTTTTTTTAAATATCAGGGGTGAGGTATTTTGCTCTGTGGTAGAGTACATGCTCATCACTAATAATAATAATAATAATAATAATAATAATAATAATAATAGGTAGGCTTGGTACAGTCAAGCCCTAGCTCTTGGGAGGGAAAGACAGGTGGATCTCTGTGGGTTTGAGGCCCTGGTCTACAGGCATCGGGACTACAGAGCGAGACCCTGTCTCAAAGACAACCACACAGAGAAACCATGTCTCAAAAAACCCCAATAATGATGATAATGAAGATTTGAGAGGACCTAACTCACTCCATTTTAGAACAGGCCTTAAGCTTCAGTTTCCCAAAGAATCAGGCAAGGCTTCTCAAAACAAACAAAGACAAAACAAACTAACAGAAAACCAAACCCATAGACAATGGGTCATTAATAAGCAATGACTCTGACAACTAGATGAGAGAGATAGTCAACTCAAGGACTAAGACAGTCCCTGGACTTTCTCTAAGGTCTGACCAAAAACGGTAAAGCTAATATAGCAATCAGTTATCTGGTCATCATCATTTTCTATGAATGGCTGACCCCTGCCTGCTGGTTGATTCTGCAGAGATTCTCTTGGTTTTTGTGTACTATTTGAATCTGGGGTTTTTCTTCAGCAACACAGATGTTGATGTTGATGTTGATGATGATGATGATGATGATGATGACGATGACTTTTTTAAAGATTTATTGGGGTTGGGGATTTAGCTCAGTGGTAGAGCGCTTGCCTAGGAAGCGCAAGGCCCTGGGTTCGGTCCCCAGCTCCGAAAAAAAGAACAAAAAAAAAAAAGATTTATTTTATTTATTTGAATTCACCATAGCTGTCTCTGGACACACCAGAAGAGGGCATCAAATACATCTTGTTACAGATGGTTGTGACCCACCATGTGGTTGCTGGGATTTGAACTCAGGACCTCTGGAAGAGCAGTCAGTGTTCCTAACCGCTGAGCCATCTCTCCAGTCCTGATAATGACTCTTTAAACAAAGTTTTCTGGCACGAGTTCTGAGTTCTAGAATATAGTATAAAAAAGAAGACTTAGATACCATGTGTGGTGGAGTCCTCAGGAGGCAGAGGCTGGTGGGTCTCTGTGAGTTTGAGATCAACCTGGTCTACATAGTAGTCCCAAGCTAGTCAGGGCCCCACAGCGAGATTCTTCTCAGAAAAACAAACAAACAGGGCTTGAAGAGATGTCCCAGCAGCTAAGAGCCCGAGCTGGTTTTCCAGAGGACTCAAGTTTGGTTCCCAGAACCCATGTCAGGCAGCTCGGAACTGCCTGCAACTGCAGCTAAGGAGAGTCTGATGCTCTACTTCAGACGCCAAGGGCACCTGTACTTGCCCACAGGTACATGTACCCAGACACATACAAGTACACATATACCCAAAAACGAAATAAAGACACTTAAGAAGGAAAGAAAAAGAACTCTCGAGTATTTGTGTCCCTGAAGGACTGACAGAATTGAGCTTTAAAAGGCTGAGGAGATGGCTCAGTGGTTAAGAGCACTGGTTCTTACAGAGGATCTGGGTTCAATTCCAAGCACCCACCCACAGGGCCACTCGCAATTATCCACAATTCTAATTCCAGAGGATCTGATGCTCTCTTCTGATCTCCTCGGGTCCTAGGCATTCACATGGTGCTCAGACATGCACACAATCAAAACACGCATATGCTTTAAATCAGTGCTTCAGTTTATTGTATGTATGTATGTATGTATGTATGTATGTATGTATGTATGTATGTATTTTTGTTTTTTCCAAGACTGGTTTGCTCTGACTGTCCTGGATCTCACTCTGTGGAGCAGGCTGACCTCGAACTCACAGAGATCCACCTGCATGTGCCTCCCGAGGGAGGGTTGGGATTAAAGGTGTGCTCTACAATGCCTGGGAAAATTTAAAAAATTTAAAAAGACTTATATAAACAGGTCTTTATCGTTATCTGGAGGTTTCAGCCTTTAGTAGCCCAAGTGTATGAAAGGAGAGACAGAACTTCTTTTTATAAACTTAGAAAACCTAAAATCTGTCGGGCATGGTGTTGTCTGACAAGATTCTTCCTGGGGAGACGAAACAACACATACATCTACTCAGCCCAGATAAGGACCAAAGTATAGATACCATCAAAGTCCAACCTGGTGAGCCAATGGGATTCTGTGGTGCTAATTACTGGAATATAGGTGAAGGGTCATTTACAGGAGCAGAAATGACAGCTCAATGACAGCTGCATCACCAAAGCCCAACATAGGTGGCAGCTTACAAAATCTGGAAACCTGTGCATGTTGCACATCTTGTAGGCAGCTCAGCAGGCTGAAGAGTATCTTTCCAAGTGACTCAGTTAGTCTAGGCAGCTCTGCTGGTTTCTGCTCTAGTCTCAGAGTATTTGCAGTTTAGCTTCTCTGAGATTCTTCTTTGCAGCTTGTCTTGGCTGAGAGTGACTCCCAACAGTCTTTATTGCTTACTCTTGGGAGAGAGGGACCTAGTAAATCTGGTCAGTTTCAGGGACTTCCTGAAGCTATCTGGAATAGTTTATATTCTGTCTTATAGAGCTTTCCTGACTGACAGAATGTTTAAACCTGGTAGGAAACTGCTATGCAACACATGGTGGCATACATATGCCGCCAGAATACTCAAGTAGCAGAGACAAAGATCTACAAGTTCAAGGCCAGCCCAGGCTACACAGTGAGTTCCAAGCCATCTCGGGCTACATAAGAAGACCTGACCTTAGCCGGGCAGTGTGGATCAGGAATATAATACTAGTGTTTAGGAGATGAGGGCAAGAGGATCATGAGTTCAAGGTTATCCTTGGCTATATGGCAAGTTTAGGGCCATCCTTGGCTATAGATGAACTTGTCTCAGAAAACAAAGCAGCTGGTGTTATGGCCTGTGCGGTAAAACCCTAGCACTTGGGCAGTAGAGGCTGGATGATCAGAAGTTTGTGGACAAAAAAAAAGTCAACGAAATGATTCTTTTTTTTGTTTTGTTTTGTTTTGTTTTGTTTTTTTAAGATTTATTCAGTTGGGGATTTAGCTCAGTGGCAGAGCACTTGCCTAGCAAGCGCAAGGCCCTCGGTTCGGTCCCCAGCTCAGAAAAAAAGAAAAGAAAAAAAAATGGAAAAAGATTTATTCATTTATTATATATAAGTACACTGTAGCTGTCTTCAGACATACCAGAAGAGGGCATTGGATCTCTTTACAGATGGTTGTGAGTCACCATGTGGTTGCTGGGAATTAAACTCAGGACCTTTGGAAGAGCAGTCGGGGCTCTTAACCACTGAGCCATCTCTCCAGCCCAACAAAACAATTCTTTTTTTTTTTTTCTTTTTTTCAGAGTTGGGGACCGAACCCAGGGCCTTGCGCTTGCTAGGCAAGTGCTCTACCACTGAGCTAAATCCCCAACCCCACGAAACGATCTTTAATGATATTCTCCTATACTTATAGATTGGTGCCTCACCTAATTGTCATCAGAGAGGCTTCACCCAGCAAGCAATGGCCCCAAATGCAGAGACCTACAGCCAAACATTCTGCAGAGCTCAGAGAATCCCAGGGAAGAGGGGCAAGATGGTCAAGAATGTCTTTGTTTACATAAAGAGTTTTGAGGACAGCCTTAGCTACAGGAAAGTTTGTCTCAAAAGACAGAGTAAAAACCAAAATAACTCCTTCAAAATCTACTGATTCTTTTTTTTTTTTTTTTCAGAGCTGGGGACTGAACCCAGGGCCTTACGCTTGCTAGGCAAGCGCTCTACCACTGAGCTAAATCCCCAACCCCCCAAATCTACTGATTCTTACTTTGCTCAAAGCAGGATTCCTAGATACAAGCCCCCCTAACTATACTAGATCACTCTTTTAATTCAAGTCGTAGAGACTGTAATGTAAAGATAGCTCCTTGGTACGGCGTGGGGTTAAGGAGTCGACTTTGGGCCTGAGCAACAGGAAGTTCCATATAGCCAAAGTAAGCAGGTCTCTAGGAGGGACGGTTTCAGGGGGTAAGGCTTATCGAGAATGTTTTAGTGCTTAAAGGGTTAAGATGGCTGCCTCAGTCATAACTCACAGGGTTGCCTAACTTGAACCTTCTCCTCTTCTTTCTGCTCAGGCCTGTTTCAGGGTGGAGAAGTCACCAGGCCAGGTGAGAGTGGGTGGGGTTAGTTCTCTGGTTTGGCGGGCTGTGAGTCTCTTCCTGTTCCCTATCCCATCTCAGGTTCCTCTTCCAGGACAGGATGGGAAGGACTTAGGAACCAGCACCTGTGTAGTTGTCCTCTCTGGGGCTGGCCTGTGTAGCTCAGACATTCCTGTGTTGGGCCCCCATGGAGACAGCTCTGCAGACTATGGACCAGCCCCGCCATCGAATGTCGTTTTTGATTGTTCCTTGTCATTTTTTCATGCCACTCAGGATTCCAAGGCTTCTTCAGGGATGGGCCAAAGAAGGGTCTAGGAGCCATACTGGTCTATAAGAAGCCTGTGTGTTCCTGACCTTGGAGGAAGTGGAGTCCTGTTTAGCACGCCCTGTTCACTCCATTTTATAAGCCACTTTAACCTGGAGAATATTTCAAACCTGGGGCCACACTCATTTCCATGGTACTGAAGCTTCAAGAGCTTGGTGAAGTCTCTGAGTAACTCTTTTGAAACCCTTTCTGGGGCTGGAGAGAGGTGGCTCAGCAGTTAAGAGCAGTGACTGGTCTTTCTGAGTTCAATTCCCAGCAACCACATGGTGACTCACAACCATCTATAATGGAGTCTGATACCCTCTTCTGGTGTGTCTGAAGACAGCTACAGTGTTCTCATAAAAATAAATAAATCTTAAAAAGAAGAAGGAGGAGGAGGAGGAGGAGGAGGGGAAGAAGAAGGAGAAGAAGAAGAAGAAGAAGAAGAAGAAGAAGAAGAAGAAGAAGAAGAAGAAGAAGAAGAAGAAGAAGAAGAAGAGAAAAGAAAAAAGAAACCCTTTCTCTTTATTTGGCTAACACCAGAGGAAATAAACACCAGAATGTAAAAAAAAAAAAATCCACCTGACAAGACAAAGTACTACAGATATGAATAAATCAATGTTCTCATAGGGGCAGTGGGAAGCCTTGCTGGGAACACCGGGCAGTGTCTAGTAGGACCATCTGGCATTTAATGTACTCCTCCTCCTCTTCCTCTTCCTCTTCCTCTTCCTCCTTCTCCTCCTCCTCTTTCTTCTTCTCTTTCTTCTGCCCCCTCTGCTTTCCTCCCCTCTACCACACCAGAAGAATGGCATTCTGTGTAGTTTGGCTTCTATTGTTTTGAATAAAAACCTTGACCAAAATCAGTTTGGGAGGAAACAGTTTCTATTCGACAGTCCATCAAACTCAGAGATGGAACTCAGGAACTGCAGGATCTCAGGAACCTGGAGGTAGGGACTGATGGTGAGGCCATGGAGGGGTGCTGCTTATTGACCTGCTCATCATAGCTTGCTCAGCCTGCTTTCTTATACAGCCCAGGAACTGTAGCATTAGTTTTTGTTACCCTGTTGGGGGTGGACCACACTATCAGTCCCACCCAGGTTTCCTCAGATCTGTGGATGAAAGATACACATACACATTAGCTTATCTTTGATATGTTTTAGCTCAATGGTTGGGCTCTTCTAAGCCTCCCTCAGCTATGATACCCTTCTTTTCACTCCCAGCTCAGCACCCTAAATCTGCCCTCAACTTTAGTTACTCAGTTACCCTCTCATTGTTTAGACCTCTAAATCTGTCCCCAGCTTAATTATGTTTTTAATATCTCACCTGTTACCCCAGACCCAGTCAAGGAAGTGGCCGATGGCCATTCTGCCCGAGACTTCACTTGACTGATCACTCTTCCTCCCTCTGAAGTGTGGAAAGGTTTTTCTCCTTCCCTGTGTCTGTTAGCTTGCCTTTGGGAAAACTGGAAGTCCTGCCTATTCTGCCCAGCTTACTGGCCACTAGCATCTTTATTGATAGATCAAGAACCAATTGGGGAATAAGACCTTCAGTGTTCACACCCAGATTCTGATCCAAACATCAGAACCACCCCCTACATCTCATCTTTTTTGTCCAATTTAAAAAAAATGTTTTTTCCTTCAGATATAACTGAACAAAACCATAGCAATAATGTAAAGTATAAAGTATGATATACAAATAACATTGTCTATTACATTTGTCAATTAGATAAAGTACTCTATCATCATTTCTCATGTAAAGAGTTATGGGCTGGAGAGATGGTTCAGCGGTTAAGAGCACTGACTGCTCTTTCAGAGGTCCTAAGTTCTATTCCCAGCAACCACATGGTGGCTCACAACCATCTGTAATGGGTTCGGGTGTGTCTAAAGATAGCTACAGTGTGCTAATATATATCAAATAAACAAATCTTTTAAAAAAAGAGTTATAATTTTATCCATGAATTTTGCTTAGATTTTAGCCTGTAGCACTGTCTGAAATTATGTCTTTTATTTTGTAACCTCTCTCTCAATGTTAAGCAACTTGAGTTTGATTTTGAGACTATAAATAGTTTTTAACCCCATCAGAAACCTGAGAATTAAATATTGTCTGATATATAGAAAGGACCAAATATAGCTTCTAAAACTTAAACAATTATAGAGACAGCTGACTACCTGAACAGCCCTTAATTTTTATAATGTTGGAACATTAGCCTTTTGGTCCAAGATCATCTGACAAACCTTTGCAAAGCAGGATTATGAAGGACTGTTTCATCCTGTCTTGGCAGAACTATCAGTCAAATATTTTGTATAGTGTGTCTTTTTTTTTTCTTTCTTTCTTCTTTTTAGACAGTATTTTGTCTGTAAAGAAATGGTAATTTCTGCTCCATGGCTACCTTGCTACAATAAGCAACCTTGCCTGGAGTTAACAATGCTCAATTTTTCTTTGAAGGAGAATGGGGAAGCTGTCAGGAATAGACATGTCTAATGGTCAAATGGTCCTTAATAATGAAATAACATTAAACGTTATATTTTGTGGATTTTTGATGTTTTTGAAGACCATCTAAGTAAAGTACCTCGGAATTGTTAAACCTTAACTACTCTTAGCTATTTTTGTTTGAGCAAACTGTGAAAACACTTCATTATAATTCAATCATAATCTAACATAACCATGAGCTTATCTGGCCCTTAACTCGTGTTACTTGATCATTTCTTAAATAGTTTGTAAAACAGCTACTAGAAGGACTGGGTCTAATCCTCGTATTTTTAAATGAGTTGTATAGGCACAATGCCTATCTAAGAGTAACAATATTAATTTTAAATTTTGTATTAACATATAGATTTATATCATTGAAAACCTAAAATCTGTATCAATATAAATTCTGTACCAATCTAAGAAATTATATATTTAATTTACATCAATTATAAAGATTTCATCAACTGAGATTATGGCTACACAATTCCTTGTCTAAGAATGAAATTAGTAATCCATCCCATGTATTTTCTTCTTGTTAAAAATTATGATCGCCGGTTGTGGTGGCGCACGCCGGTAGGATTTGCTGAAGGAGGCAGAGGCAGGAGGATCACGAGTTCGAGGCCAGCCTGGGCTACACATTTAAAAGGGGTTGGGGATTTAGCTCAGTGGTAGAGCGCTTGCCTAGGAAGCGCAAGGCCCTGGGTTCGGTCCCCAGCTCCGCAAAAAAGAACCAAAAAAAAAAAAAATTATGATCATTTCCAAATTAGACTTTAAAATGACAACCTATGTATAATTTGTAAAAATAACCATTACCAGACACCCAAACCCAAGGAATTGGGCTGATGACTCTCCATAGCTTTTTACTGCTGAATATGGGTGATGAGAAATTCTCTAAAGGAGTGGGGAGGGGTAGGAAAGTTAGAAAAACCGGTTAGACTTAGATGGTAAGGCTAGCTTTACCATCTGTTATCCAGTCTCTGTCTATTTGGAAGGTTCATAGCTTGACTGAAGTTCTGACTGGATCTGTCTGAACGGTTGGATGAAGAAGATGACTTGAAATCAACAGCAGAAATCTTTTTTTTTTTTAAAGATTTTTTATTTATTTATTATATATAAGTACACTGTAGCTGTCTTCAGATACACCAGAAGAGGGCATCGGATCTCTTTACAGATGGTTGTGAGCCACCATGTGGTTGCTGGGAATTGAACTCATGACCTCTGGAAGAGCAGTCGGGTGCTCTTAACCACTGAGCCATCTCTCCAGCCCCAGCAGCAGAAATCTTAAAGCTGTCCTGGAAGCGAGCCTCTGGACAGCATCAGGAAGCAGGGAGCTGGAACTGCAGGTCAGTTTAGCATCCCAGCAGATGAATCATGTCAGATCTGTATGCTCTGCACTCTATGAATCTCACAACCAGAGTTTTGGTACCGTTAAGATTTTTGAATGAGTTGTGGCAGGGTGCACAGATCAGTTAAAGGTGAAACTATGCTCCTTGTTTGAACAAATGAAAGACAGTTGTCCTTTTTTTATTAGTTAATTTGATCAATAACCAATTATAAGAAGTCTTTATTTATGCCATGTGAAGGATGGCATGATGAATCTTTACCTGTCTTGTGTGATTTTATTTTGAATTTTTATAGTTCTTTAGGTGGTCTCTCCCTATCACATCTAATCTATATTATGTCAACACAAATGTAGAGCCTCTCTTTTAAAATACCATGTCCTTGGTCTAGTAACCAGGATTCATTGAACGTTTAGCTTGACCACTCTCCCAGAGGAATTTTAATATAACCACCAAACTCATAACTCATTTTGATTAATAAAACAATTGGAGGCAAATCAAGCAATCTAAGCAAATATTAACCAATGAGACAGTGTTTTTGCTGTCCCCTGCCTTGACCTTCATGAGATCAAGGCCTGAGTTATTTATATAATGTAAACTTAAATCCCCTTCTGATTACTGCATAAACCTATTTTCAGGCTCTAATTTTGTCATACCAGGCAAAGAAATCTCATGAGTAGACCATGTTCAAAGATCCCAAGAAACTGTCCTACCAAGACTTTTATGCATCTTTACAGCGTTTATTTATTTAATATCTCTAGCTCTTTTCTTTTGTAGAACTTAATATTTGCTGTGTCTACCCACTGATGCACTGCTTCTCATCTTAAGCTATTTGTATTAGTTCCAACCCATAGGACAAAATCTCCATGTGGCTCGGGTAAAATCTGTATTTCCTTCTATCCTTAAAAATAATTAAGGGGTTGGGGATTTAGCTCAGTGGTAGAGCGCTTGCCTAGCAACCGCAAGGCCCTGGGTTCGATCCCCAGCTCCGAAAAAAAGAAAAAAGAAAAAAAAATAATTAAGACAAATTTTAAAACTTTATCCTTTGATTACCTGCTTATAGGAAGCAGGTAGCTTTTATTGTTTGTCTCTCACTGCCTTCCTCCTAGTAGTGGCCTGACTGCATACCAGGTGTTCCCAGCCTCTTGGCCTAAGACCGCTCTGGTGGTGACTGTATTCCTTTGTTCTAGTTTTCTCATGCTGGGGCTCTATGACTCAGCTCAGTTTGCTGGGAAACCAATTTCCCCCTCTTCTGAGACGTATACCATTTGCGTGTTTATATACCACCCAATACTTCCTAAATTAATAGTGGATCTCTCCACATGTTGGGCGCCATCTATAGCATGCAGTTTTCGCAACTCGACTTTAAGCTCTGGGTGAACAGCGCTACCAGCTTCGTCCAGGTTTCTTCAGATCCGAGGATGAATAACTCTCTCTCTCTCTCTCTCTCTCTCTCTCTCTCTCTCTCTCTCTCTCTCTCGTCTTTGTGATGTTTTAGCTCAATGGTTGGACTCTTCTAAGCCTCTCTCTGCTACAGCACCTTTCTTTTCACTCCCAGCTTAGCACCCGAAATCTGCCGGCAGCTTAGTTAACTTTCTAATATCTATCCAGCCAGCTACACCAGGCCTAGTCAGGGAAGCAGACGGTGTCCACTCCACCCAAGATCTCACATGGCTGATAGCTCTTTCACCATCTGAAACATGGCGAGATTTTCTTCCTCTCTTGTGCCTGCTAGCCTGCCTGTGGGAAAACTGAAAGTCCTGCCTGTTCTTCCCAGCTCATTGGCTACTAGCATCTTTATTGATCGATCAGAACCAATTGGGGAACAAGACCTTCAGTGTTCACATGCAGATTCTCAAATCATCAGAACCACCCCCTACACAGGACCACAAGCCCAGGGATGGTAGATACCTCCCACAGTAGACTGTGTTCTCCCCCATAATCATTAATCAAGAAAATGCCCTATAGACTTACCTACAGGCCAAGCATTTTTTCAATTAAAACTCCCCTTTTCAAAATGACTCCAGCTTGGGTCAAGCTGGCATAAAAAAAAAAAAAAAAAAAAAAAAAACTAGCCAGCCTATTATGTAAAATCCATTTGGTAGGTCTCAGGCACTCCATGTATCCAGAAATGATATGTTGGATTATAGAAGGATTTCTGGTGGTAAGATAAAAAGCCAGTATTCCTCAAGAACTTGTGAAATAGGTTCCCCATCTCCAAAAGGAATAATTTCCTTCCCCTGGCACAAGAGACTTGGTTTTTGTGGCAGTTTGAATAAGAATGGCCCACATAGGCTCACAAATTTAAATGCTCAGGGAGTGGCATTATTTGAAAGGATTAGGAGGAGTGCCCTTTCCAGGGTAGGTGTGGCCTTGTTGGGATAAATGTATCGCTGAGCTGGGCTTTGAGGTTCCAAAACCCCACTCTTAGCCCAGAGTCTGTCCCTTCCTGCCACCCGTGGATCCAAATGTAGAACTCTTAGCTATTTAAATCTCCAGTAATATGTCTGCTTGCATGCACCATGCTTCACATCATGATGACCTGTAAGGCAGCCCCAGCTAAATGCTTTCCTTTATAAGAGTTGCTGTGGTCATGGTGTCTGCTCACAGCAATTGAACACTAAGACATTGGCACACACCTGTGGTTACCAATCAAAGCCCGTCAGGTCTCCAGGAGCGCTTGTTACACATCTGGAAGCCTCCATGTTAGTAGCATCCCGGCCTCTCTCACCTCCTTCCAGATACGGTTTTGTTTTCTATATAATGTCAAGGTTTCCCCCTGCCGCGGCCATCGCCTGCTGTCTCTTGCTATTCACCGTTCTGCTGTCTCTCACTTCTTTTGCAGATAGCACTGGCCATGTCCAGTCTACTTCTATCTCTCTGCTCTGGACTCTTCCAGAGGCCTCTGGATATTTTCTCTCTCTTATTCACACCAGAACCCTTCCCCTTAGCCATACCATGCGAGTCCATCAGGGGCTTCTCTTCTGTGCCCCCTCGCACACGGTCATGAACTTGAAGTGACTCAAATTCCCCTCAGCAACAGAGTAAATAAAACCATTTGACTTTTTTCCTTTTTTTTTTTTTAAGATTTATTCATTTATTATATATAAGTACACTGTAGCTGTCCTCAGACACACCAGAAGAGGGCATCAGATCTCCTTACAGATGGTTATGAGCCACCATGTGGTTGCTGGGAATTGAACTCAGGACCTCTGGAAGAGCAGTCGGGTGCTCTTAACCGCTGAGCCATCTCTCCAGCCCGACTTTTTTCCTTTTTTGAAGTTCAGCCTGGCTAGGAACTCACTATGTAGCTCAGGCTGTCCTTCGACATTTGGGAATCCTCCTGCCTTAGCCTCTCAAATGGCGGGATTCTAGGTATGTCTTTTAATTTATGTGTCTGCATCTGTGTGCATACACAGGCCACAGGTACCCCTAGAGGCGAGAAGATGGTTTTGGAATCCCAGAGCTGGAGTTCCAGGCAGGTGTGCCCTACTCAGTGCAGTGGCTGAGGACCAGTCTCCAGGTCTTTGCAAGAATTCCTGTATTAATATATGGTTCGCTGGGCGGAGGCATGGCTCGGAAGTCAGGAGAGCTTGTTACTCTTACAGAGGAACAGAGTTTGGTTCTGAGCACTTGCGTTGGGACACCTACTGTTGACAATTTTTCTGGGCTCTGCCCAACAGCTACCTAGCTTGTGTAGCTACCTGCCAGGTACAAGCCAACCTGGCCTATAAGAACTGTTTGACCTCCCTCCTTTCCCCCCTCCCCCTTTCCTCTCCCCCTCCCCTCCCCCCTCCCCTCTCCCTTCTCTTCGATATGTGTTCCTGGCCAGTCTCTTCCTCTCTCCCCTCTCCTTCAGTCCTTCTCTGTCTCCGTCTGTGCCTCTACCCCTTCTCCAAGTCCCCCTCCCTTTCTGCCAATAAACCTTCATACTAGGTCTGTCACGTGGCTTGGTTGTTCAGGGGGACACCTTAGCCAGCCAGGTCCACTAAGGTACTCCGTCCTGCCACATTATATTATGATACCTACAATGACTTGTAAATCTAGCTCCTGGGGTCTATGTTCTCTGACCTCCAAGGGCACCAACACATACACGTAAATCTTAAACAAAAAAAAGTTTGAAGAGGCTGGAGAGATGGCTCAGCGGTTAAGAGCACCCAACTGCTCTTCCAGAGGTCATGAGTTCAATTCCCAGCAACCACATGGTGGCTCACAACCATCTGTAAAGAGATCTGATGCCCTCTTCTGGTGTATCTGAAGACAGCTACAGTGTACTTAGATATATAATAAATAAAATAAATCAAAAAAAAAAAAAAAAGAACACCTTATTTTAAAAAAAAGTTTGAAGATTTTTTTAAAGGGATTTATTACAATATACAATTTAGGAAATGGCACAGGTTATGTTAAGCCAAAGAGGCACAATACAAGAGAGCACACTGTTGACTCTACCGATATGATACTCAAGAACAGGGTAAGCTCATCTCTGCTGATAGAAGTCAGGGTGAAGGCAGCTGGCTGGGGCGACGTGCTCCTGTAATCCCAGTGCTTGAGAGGCTGAGACAGAAGAATTCAGTTCAAGATCAGCCTGGGCTAGTTAATGAACACAAAGCCCACTCAAGGGTACACATTGAGAACTTGACTCAAACAAATAGACACAGTAGCCAGAACAGTGAGTGAATATAGAAGCAAGAGAGAGGTCTCGAGACTACTAGAACACCCTGTATTTTAATTTGGATGATTTCGTTTGTAGTTTGTAATGTTTACACCTTTCCAAAGTGTCATTTAGAGATCTAGTTAAAGTTTCTATATTTCATTACCAATCGTTTATTATGATCATTCCACTAGGAGAGTGAGAACACAATTTACAGAACAGTTTGTGTTCTCTCAGCTTTCCATGGGATGCCTTTTCATCCTGTGATAACATGAGCTGGCATTATTTACAGAGGGTGCCTTAGTTGTAAGAACACTGTTCTGAGCCTAAATCTGACAGAAACATTTCCGAAGTGAAGTGTGACAATGTGGTGCTTTGGATGAGAGTGGGCCCAGTTGGTAGAACTGTTTGGGAAGGATTAGGAAGTATGGCTTGGTTGGAAGAGGTGTGTCACTGGGGGCGGGGCTTTGAGCTTTCTTTTTTTTTTTTTTTTCCCGGAGCTGGGGACCGAACCCAGGGCCTTGCGCTTCCTAGGCAAGCGCTCTACCACTGAGCTAAATCCCCAACCCCTGGCTTTGAGCTTTCAAAAGTGTCCTATCATTCCTGGAGTGCTCTCTGCGTCTTGTTTGTGGTTCAGGATGTGATCTCTCAGCTGTTCCTGCTGTTGCCATGCCTTTGCTCCATCATCATGGGGTATAGTCCTTTGAAACTGTAAGCTCAATTAAAATTTTTTATCTGCTGCTTTGGTCGTGGTGTTTTGTTACGATAATAGAAAGGTAACCAAGACGTATGTAAGCATAACTCTCTGTCTTTGCTGCCTGTGCCTGCAGTTTCTACAGCTTAGTTTCTTGGGTGTCTACCAGAATTGGCCAGCAGAGGGCAGGGTTGTACAGCACCTGAAAGTGGAGACTTCCGGGAATCCAGACTTTCGTTTTCCAGCGGCTTCTGCAAAAGAGAAGTAACAGTACTTACTTGAACCACAGGGCATCCTCCCTGGTGGGGTGACAGAGTCAAAGGGCAAAATGCTTTCGTTTTGGGTTCCAGCTATGTCGTTACTGCCCTCATGTGAGGACCGTTGCCCTCTGCCCTGTCATCACTGTTAACTGTGATGGTCACAACATAAAACGAAACCTTCTCTACCTTCTTCTTCCTTCCACAACTCAGTGACCCTCCAGCATGTTGCTTTCACCTTTCAGGCCCTCTGCCCAGAGCCTGCTGCCCTCTCTGCCCTGCCAGGCTCTCTTCACCACTGTCTCTTTATGCAGCCCAGAAACAATGTGTCCCTTCATGAAATTACTTTTTTTTTTTTTTTTTTTTTTTTTGATTCTTTTTTTCGGAGCTGGGGACCGAACCCAGGGCCTTGCGCTTCCTAGGTAAGCGCTCTACCACTGAGCTAAATCCCCAGCCCCATGAAATTACTTTTGCAAGGGCCTTGAACCCCTTTGCAGACCAGGTCTCACTTGTAGTGTGTTAGCGATCTCCCACTGTCCTTGGGATGAAGTTTAAAGCCCACTGTGAGCCCCTAAGGCTCTGTATAATCTACCTGTGGGTTGGGAGCTCCCCTGTCTCCGTTCTATACAACAGCCTTCAACCCCTGCCTGTTATGCAGGCAGGGTCTCATGTAGCCAGTGCTGGCCTTGAACTAGCTGTGTAGCTGCAAGATGACCTTGAGCTCCTGATCCTCTGACCTCTACCTCCCAGGTGCTGTGGTAATAAGCACGTCCACACCTAGCACTCCAGTCTTCTGACTATTCCCTCCTCCAGTAACTCATTCCCAACCACGGAATTATTTCTTTTTTTTTTTTTTTTTTTTTTTTGGTTTTTTTTTTTTTTTTTTTCGGAGCTGGGGACCGAACCCAGGGCCTTTCGCTTCCTAGGTAAGCGCTCTACCACTGAGCTAAATCCCCAGCCCCTCCACGGAATTATTTCATTGCTACTTCATAACTGCATTTTTTCTACTGTTATGAACCATAAAGTAACTATTTTGGAGAGAGAGGTTTGCCAAAGGGGCTTGACCTACAGGCTGAAAAACACTGGTTTAAGTCCACTTACAGTGGCACCCTCTTCCCTAACAGAACGCTTCTTTCTTTCCATGTATAATTTAGAGCATTCCCCGCCTCTGACTACTTGATTATTTAATAAGTGCCTCCTACTTGGGATTGTGCATTTTAATTAACACCAGCTGAGACTGTATCTGATTATTCGTTCTTCTTTTTATGTAATTAGTACCAAGCATCTGCTCGGTAATATAGACCTTAAATATAGACCTTGACGCCATCAAGGCAAGAGTCAGGTATGGTCTTTTTTGTTGCTTTATTTAAAGCGAACTGAATGGCCTGAACCTCTGACCTTCCCATTGCATCTCACTAGGATATGTGCCTGTTCTGGGTCTTCTCCAACGTCCAGTGAGTGGACTGATACAGAAGCGTTCGGGACCAGCAACCAAGTCAGGAAACTGCCTCAGGGTGTGACCCGGTGCAAAACACTTCATTTTCCAGCTTCACCCTTTCTATCTCTAAAACGTGAGACTAATATTGCATAACTAATACTACATACATGATTTCACAGATATGTGTGTGCCCATGTGTATACAACTCGCGTGTCCTTAAATACGTCAAAGATATATCCTTAAAACTTCTCGGTTGGGGGGATTTAGCTCAGTGGGTTGGGGATTTAGCTCAGTGGTAGAGCGCTTGCCTGGCAAGCGCAAGGCCCTGGGTTCGGTCCCCAGCTCCGAAAAAAAAAAAAAAAGAAAAGAAAAAAGAAAAAAAAAAAGAAAAAAAAAAAAACTCAGCAGGTTGTGGGCCAATCAAGGTCGTATAGAAAGATTCTGTCTCAAACAACAATAAAAAAAACCAAAACCAAATTCCCAAATTGATAAAACTTTTGTCCTCAAATTCCCCCTGTTCTGGGTGGGTTGGATTCGGTAGCTATGGCAGTTACCAGGAACTGTCCTGATGTCCAGGAGTCAAGCTGTGTGCTAATGCCCTCTCCCACAGGGTAGCACTGGAGAGTACAATTGGAGAGCACTAGAGACAGCTCGATGGTCTTTCCGGTGTGGTGCCTATTAGAATGCAAAGAAATCAATGTCATTTGAAAACCTCTGTGGCAGAAGGAAGTGATGACTTAAAAATAAGACCTGGAGAGAGAAGGCCAGGCTAGGCCATTTCCTTTAGAACTTATTCCTTTAGAACAAATGCTGTAATAGCTTCCTACCCTGCAGTCAGTCAATAAGTACATGGGCATGAAACCTATTAAACACGGGAGCGCAGATCTGAATGGTTTTCCTGGGTAACCAGTGTAAATGATTAACAGGTCACAGTTGGTTAGAACAGACTAAAACCCTTTGTTTTACTCTGAGTGATGAGGCTTTCTCTTCTGTCTTTGGTGTCATTCTTTAACATCTGTTAACGGCTGAGGTTATGAATCTGTGGGGATCAGTTATTAATTTACTGTATACATTGAGTCTATCAGATTATGACTCTGCAGGAAAAGTGTTAGAAGTACAAAAAGAGAAGTCTACCTTATTTCACTTATTTTATATGATATGTGTAGGGTGTTTTTCCTGCCTGTATGTCTGACCACATGCATGGAGTCCCCGTGGAGACTAGAAGAGGATACTGAGGATCCCCTGGAATTAGAATTACAATCACTGTGGAGTCCTCTAAGAGAGCAGCCAGTGCTCCTAACCACTGGACCACCTCTCCAGCCCTATTCCACTTACAGAATAGTTAACTAGTGTCTGCATGGAACAGAATGCCCAAGAATCCAACGCATTGAGGCCTAGCCTTCCCGTTGTATCCCAGAAACAACCAAGCTACTACTTTTAATGAATGAACGGCTGACTTTGGAGACAATACTAAGGACCAGTGAGTGAGATGGTTCAGCCAGCAAATGTGCTTGTCTGCAAGCCTGGTGACCTGGGACCATCACTAGAACCTTCATGGCTACAGGACCAGCTCCTACAAGTCATCCTCTGACGGCTGCACACTTGCATGCACACACTAAGTAAACAAATGCAGTAATACTTAAAAAAGAAAAACGGGGGTTGGGGATTTAGCTCAGTGGTAGAGCGCTTGCCTAGCAAGCACAAGGCCCTGGGTTCAGTCCTCAGCTCCAACAAAAAAAAAAAAAAAAAAAAGAAGGAACTGTGCTTTTTGGGGTGTTCCTGTTGCTCCCCAGGGCCAAGGAACCTGACAAAGAGAGAGGAGGAGGAAGGGGTGCTGGAATGGTAGGGGTACTGTAGAACTAGAGTTTTAAAAAGGTTACTCATAGTCAGAGTCCGGATGTGCAGGGCTGGACGTGCCTGAGGGAGAGCCAGAGATAGGACTTGCCAAACCAGCTATCAGCCCCAAGGACATTGATCATCTGTAGCCACCCCCTCCCCTTCCTTCACCCCCCTGAGTGAGATGAGCCACCCTACCTGCCTGCAGAGCTGCTAGAGAGCACGGACTCCTTGCTGATGTAATTTCGCGCCGAAAGTAACTGTGCACCATTTGAATTGACCAATCATGTGTAACCGCGTGAATGCCCCTATATAAACCCCCGAGTTTGGAAGCTCGGGGTCGATTCCTCTGTCTCCTGTGTGGGATACGTATCGACCCAGGATCCCGCTAATAGGGATCTCATTAATAAAAGCTACCTCCTGGTGTTACATCAAGATGGCTACTCGTGATTCCTGGGGGCACCCCATCCCATGATTGGAGTGAGAGACGCAGCTCCCCGTTTACGTTCTTTCAGTACAACCAAGTTTACCACCATAGTGATCGAAAGAGACATCCTGATGATAACATCTGGTCTTCACACATGCCTACAAGATATGTACACATGCATACACAGGCATGTACCCTCATGTGTGCACATGCATGCGCATCCACAAACAGATACACACACACACACACACACACACACACACACACACACACACGAGTTGAAGTGCTATTCTCTGACCACAATGGCAGTCATCTTCAGCAAAGCAGCTGTGAGAAACCCTTCAACTTGGGCCTGTTGACTGTTGCTATTCAGGAGGGGCATGAAAAGGGTAAAGAGACCCTCACCTGGTCTCAGTCACACAGCCCTGGGCCTCCCAGCCATCTGTATATAATCCCACCCCTATCATTCAGGGCCCCATGATAATGGGAGGTGCCCAAGAATGTAGATCACAGAAGGAATTATGACAAAGCCATCATCAGTACTAGGGTAAGAATGGTGGTGGTCTAGCTGTTTGGTCTAGTGCTCCTGTAAGTAACCCCTAACCCGTGCTCTGCAAGTTCTCCACATTGGACTTTGGTAGAATCCTGCTTTTGTTTGTTCTTGGAGTCCAACAAGGAAAAGTAGATATTTAAGTCTCAATGGAGAAAGTTCTAACAACACCCCACAACCAACAACACACAAACAACCAAAAAAAAAGTTATGATACCAATAAGTTATAGGCATTTGAAGTGTAAAACATTAGTTTCTTTTATTTAAATCTGTGGTGCTGGATATTAAATCCTGTCATTGTGAATGCTACACTTTCATTGAGAATGCATTTGCTCTACCACTGTATTATGCCTTTCATCCCTCAGGATAGAAGAAGAATTCTTTTAAGCAGAGTTTCTGCTTTATCTTATGCAGTGTTCTCTGGGCCTCACAAGAATGGCTATAGACATCCCATTTGGGGCTGAACACTCAAAGGTTCTGACTTAAGTTCTCTGACCAGTTACAGGGCTCTGCATTAACTGCTGCCCACAGCCAGAGAAGGTTCTCCAGCTGAAGTCGAGGACTTTCCCATCTGGAAGATGGGCAGGAGTGCCATGAAAGACTGTCTTCTGCACAAGGCTGGCACAAAGACCAGGTCAGTCAAAACCAGCATGGGCCAGCACGGTGGTGCATGCAGATCTCTGTGAATTTGAAGCCAGCTTAGTATGTATACCAAGTTCCAGTCCATCCAGGGCTATGTAGAAAGAACCTGTCTTAAAAATAGGTAGATAGGTAGACAGACACACAGACAGATAAATGGTAGACATCCAAGTCACTTATAAATTCAAGGAAAGGTACTCAATTTCAGTTCCCAGGTTATCAGGGAAAAGCACATTTAAATTACATATGATATATTAGAAATGTATTAGGATGTAACACATTCCACACTGACCAGAGTGAGTAAAGACAGGAAAAAACATGTTAGTGAGGCAATAAAACAACCAGAATGGCACACATGTGGCAGGCATCTGATCCCCTCTTCTGACCTCCACAACAGTGCACAGGCACACAGGCAAAGGCACACACACACACACACACACACACACACACACATGCACACACACACATGCACGCACACAGAGACTTAAATTGTTGTTTTTTTTTTAAATAGGTTTAAAAACAAAATAAAACAAAAAACATTACAAGGCTGGTGGATAGGCTCAGTGGTTAAGAGCACTTGTTCTTGTAGAGGACTCAGGTTCAATTCCCAGAATCCACACGGTAGCTCACAATATCTGTAACTCTAGTACCAGAGATCCTGTGCCCTCTTCTGACCTCTTTGGGCACACACACACACACACACACACACACACACACACACACACACACACAAATGCACAATCACATACACACACAAATGCACAATCATATACACTCACATGCACACACACACTCACACACACGCACGCACACACACACACTGTAGTTAGGGGTGAAGTACCTCTCGAGCGTACAGGAGGAGGAGGAGGAGGAAGAGAAGGAAGAAGAGGAAAAGGAGGAAGAGGAGGAGGGGGAGTGAGAATGAGGGAGTGATCAGGAATGTGTGACTCGGATGTGTGGAGGCCAGCAGGACAGACATGGCATTCTGCTTCACGTCTCTGAATTTTATGAACTTGTGTGCTTTTAAGAAATTCATCGGGGTTGGGGATTTAGCTCAGTGGTAGAGCACTTGTCTAGCAAACGCAAGGCCCTGGGTTCGGTCCCCAGCTCTGAAAAAAAGAAAAGAAAAAAAAAAAAAAGAAATTCATCAACTGAGCATGAATATTCTGAGTTTTGTTTTGTTTGTTTGTTTGTTTTTTTCTTTCTTTACCACTGAGCTAAATCCCCAACCCTGTTTGTTTGTTTTTTAAGATTTTATTTATTTCATGTATGTGAATACACTGTCGCTGTCTTCAGACACACCAGAAGAGGGCATCAGATCCCATTACAGATGGTTGTGAGCCACCATGTGGTTGCTGGGATTTGAACTCTGGACCTCTGAAAGAGCAGTCAGTGCTCTTAACCACTGAGCCTTCTCCCCAGGCCTTGCCTAGTGTTCTTAAGGGTCTGGATTCAATCTCCAGCCCTGGGGTGGGAGCAGCCCACACAAATGGTCTGTTTTGAGATATATACAATCTGTTACAAGTGTGATCTTGTCTCTTTGACCCCCTTTTCTTTTTTTTCTAGACAGTTCTGTCAGAAAGGTTATGGTGTTATCAGCACAGAGAAGGTTATCTGTTGCTGCCTGAAGCAACACTGTGAGCAATTCGCTTATGTTCTAGAATGGTCTGCTGACACAGCGTTGAGTGACATCAGCGTGCAATAACTAAGTCCTTTGTAAAAAAAAAAAAATGCATCGTGGCAAAGGCATATGGCTTTTAACCAGGTTAGATCAATGATTAACCTAGGGACTGTGTCGTACAAGGTATTTCACTAACCTCGTAGGGGAAGCCTACAAAGCAAACACTGTGGCTCCCACTGTCCCTGGAAGAGGGGAGGGGAGAAGTTATTTGGTGGTGAGTGCCACTCGTCCTGGGTTCCCTGTCCAGATTTTCGTTCTAGTTACTAAATATCTGCACAAGAAGAATCACCTTTAAGAAAGGATTTTAAAGGCTGGGAAAACGGCTCAGGAGTTAAGCGCAGTTGCTGCTGCTCTTCCAGAGGTCCTGAGTTCGGTACCCAGGCCCCACACCAGGGGATATGAAGCCTCTTCTGTCTACTGTAGACACTCAAACACACGTGCACAAGCCCACACACAAACTTGCACATATACACATGCTAAAAATAAAAGTTAGAAAGATGGAAGGACTTCCCCTATGCCCTTATAAACCCAGAAGCACATTTCCGGGTAGTTAATATGGGCAATTGGCTCATCTACCAAAAACTGAAAAACAGTCTAATGAAAGTTCAGTCTGGGGCTGGAGAGATGGCTCAGTGGTTAAGAGCACTGACTGCTCTTCCAGAGGTCCTGAGTTCAAATCCCAGCAGCCACATGGTGGCTCACAACCATCTGTAATGAGATCTGATGCCCTCCTCTAGTGTGTCTGAAGACAGCTACAGCGTACTTATATATAATAAATAAGTAAATAAATCTTTAAAAAAAGTTCAATCTGAGCCAGAGGTGGGTGTAAGCCTCCCCAGGCCTTGAGAGGCAAAGGCAGGCAGATCTGAGTTCAAAGCCAGTCTGGTCTACAAGTGAGTTCCAGGACAGTCAGAGGTACATAGAGAAACCCTATGTCACAAAACAAACAAACAAACAAACAATAAAAACTAACATCAAATAAACAAACAAACAAATACATGAAAATTTACCTTTCTTCAAAATGTACCACTCTACCTACCACCAGCACCATGACTGAGGACAGAAATCTTTTCCTAGCCTGACTTTTCAGCAGCTGTAATTAAAGGCGTAATCTGGTGATAAGTGCTCTCAGCTGGAAACAGGCAGACAGAACCAGAAACACAAGTTTTATCTTGCTTCTGGTCCGTTTGTGGCTATGACGTCCAATTTAAGTGCAAACCCTGCTCAAGGATTTAAATTCAAGGCCTGTGAGATGACATCAGTGGGTTCCCATTCTTGCTGTCTAGCCTGTGTCTGATTCTAGGCACCAACACATCGAAGAAAACCAACGCTTGCAAGTCGTCTTCTAACTCCCACACGTGTGCCATGGCACATGTACCACACACACAAACCCAACCAACAAATAAATAAAAGGTTTTTTTCTTAATTTAACAAAAAAGAATTCAAGCTTTGCCCAAAGTGACTTCCAGCTTAAGGTTAATGATGACGATGGTCCTTGTTTGAAAGGTTTGAAATCAGGCACCACATACTGTAGGAGCAGGATGTAGGAACTGTACAATTTTTTGTCTTATCCCTCAAATTCTAGTTGTCAAAGAGAACATTGCACTGCATGGAGGGTTTTAGGAGAGCAAAGTAAGAGGGCTTTAACACCAAGCACCAAGCACCTTCTCTTGTATTTTGCTTGATTCTAAGGCCTTGTACATGCTAGACAAAATAAAAATTAAATTAAATAAAGTAACCACAGCTATAGCCCCTGGTTTTTGTTTGTTTTGAGGCAGGATCTTTCTCTGTAGCCCAAGCTGGCCTGGAACTTTTTATGTAACTCAAGTTAGCCTAGAACTTGTGATCTTCCTGCTTCAGACTCTAAAGTGGGGTGTTATAGGCTTGGGCCACTCTCCATGACTGCCCTCAGATATTCATCACACTCATTTCTAAGCCATGTCATTATGTAGATATATACAAAAGGTTTTTTTTTGAGGATGACATTTTTTAAGTAGTATTAGAAAAGAACAAACCATAGATTTAAAAAAGAAAGAAAAATTGGGAGTGGGGGCCAGGGTCTCATGTAGTCCAGGCTGGCTTCTAACTTGCCCTATAGCCAGGATGTTGGTGAATTTACAGTCTGTCCTCTTAGTTCGGGAGATTGAAGGCCTGTGCCAGCACCACACCCAGCCTTTACTCATGCTGGGCTGGGGATCGAACCTAGGACCTCATGTATACTTAGGCAAATACTAAATTCCCTATTTTGTATTTTAAAATAGTTTTTTTTTAAAACATCCACTCTTGCCAACAAGACAGCAAGCAACTGGTTTCCTGCTGAGATAACTTTTATTAGTTGTGTTCCTGGGGAGACATGAACATCCATGCACTCCAGATACAAACGAAGCAAGGATATCACCCACAGCAAGCTGGATGGACACAATGGGTTCTCCGGAGTTCCTATGGGGGCCCAATGCCACTAGAGAGTCCACTCTAGAATGCAGACTCACAGAAGTGGTCTCCTGGAGGTGCATACACAACCTGCAGCCAGCTCCACCAGGAGGCTCACCCATCCCCGGCGGCTGTTTCTGCTCACCAACCCTTTCCATGGGCCTTGAGAGTTCTGTAACTTTCTGGCTTCCAGAGCCTGGCAGGTTTGTTAGTGCCTTGAGTCTCTGAGCCTCCCTTCAGCCCAAGGAAGGAATGTTCTCATCTGGAGGAAATAGCTACATGATACATATTTATGTTTTCATCAACTGTGCAGGAAAAAATTGAAGTCAAAATGGCCTCAAACTTATTTTCCAATCTCATCTAAATATGAAGAATAAAACATTGGGAGAATATGTGCATAACTATGGGGACACAAAGAGTCTACTTGAGACAAGACCTAAACAAGTTATAAACTGCAGTAGGTGTATTAGGTATTGGAAAGTCTCATTCTCTCTCTCTCTCTCTCTCTCTCTCTCTCTCTCTCTCTCTCTCTCTCTCTCTCTCTCTCTCCCTCTCTCTCTTTCTGTCTTTCTCTATCTTTCTGTCTCTGTATCTCTCTCTTTTCTTTCTCTCTTTCTCTCTCTCTTTCTTTCTTTCTTTCTTTCTTTCTTTCTTTCTTTCTTTCTTTCTTTCTTTCATTTTTGAAGTGAAAAATCACAGTAAAAGCCAATTATGGTGGTGCATGCCTGTAATTCTAGTACTTTGGAGGCACAGGCATGGGGAGACCAGAACCTCAATACCAGCCTGGGTTACACAGAAAAAAGAAAAAAGAAAAAAGAAAGGAAGGAAGGATGTAGGAAGAAAGAAACAAAGAAACAAAGAAGCAAACAAAAAAAGAGAGAAACAAAGAAAGAAACAAAGAAAAAACAAAGAAAGAAAAAGAACATAATTTATGGATGGCTGAGGGGAATAGGGTGTGAATATGTGAAGGTAGCTAATAACTTGGGGATGGGAAGGAAAGAAGCTTCAAGTTCAATTGAAGTGCATTGTTTCTTTTATTAATACATAGGGGGCATGGCAGAAGAGATAGTTCAGCTGTTAAGAACACTGACTGCCCTTCTAGAGGAGGGTTCAGTTCCTAACACCTACGTGGTCACTCAACAATTTGTAACTCTAGTTCCAAGGGATCTAATACTCTCTTCTGACCTCCAGGGGTACCAGGCATACACATAGTACATAGACATACATGCAGGCAGAACACCACATATATGGTGGTTTGAATAAGAATGGCTCCCTTAGGCTCATATGATTGACTGCTTAGTCATCAAAAGTGACAGTATGTGGGAGGATTGGGATGTGTAGCCTTGGAATAGGTGTGACCTTGTTGGAGTTTGAAGTGTGCCACTGGGGTAAGCTTTGAGGTTTTAAACAGCTCAAGTGGTTCTCTTTTCCTGCTGGCTTTGAATCTGAATGTAGAATTCCATAACTGTCTTCCTGGCATGTCACCATGCTCTCTGCTATGACAATAATGGACTAAACCTCTGAAATTGTAAGCAATTCCCAATTAAATGCTTTCTTTCATGGGAGTTGCAGCGGTCATTTTATCTCTTCACAACAATAGAACAATAAGGGCTGGAGAGATGGCTCAGCGGTTAAGAGCACAGACTGCTCTTCCAGAGGTCCTGAGTTCAAATCCCAGCAACCACATGGTGGCTCACAACCATCTGTAATGAGATCTGATGCCCTCTTCTGATGTGTGTGAAGACAGCTACAGTGTACTTATATAGAATAAATAAATCAATCTTTAAAAAAAAAAAACCAATAGAACAATAAATAAGAAGTTGGTACCAGGAGTGGGGTATTGCTATAACCTACAAAGGCTGACAATGATGCTTATTGGCAGAATGTGGACTTTGGATTAGGAAGTCAATTGAACATTTTAAGTGGGGTAAACTAGAAGAAACATGGAAGACAGTGGTGTTGAGAGCAATGGAGATTGTGATCATTTTCCTCAAGATGTCTTAAAGAAGAATAGCATTCATAAGTGGCCTAGAGACAGTTCTAGTGATATTTTGGTGGAAAATGTGGCTATTTTCTGCCCTTGTCCAAAAAAATCTGCTTGAGCTAAATTGAAGAGTTTTGGATTAATGGCATTGGCAGAGGAGATTTCAAGATAGCCTAGTGTTGACTGTGTCCTGTGGTTATTAGTAATTGCTCTTATGCAGATCTATGATGAAAAGGAGAAAGATAAACAAGGAAAACATAATAATGTACAGTTCGAAGTAAAAAGGGGGCACCAGGAAGTATAATGGAGCTAATCCCTGTGCTCAAGGAGATAAAAAGCTTAAAGAAAAGCCTGATGCTAAATAAAATAAAGGGAGTGGTGACCTCAGGGCAAGGCCCCCCTAGCAAAACTTCCAGCTTGTGAAAAGGAATCAAAGAAAAGCTTAGGCAAATCAACAACAGAAAGTTGGTGAAAGTGTATTTGAATGAAGGGGCCATGTTCCAGCTCTAGTTAGCAGTAGAACTTGGCAGCCATATGGATCTGGCTTTAGAATCAAGGGTACAAGAAAGGGGTTATGGAATATTCCTCCATGGCTAAGGACAACCAATGAGGCAAGTGGGGTGTCCTTGAATAGAGGTCCAGAGTAGCCATTGTATGAAGCTGTGAATGTGAAGCCTGAATTTTATTGGAGACCCTAAGATGTTGGAGATACCAGAGCCATGGGATACCTGTTGAGAAAATCTGCTAACAAGGAGTGGAACCAAGAGAAAGAAGTGTTTCAGTCAACAAAGCTGGAAAGGGGTTGGAGATCTGAAGAGGCTTTGACATCAGGCATGATGATGCAGAGTTTGGACTTTGCCCACTAGCTTTTCATCTTGCTTTGGTCCAGTATTTCCTCATTCTGCTCTCTTTCCTCCATTTTGAGATGGTAATGAATATTCTATGCCATTGTATGTTGGAGGTATGTGATCACTGCTTTTATTTTTAAACTTTTTATTGATTCTTTGTGAACTTTACATCATCACCCCAATCCTACTCGTCTCCACCTCCACTTATATCTCCCCTCTGCCCTGGCAGCCTCCCCTGCAAAAAAAAATAAAAAACAAACAAAACCTATATCACCATGGAAGCTGCAATGTGTCACACAGTATTCCCTTTTGTCCAATCAGCTTTTCCTGCAAATGTTTCCTTCTTTTTTTTTTTTTTTTAAGATTTATTTATTCATTTATTATATATAAGTACACTGTAGCTGTCTTCAGACACACCAGAAGAGGGCATCGGGTCTCCTTACAGATGGTTGTGAGCCACCATGTGGTTGCTGGGAATTGAACTCAGGACCTCTGGAAGAGCAGTCGGGTGCTCTTAACCGCTGAGCCATCTCTCCAGCCCATCTGCAAATGTTTCTTACAATGAATCACTGGTCTGGTTCAAGGCCTCTGGTTTCTGCTACACTATCAACACTGGATCTCGCTGGGGCTCCTCTTGACTATCCTGTTGTTTTCCTCTGTCATGGAGATCCTGTAGCTTTGGATCTGCATGACTGATCCCTTCATATGATCCAGCAGTTCATAGATGGAGTAGATGCTGGGGTGGACCAACTCAAAGCCCTGGGTCTGGATCTGAGCCTGGGTGGAAGCTGAGCTGGTCAGCCCACCTACTCTCCCACACTTACACCACCAGGGTAAGCTCTCTAGCACTGTCCTGGCCAACTCACTCAGTGCTGCACCCTAGAAGGGCAGGGCCAGCTCTCTTACTCCATGCTCTTGGGGCTGGCTCACTTGGGCCTTTACTACTACTGTTCTGCCCAGGCAAGGAATAGGGCCCACTAGTGCTGCTGCCAGGGAGAGATAAGGCTGGCTCTACACAGCCCTTGGACATCAACATAATCACAGGCGCCAGCCCAGACCAGGAACTTCCAATTGATCTTTGGTGTTATAGGAACCATGAAAAATGACACAGACCCCTGATGCTGCTTAGCCATGGACCCAGACATGGCCTTCAGTGGCAGCATGGGCCTCAGGTGGCAAGGCAGGCTACTCACATCGGGATGCTTCTTTCACCCTCACATCTCCCATTCTTCCTCTCCCCATAATGCTCAAACCATTCCACTTCTCTTTCTCTCCCATCTTTTCACAACATGCTTGCACATCGTAGTGGCTCCCACTGCAGTTTGGTCATGTGACTGGTGGGCTTCTGGGTATGTTTTGACTCCACGCCCACCAAGGGGTATGCAGTGGGCATATGTGGTGGTGGGTGGGCCCTGAGATCTGCTTTGCTATTTTGATTTTACAGGGATTATAGTTGAGAGATTGCCATATGTTTGAGAAGAAACTTTGAACTTATAAACAGTGTTGAGTGAGACTGTGACAGACTGTGAGGACTGTGGGGACAGAAGTTGGGCTCAATGCATTTTTGCTTTATGCTATGCCTACAAGGCTGGGGGGGGGGGAGGCAGGGAGTGGAATGTGGTGGTTTGAATAAGAATGGTCTCATGGGAATGCTTAAGTCACCAGGGAGTAGCAGTGCTTGGCAGGTATTAGGAGGTATTTCCAGTCCCACCTAGGGTAAGATCACTAAGTCATAGGATATGCGTATGTTCCCCTAATAAACAAACACCCTGTACCTACTAATCCAGTCCAGATTGGAATGCTGAGTTAGGAAATGCTGGCCCAGATCAATGGGGAAAAACCAGAGAGGTGAAGCCCATGTCACCTACAGTCTACCTCACGACTTTACGGGGATGCTTCCAAAGTGGATGTGTGAGAAACAGGCACTTCGACATCTATGTCAGAAACTTTGCTAGTGGGGAAGAGCTTGAGAAAAGGTATTATAACTGCAATTCACTAAATGGCCCAAACTCGGGAAAACAGTGGAGAAGAACGGCATGTACCACAGAGTTAGTGGTTATTCACTCAATCACCCAGAATAAGCACATGCCTGTAAACATTGCAGAAGCTAAAGCAAGCCACCTCCTAGACCAGCTCCTCTTCTGACAGGGTGCTACCTTTCGGAGGAAGCATTAGTCTGAGGAGGGTGAGTGACTTCTCGGTCAACATTATTTTCCATGTATATGTGGTTCATTTGTATATGTATGCTCACATGTATGTGTACATGTGTAGAAGCCCACAGTTGATGTTGGGGTGCTCCTCAAAGCCTTTCCTCCTTGCGTTCTGAGGTAGAATTTCTCACTGAAGCTTGCTGTTGTGGATAGTCCACCTAGCCAGCTTGAAATGAGGAATCCCTGTCTCAGCCTCCGGTTACAGGCAGGCTGCCGTACCACAGGTCTCTGGTACTCTGTGGTCTCTGGTACTCACAGGTTACCACACCACCGTTTCTGTGGTCTCTGGTGCTCACATTACATATGGGCCATGGGCTCAGTCTAACTTGTGCTCCAGACCGAATGCAGTCCTTGCACAGGCTAAGGCACTGTTCTGGGCTAGATCCTCTGCTTACTTTTCTGAGACAGGGTTTTATTAAGTTTCCTAGAGTAGCCTTGAACTCTTTGTAACCCAGGCTAGCCTTGAGCATTTGATTTTCCTAGCTCAGCCCCCCTGGAAGCTGGATTACAGGCCTGACGCATTAAGTCCAGCTCTGCCCTGACTTGGACTCTCTCTGTACCCTACCAGCCTCAGTGTCACCACCCTCTGCCTTCTGCTCCCAGCTTCTCCCATTTGCTTTTCTCACCTTTTATCACCACACCTTCCTCCCAACCGCAAGGATCATTTTCCATCTCCAGAAATGGTGGTAAATGCCTCTGATCCTAATAGGTAGGGGCGCTGAGGCAGGAGGATTACGAATGAGTCCAGCCTGAGACACACAGTGAGACTGCACTAAAAAGTCAAACCAAATAAAGCAAAACAAGTGAAACATCGCAATGCCAAGCAGTTGGCTTCTTTACAGGTTAAACTTTTTCCGGTATCTACATGGGGTTCAGACCAGGCAGTCTGCAGGGTGGCAAAAGCAAGGATGGTGGGTGGACAAGATGGGACCCTTCTGCAGCCCTGTTCCTGGTGGTCCTGGGGAGTCCTGGACAAAACACAACATATGCAGTTTCCCAAAACAGGCAGCAAAAGGAAGCCGGTGTCAAAAGAAGCAAGTCTCCAAAGGTTTGTCCCTGCCTCTGAGGTCATGCTTTGCCCCTTCTCCTTACATCTGCACATCGAGACCCACCCTGCATATCGAACCCCCATTTGGTGTCCCTCCAGCAAGACGTAGTCCTTGGC
The DNA here is from genome assembly GCF_021556685.1 of Rattus norvegicus. Lineage (NCBI taxonomy): Eukaryota > Metazoa > Chordata > Mammalia > Rodentia > Muridae > Rattus > Rattus norvegicus. The sequence goes on from NC_141547.1 coordinate 98,733,864, forward strand.
AGCCCTCCTGGAATGGAGGACGCAGCTCATTTTAAAATCAGCCCTTCTTTCCTCTGCCCCATTACGCTCAGGGCACAATGTGCTAAGTGCAGAACTGCCATCAGTCACTCTCATTTCCCCTCTTCTCTCTTTGCTGTCTTTTCCTGCTCGGTTTTTACCAAGATCCCTCCCTAGGGCTCCAAATGGAGCTGACCCTGTAGTCTCCTTTGATCTCCCTGTCATCGTCATCGACTGCAGAGTGAGAAAGGAGCGAAGCGCAAGCTTCCGGTAGGGAAGGCTCACGGACATTCCTCAACAAATGAGGTCTCCACGTACTTTGAGTGCCTTGACTTTGCAGACAAGAGTCTCATTGTGCAGCCTGGGCTGGGCTGGCCTCTCCTCTCGGCCTCCCCGGCAGGGCGATCATAGGTGTGTGTGTCTGAGAAAGAACTAGGCTCTTTCCCGGAGCCATCCCGATGAGATGTTCAAACTAAGCTTCTCTCATGCTCAGAACAAAAATGTACGTTGCGAGAGCCAAACCTCTCTCCCTGGCCTCCTAGCTGGAGTATCTGGATGTAGCCAGCACCAGCTGTTTAGTTGTTTAGTAGAGCGCTTGCCTGAACTTGATTCCACACATGTTTTGCTCTGTATGTTGTTTCCTGAGTCATGAAGGGAGGTGTTCCAATGTTCAGAAATCCCAAGAGTGAATGAGACGGGCTTGACTGCCTAGCAACCTCTAGTTTAAAAATTGATCCCAAACCGGGTGTGCTGTAGTATGTCTGTAATCCTGGCACTTTTCATGCCGAGACAGAAGGACGTCAGGCTTAAGAATAGCTGGGCTTACCCAGCAAGATTCTTTTTCAACAATTACTCTTTCAGAGTTTGGACCAAGGACCAGACACACGGCGGGAACTTGCCCAGATGCTGTGGTTGCCCAGCTTAGCTGTTAGACTGCAAAGGATATTTCTTGAAGCAGGAAGTGTTTTCGGTTTTAAACCACAGTTTATTTTGTATGGGCAGATATGAGTATCACTTTTCCTAAAAGGTGGACAGCTTTGCAATTGAAAAAAAAAATCAAAATCATCATGGAACCTCTTGACTTCCTAAATTAGCCTGGGAGTTTGACTGTTGTTTGTAAGTTAGTTTGAAAAGTGAAATAGATTTCATTCTTTCCCAATTCCGACACTAAGGCTGTGACCCAGCCCTTCCCCTCATTGTGGAGTTCAGGACTCTGGCTTACTAGGTTGGTCATTTCAAACACTAGAAGGGACCGGGTATGGCGATGTATGGTGTAACCTCAGCGCTGCAGAGGTGGGAGCAGAGGAGAGGAGGAGACAGTGCAGTAGACACAGACAGTGATATAGTACTTGTCTAGCTTGGATGAAGAATAGAGATGAAGAGAGATAAGCAAGAAGGATGGAATCTGAGTTCATCCCAGAACTATATAAATATGCCTTCAATCCCAGTGCTGAGGAAGTGGGAGGTAGAGACAGGCAGATCTCTGGGGAATCAGTGGCCAGCCAGTCTAGACAAGTCAGTGCAGGGCCAAGCGAAAAGTCCTGCCTCAAAAACAGAAGGTAGGGGTTGGGGATTTAGCTCAGTGGTAGAGCGCTTGCCTAGCAAGCACAAGGCCCTGGGTTCAGTCCCCAGCTCCAAAAAAAAAAAAAAAAAGAAAAAAAGAAAACAAACAAACAAACAAACAAACAAAAAAACCCCAGAAGGTAAATAGTGCCTAAGTAACAGCATCTAAGCTGACCTTTGCCCTCCACCTCACACACACACACACACACACACACACACACTCACACACACACACACACAGACACAGATACACACATACACACACACGTACACACACATACACACAGAGATACACACACATACACACACAGAGATACACACACAGACACATACACAGATATACACATACACACACAGACACACAGACACACACATACACACAGATACACACACATACATACATACACACATACACACAGACACACACACAGATACACACATACACACAGACACACACACACACATGGACACACACACAAACACACACAGATACACACACAGAGATACACACAGATACACACAGATACACACATACATACATACACACATACACATATACATACATACATACACACACACAGATACACACATACACACAGACACACACAGACACACACAGACATACACATACATACATTCACACACGCAGATATACACACAGACACATACACACACATACATACATACATACATACACACATACATACACACATACACACAGACACACAGACACACACACAAACACACACAGATACACACACAGACACACACAGACATACACATACATACATTCACACACGCAGATATACACACAGACACACACATACACACACATACATACATTCACACACACAGATATACACACAGACACACACAGAGATACACATACACACACACAGATATACACATACACACACATACACACAGATATACACACACAGACACACAGACACACACACACACAGATATATACACAGACACACACATACATACACACATACATACACACAGACACACACATACATACACACATACATACACACAGACACACATACACACACATACACACACATACAAACACACAGACACACAGACACACACAGACACACACATACATACACACACACACAACCAAACTGAATAAAACGTTGTGGGTAGGTGTTATATGGTGGTTTGAATAGAAATTGTCCCATAGACTCGCGTGCTTAAATGCTTGGCCCGAAGGAAGTGGCACTATTAGGAGGCATGACCCTGTTGAAGGAAGTGTGTCACTCTGTGAGCAGGCTTTCAGGGTGTTCAAGCTACACCTAGTCTTGTTCTGCTGCCTGTGGATCAAGGTATAGAATTCATGGCTCCTCCAGCACCATCTGCCTGCACCCTGCCATGCTTCCTGCCATGATGATAATGACCTAAACCTCTGAACTGTAAGCCAGCCCCAGTTAAACGTTTTCCTTTATCAAAGTTGCCATGGTCATGGTATCTCTTCACAGCAACAAAACGCTAACACACTTGTAATACTAGAATACAGGAAGGCTGCCAGATGTTTAAGGCTAGTCTGTGTTACATAGTACATTCTAGGCTATCCTGGGCTACAGTATGAGACTCTGTTTTAAAAAACAAAACAGCAAGCCAAGAATGTTGGCTGTCTTGGTTAGGGTTTCTACTGCTGTGATGAGACACCATGACCACGGCAACTCTTCTGAAGGAAGTCATTTAATTGGTGGTGGCTTACAGTTCAGAGATTTAATCCTTTATGGTCACAGCAGGAAACATGGTGGCATGTAGGGTGACTTGGCGAGGGAGAAGGAGCTGAGAGTTCCATGTGTGAATGAAGAGGGAATAGGGAGAGAGAGAGGGTGACACTGGACCCTGCTTGAGTCACTGGAACTTCAAAGCCCACCCCCCAGTGACACATTTCCTCTAACAAGCCTATACCTCCTAATAGCATCAGTCCCTGCTAGCCCGTAGGGTCATTTTTATTCAAATTACCACAGTGGCACATTCCTTCAATCCCAGCACTTGCGGGCAGAATCAGGAGTATCTCTGTGAGTTCAAGGCCTGGTCAACATGGATAGTTCTGGGCCAGTCAGGGCTACACAAACAAACAAAACAACCAACCAACATCAGCAACCATAACAACAGAACACTCCAAGGAGGTAGTTCTTTCATACATTACCCATCTCCTCGCTTTCCTTTCCTTTCCTTTCCTTTCCTTTCCTTTCCTTTCCTTTCCTTTCCTTTCCTCTCCTCTCCTCTCCTCTCCTCTCCTCTCCTCTCCTCTCCTCTCCTCTCCTCTCCTCTCCTCTCCTCTCCTTTCCTTTCCTTGAAATACAGGTTCTAAACCCTGCCCTTGAACATTCTAGGCAACCATTCTATGGCAAGTCACCATTCTAGCCTTTCTAACCTAGCCTCAGGGATGAAGTAAAAAACCAATCCAGTTTGTAAGTATAAAGGAGAAAGTTTTAAGTTGGAAGGACAATCTGAATAAATATCTTGTATTGGTTGGTCCATTAGAATGACATTACTAACCTGTTTTCTTGGTCTGGTTCACCTGTAATAGCATTTTTTATTAGTGGATGTTTTCTTTATCCCAGGCTAGCTCACAGATGAATGAGACTGAGACTACTAGATTTATGCAATCAGGCTTTACCACACAATGCCTGGGCAGCCACTGATCTCTTCTAATCCTCTAAACTGACTAGCTACCTCCCAGCTGAAATCCCCAAGTTAGTTGCACTGTAGTAGTATTGGTCTGGCTCTCTGGGCTTCAGGTATTTTTACATGATGTCTCTCTGAAAGTTTCCTTATAGCCAATCCCTCTTTCCTCCTCTCTCCCTCTCCCCTCCCCTGGTAAGCAGATGTCCTACCCTGTTCTCCCCTCTGCCTAGCCATTGGCTGATCCGCTTTTATTTCCAAGTCAGAGAGTAAATGCGGAACGATGATTACACAAATGTGAAACAGGGGTGTGATGATTTGTGTATGCTTGGCCCAGGGAGTGGCACTATTAGAAGGTGTGGCCCTGTTAGAGTAGGTGTGGCCTTTTTAGTGGGCGTGGCACTGTGGGTGTGGGCTTTAAGACCCTCAATCCTAGCTGCCTGGAGTATTCTGCTAGCAGCCTTCAGATGAAGATGTAGAACTCTCAGCTCCTGAAGGGGTTTACAACCCCATAAGAACAACAACGCCAACCAACCAGAGCTTCCAGGGACTAAACCACTACCAAAAGACTATACATGGACTGAACCATGTATATGTAGCAGAGAATAGCCTTATTGGGGCAACAGTGGAAGGGGAAGCCCTTGTCCTGCCAAGGTTGGACCCCCAGTGCAGGGGAATGTCCGGGGGAGGTTGCAGTAAGGGGGGTGGATGGGGGAAAACACCCTTATGGGGGAGGGAGAGGGGATAGGGGGCTTATGGACAGGAAACCTTGAAAGGGAATAACACTTGAAATGTAAATAAGGAAATATATCCAATTAAAAGAAAGAAAAAAAAGAACTGTCAGCTCTCCTGCACCATGCCTGCCTGGATGCTCCCATGTTCCCACCTTGATGATGATGGACGGAACCTCTGAACCTTCAAGCCAGCCCCAATTAAATCTTGTCCTTATAAGAGTTGCCTTGGTCATGGTTTCTGTTCCCAGCAGTAAAACTCTAAGACAAGGAGATACTTGGAATAAGCAGTACAATGCCATGTGTGGATTGCAACAAGATATGGGGGCAGAGAAATCAGCACTTGAATAACACAAGGGTAATCTTTACACCAAGCACAACAACGCCAAGCCTACACCCACCCCCACTATGCTTGCTTGTCTCCTTGCCACTTTGGATTCCATTCAGGAATTTTGGAGTATTCAAGAATGACTCTCAAGGCCCATTTAGATGCTTCAGTGGGTAAAATGGTTGCTGTTCAAACTTGTTCATTTTGTGCTAGGCAACCACAATCTTGGTACCCAATAGTCTTTTGTCTCTGACTTCAAGTTTCTGTCGACCCTGACTCCTGGACCCCCACCCAGGAATGTACAGTTGTGAGCATCTGCAATGACTAACTGCTGATTTTGACTTCTGTAACCTGCTTGTGCAGACATTCAAGGATGATTTTAAGGTTGCCTTGACTATCTAATCTTGGCAGAGCAAAACATCTCTTTTGGTTTTTGCCTTTAAAAGTCCTTCCCACCTCTGGGTGACAAGTCTCTGACTCAGTTTAGAGATCGTGGCCCTGTTAGGAGCTATAATAAATTTAGCTAATTATATTTAAATTGAGCCTGGGGGTCTTTTACCAGGGGCCTTGCACTGCATAATGGCTAAGAATGCTTGCTATGAGAAGGCTAGGCTGACTCCATGACAGGTTTCAAATTGGTAGTCTAAGAGACTAGACCTAAAGAACTGGGCAAGTCCAGGCAAGTCAGTTAAAACAAAGAAACAAACAAACAAACCAAACCCAGGCTTCAGGCAGCTAGTCAGAAACTAGAAAGTGCCCAACTAACTAGCCTGAAGCAAGGACAATGGGTCAGCAAGTTTCCAGACCTCCCCATAACAGGTTCCACCCCCCCACGCTCCCGTATTGGGATGTCCCTAAGGATGGAGTAAGATAAAGGCCACCTACTCCGGAATTCCTCGTCCCTAATGGAATGCTCCTAGAGATGGAGTAAGATAGAGGTCACCTATCCCAGAATCCCCTAACGCACTTTAAATCTAGCCTGTGAGCTCATTTGGTTGTCTATCTTGGTAATGGGAAGACCCCAGCATGCTGGACTTCTGCAGAATAAAACATTGCTTGCATTTACATACTATTTGAGTCTAGGGTATCATGGACCCTTAGACTATTCTTTGTTTTTTTGTTTGTTTGTTTAGTAGGTTAGTTAGTTTTTTGAGACAGGGTTTCTCTGTGTAGCCCTAGCTGTTCTGGAACTCACTCTGTAGACCTGGCTGGCCTTGAACTCAGAGATCCTCTGGCTTCTGCCTCCCAAGTGCTGACTAAAAGTGTTAACCACTGCTTCCCAGCTTTTTGCTTTTCCCCTGGCTGCTCTAGATCCTTTTATCTAGGTTTGGTCCCCAGCAAACACATGGTGTCTCACAACCATCTGAAACTCCAGTTCTAAGGGATCTTCTGACTTTAGTGGACGTCTGCCATGTACATACATGTAGGCCAAAAATTCATGTGCGCAAAATAAAAATAAATAAATACCTTATGAAAAATGAATAAATAAATAAAAGCAGATGGACCAGGGACAGGAGACATGGCTTGGAAGTTTTGAGTATATTGGGTAACATTTACTTATTTTAATTGTTTAAGGCCATTGCTCCATGTGGAGCTACAGGGTCTGATTAAATTACCTAGGCTGCTCTTGAACTCACTATGTAGCTTAGACAGACTTTGAATTTACAATCCCTCTGCCTCAGCTTCCTGACATAGCTTACAGGCTATGCTATCAGATCTGGCTCCTATTTCTCTTTAAGTCAAGTCCCAAAGAAACCCTATTAGCATACCTAAGTCCCTGTGGCTCCTCCCAGCTCTTACCCCGCCCCCTACTTTAACTTCTCCAGAGCATGGGAATACCTTCCCTTCCCCCAACTTCTGGTCCTATATAAAGCTTCCATTTTGGCTGCGTGTTCTCTTGGCTCCTCTCTCGGAGCGTAGCAGTGACCTATCCTCACAGTCTCCCTTTTTTTTTTTTTAAATTCTGCACTGTCCCGGTCTGTTTTTCAGTAAAGAAGCAAGAGAGACTCTGAAAATGTAAAATGGGTTCCTTGGCTCTCCCCAAACAAGACTCTCAAGGAAGGAGGGAAATCAGTGGCTGAAACAGTCAACTCCCCGCCTCCCTGTTCCTTTCCAGTCGGGCTCTCTAAGACCTCCATTCACTCTGGCTTCCCTGTATTTCTGGAATAAGCGAGACTGTTCCTGTTTTCTTGGGACTCTGTACCATGTTACTTCTTCCTGGAATGCTTTCTGCTGTATATTTGCCTTTTTTTTTTTTTTTTTTTTTTTTTTTTTTTTTTTTTAGATAGTGTCATGTGGCCCCAGCTGGCCTCAAACTTGCTAAACAGCCAGAAAAGACCGTGTGAACTGTTCATTCTCCTGCTACCTCAGGGGTGTTGGCCTTACAGATGTGCATCTTCATGTGTGGCTAAATAATGCATACTTAAAAGAAAAAAAAAATCTCCGGTCAGTTTCTTTCTCTCTAAAATTTTTAAAAATTAATTTACTTAAAAAAATTTTAGATTCATTATTTTTCCCATTATGTGTCTGAGTGTTTTTTTCTGCATGTACGTATGGGCAGCCATGTGTACCTGGTGCTCAGGACAGTTAGAAGAGTATCAGAGGCCTTGGAACCGGAGTCATGGATGGTTGTGAGCCATCATGTGAGTGTTGGGAATTGAACCTGCGTCCAACGCATAAGAGCGACCAGCGCTCTAACCGCTGAGCCACCTCAGCGGTTATTATTATTATTTATTTATTTATTTATTTATTCTTTGAGATGGGGGTCTTGCAAGGCTCTTTCAACTGATCTTCAACCTTCAGCTTTTGTTGTTCCTCCTAACCTTCCTCTTTCTCCAGAACGTCCCTACCACCTTCTAACACTACCCAGTTTCCTTATATGGCAGTGTTTTAAGGCAGTCTCATGAATCCCAGAATGGCTTTAAGCTCACTACTGATGACCTTGACTTCTGAATTCACTTGCCTGCCTGCTTTAAGCAGTGCGGGGAATAGAAGTCAGGACGACATGCATGCTGGGTAAGCACTCTGCCAGCCCAGTCCCGTGATTTCAATATAACAAACAATGAATTGAACTTAATCCAAAAAACTTTTGGGGGCAGGGGGTGCAGGGTCTCACTTTGCACCCTGCCTAACTTAATTAGAAATTGTTACACACAGCCAGGCATAGTGACGCACGCCTTTGATCCCAGCACACTGGAAGCTGAGTCCCGTGGTTCTCTATGGGTCCCGTGGTTCTCTATGGGTCCCGTGGTTCTCTATGGGTCCCGTGGTTCTCTATGGGTCCCGTGGTTCTCTATGGGTCCCGTGGTTCTCTATGGGTCCCGTGGTTCTCTATGGGTCCCGTGGTTCTCTATGGGTCCCGTGGTTCTCTATGGGTCCCGTGGTTCTCTATGGGTCCCGTGGTTCTCTATGGGTCCCGTGGTTCTCTATGGGTCCCGTGGTTCTCTATGGGTCCCGTGGTTCTCTATGGGTCCCGTGGTTCTCTATGGGTCCCGTGGTTCCAGGCCAGTCTGGTCTACATAGTGATTTCTAGGACAGCTAGGGCTACGTAGTGAGACCTTGTCTTGAAAAACGCAAAACAAAAAAAAAGAAAGATATCGTTGCATAGCCTACAATGGCCTTGAATTTGTGGGGATCCTCCTGACTCTGATGCCTCCTTCTGAGTGCTAGACACGGCCATGTGACACCCTTCCAGGCTCCAAAACTCTTTTAAAATACAAAATTCATACTGGTGTACTATGCACAAGTGATGCTTGGTAATTTAATGTATTAAATTAGTATTTTAGTTATGTATCGTATTATTGTGCCAGTGTTAAAACTGCATGCTATAATCTAAAATAACAGCTGTACCGAAAAATCAGACATTTTATTTTATTTCTTTTTCAAATTAGACATTTTAATTCCTAGTAAAGTCAGAACTACACTTTTTCTTCACTCCAGCTTCTTTCTTTTTTTAATTAATTAATTTTTGTATTTTTTTTTCATTCTTTTCCAAGATAGGGTTTCTCTGTGTAGCCCTGGCTGTCCTGTACTTGCTCTATAGACCAGGCTGGCCGGAAACTCCCGCCTCTGTCTCCCGAGTGCTGAGGTAGACATGTGTCACCATGGCTCCGTTCAGCTTTCCGTTTCTTCCCTAGGTAGCACGGGACCTTGAAGGCCTCTTCTGCGAAGGAGTGTCCCGCTTCTCTTTTTCTTCTCTGTATGTTGCAATTCGGGGATCTCATGTCAAGTCTGCGATTTCACTCACCACTTCCTGAACATGAAAGAATATGGCAGAATTTACGAGAATCAGTGTGAGTTAAAAATCAATGTAAGAATCGTCTCTTTTTCCATTGTCCAGTGGCAGGGGGATGGCCTTTTGTAGGTTGCTCACACCCCAAGAGATGACCACACTCCAAGAGATGAGCAGTGTTCACTGGACTTGGGAGATACAGTTTAAAAAAATGATAGGGAGATGTGTCAGATGACCCCCAGAGAACTGATGTGAGGGAATGCGAGGTGGTTACCATCAAGATATAGTGTATACATCAGATTGTTTTTGTAAGGTCTGATCCAGTCACCTATGGTGTTATAGGCCTATAATATCAGCACTTGGGAAGTGGAGGTGTTCCTGAAAACTCTGGGGAGCCCCACGTTAGGAACCAGGTTACCAGGGTTCGTAGTTTTTGATTATTAATCTCCTTAATAAAATACTTTAAAAGGGGTTGGTTATTTAGCTCAGTGGTAGAGCGCTTGCCTAGGAAGCGCAAGGCCCTGGGTTCGGTCCCCAGCTCCAGAAAATAAATAAATAAATAAATAAATAAATAAATAAATAAATAAATTAATTAATTAATTAATTAATTAATTAAATACTTTAAAAACAGACTCACTGGGCTAGAGAGATGGCTCAGTGGTTAGAGCACTGGCTGCTCTTCCAGAGGTCCTGAGTTCAAATCCCAGCAACCACATGGTGGCTCACAACCATCTGTCATGGGATCTGATGCCCTCTTCTGGTGTGTCTGATGACAGCTACAGTGTACTTATATATGATAAATAAATAAATCTTAAAAAAACCAAAACAGACTCGCAAGAAAGTTCAAGGAGAGGTTTGTTTTTTTTTTGGTTCTTTTTTTCGGAGCTGGGGACCGAACACAGGGCCTTGTGCTTCCTAGGCAAGCGCTCTGCCACTGAGCCAAATCCCCAATCCCTCAAGGAGAGTTTTATTATAGTGCAATAGAAAATAGGGACAGGCCGAGGCAACAGGGTGAAGAGAGAGCACTAGCGGAGGCTTCCAGACAGGCATGTGCGGCCTCTCAGTGTTCACTCACCGACTTGCTCCCTCACACATTTGCGGGCTCGCACACCTCACACTGGAGGGCTTGCACACTCGTAGGCTCACAGGCCGGCACACTTACACACTCACAGGCATGCACGCTTGCACTCTAGCAGACCTTCAGGGCCAGGGGGCGGGGCGGGACTTTCCGATTGCTCAGGCCGGGGACTGAGAGATGGAGAGGGGAAGAGAGGATTTCTAGGACAGGGAAGCAGAAAGATGAACCTAAAGGCCCACGGGCGTGTAATAATCTGAGAACGTGACCTCGCGGCGACTTCCCTGCTTGGGTCTGGAGTAGCAGAGATGAAAGAGAGATTTTAAAAGATGTTAACTCAGGAATACCAGAGGGGATTGTTTGCTGTCCATCGGTGGAGGGACGTCAGGCGTGGGGTTAGAAGTGCCCAGACATTGAGCTAGTCGAGGCATATCATTAGCTGGTGTGTGCGTGCATGTGTGTGTGTGTGTGTGTGTGTGCGCGCGCGCGTGCGTGCGTGCGTGCGTGCGTGCGTGTGTGTGTGTGTGTGTGTGTGTGTGTGTGTTTCATTCGTGAATTCAGAGAGCTCTTGGGCAGGTGCAGCTTTTGCACAACCAGCAGGGAGCCAAGGTGGTTTAACTAATTCACTGCTACATTACTTTAGTTCCAGGGGATCAGACGTCTTCTTTTGGCCTCTCTAGGCACAGGATGTATATTTGATGCACTGACATGTGCAAGCAAAACGTTTGTATTTTAAATTGGTAAAACAAATAAATCTCTTAAAAATTGCCACATATGGTGGTGCATACCTTTAATCTCAGCACTTGGGAGGCAGAGGCATTCGGGTCTCTGAGTGTTCAGAGCCTGCCTGGTCTATATAACAAGTTCCAGGCCAACCAGGGCTACCTAGCAGAACACTATCTCAAAAATAAAAATAGATTTATTGTTTTTATTTATGAGGGGGCTGGAGAGATGGCTCAGTGCTTAAGAGCACTTGTTGCTCTTTCAGGGGACCACAGGTTCCCAGTGTGGACAAGGTGGTTCACAACCATAGGCAACTCCACACTGAGAGAATTAATACCCTCTTCTAACCTAAGCACATACATGATGCATATACATACATGTAGTCAGAATATCCACACAAAATAAAATGAAAAAAATTAAAAATTTAAATAAATAAAATACCCTTAAGATCGTGCTATCATGTGAAAAACACCGATACAGAAATGTCAGCAATATCTAGGAAGAAGATGAGCAGAGTGGCCTTGAATAACTGTTTGCAACACTTACTGCTCCCCTAAGGCAGACTCTGATTCAGTCACATGATGCCAGTGTTGGTAGATGAGGGATGACACTAGAGGGTTAACAAGAAGCATGCCAGCCAATGTCTCAGCCACCTGGCAAGCCTTCCAGCTCATCTACCCATCCTCCTCTCTCAGCTGCTTTGCAGAATTCCTGTGAGCGTGTGGTTTCTGATGAAAGAGAGCTCATTCCAGGGTCAGGCTTCAAAACACAAGATGGGAGGACTTAGGGAACCCTGGTGATTAGCTGGGTTACTGAAATCAGGGGCCTGCCTCAAGTGCAGACCGGACTCTGAAGGCAGGACCTGTAACTGCCAGAGGGCCCGTGTAGGGTATCTAACTCCTTTGTGTGTGTGTGTGTGTGTGTGTATGTGTGTGTGTGTGTGTGTTGGTATGAATGAAAAAGGCTCTTGTAGACTCACAGGGAGTGATGTTATTAGAAGTGTGTCACTGTAGGGATGGGCTTTGAGACGCATATGCTCAAGCTATGCCCAGGGTGATGCAGTCTCCTGCTGTCCTCAGATCAGAATATAAAATTCTCAGCTCTTTCTCCAGCACCATGTCTCCTGCTGTCTTAGTTAGGGTTTTACTGCTGTGAACAGACAACATGACCAAGGCAAGTCTTATAAGGACAACATTTAATTGGGGCTGGCTTACAGGTCAGAGGTTCAGTTCGTTATCGTTAAGGAGGGAACATGGCAGCATCTAGGCAGGCATGGTGCAGGCAGAGCTGAGTTCTACATTTCATCTGAAGGCCTGGCTTCCAGGCAGCTAGGATGAGGCTTTTATAGCCCATACCCACAGTGACACACCTACTCCAACAAGGCCACACCCTCTAATAGTGCTATTCCCGAGGCAGAGTGAATACAAACCATTACACCTGCCCTGACAATAAGGGACTGAACCTCTGAACTGTAAGCCAGTGCCAATTGTTTTCCTTTATAAGAGTTGCCCTGGTCATGGTGTCTCTTCAAAGCATTAGCTAAGACAGTCCAGAATACCTCTTTCCATTCATATAGTTTGGTAAGAAAAGACAAAATAACAACAAATGTCATTTTCAGATCTTATTGTAATTCTAGAATAAGGTGGCCATATAGACACAATATTGATTGGAATCTTTCATCCTATCATGGGGGTATTGATTATTAACTTCTGGAAGAAACTTGGGGCTGGGGAGATAACTCAGCCAGTAATTTTGATGGGGATTATTGTAGGAGCCAAGATAACAAGTTACTTAGTGTAAGAGTGTTGGTCTCCACCTCACTGGCTGCTGCGAGGAGCTGGGGAGCAGGGTCTCAGGTGTAGGCGAGTATGTTGGGCATAATCCACCCCCAGAGACTGCGTGCAGTGTGTGTGTGTGTGTGTGTGTGTGTGTGTGTGTGTGTGTCGGGGTGTGAGAAGGGGAGGAGACAGCTTGTTTATTGAAACAGAGGGACTAGATTATATAGCTCGAGTCCTGGGTGAAAGGCCAAAGGAGAAGGTGCCTCAGGGGAAGAAGGTGCGGCAGGGAAGTTAGGCACCTTAGAAGATAGAAGCCTATCAGATAGATTAGCAGACTGCCGGTCACATGATTTTTGAGAAGCCTAACGTGGCTTATCTCTAATGTGGCCTCTTTCTCTAAGTCCAAGCCTGATTTGGGTAGGGAGCAGCCCCACTCCTGCTGTGTTCCCTGAGCTGTTCGAGAGATGTCTAGTATGGGCAGCGCTCTACAGTCCTTCGTCTGGTTTGGGAACCCACATAAGGGTTTATCTTCATTGTTAACTTGACCGGCTTTAGAATCACCTAGGAGACCAAGGAAATATCTCTGGGTGTATCTGGGAAACCTCCCAAAGGACAAATGTAGAAGGTTCGGTAGCATTGGAGGGACTGCCCCTGAGCGTTGCTGGCACTACCGGGTGGACTGAGGTCTAGGTGGAATGGGAGGAAAGAAAAGCCAAGGGAGGGCGGGTTTCCTTCTTGCTTCCTGGCCCCACCCCCACCCCATTACATAAATTATTCCATGCTGCCGGAAGCCTTTGAAACCCGGGCCGAAACAAGTGTTTTCTTCCCCAAGTTGTTTCTATTGCGTATTTTGGTGACAACCACAACTAAGTAATGTTATCATGTTAGCCTTTTTTCTAGGTTCTGCCCAGCAGTTACCTAGCAACAGCCAGGTATGAGCTGTTTGGCCTTTCTCAGGCTCTCTGACCCTTCCTCTCCCTCTCCCTCCCCTCCCCCTCCTTCTCCTCCCTAACCTTTCTCTGGCCACTCCCCTACGTGTTCCTGGCTAGTCTATCTGCCTGCCTGTCTGTGTCTGTGCTGTCCTCTGTCCCCTCTCTCTGCCTCTACTCCCTTCTCAACCCCTCTTCCTGTGCCCCAAATAAACTTCATCTTATATAGACCCATTTTGTAGCCGATATCTGGGGGTGGGGGTGGGGGTGGAGGTGGGATGTGGGGGTGGTGGCTCACCATGGGCCCGCTAAAGCACCCACTTCTGCTGCATCATGCGATGTTTTACAAAACATATCAAGTAATGCATACAGTGTGGAGCGGGTCTTGTGAACCACTATACTCATAAGAACCACTATACTCACCCCTTCGCAAACAAAGGCATGTAACTCTAGTGCCATCAAGGTGTCCCACGTGGCCACTATGGTGCCCCGTCTGCATCTTCTCCAGACTGACTCCCTGTGGAACACAACTGCTGTCTGTGGCCCAAACCCCTCCCCCACACCAGCCATCCCACTGTGGTGCTGGAGTACTCTCAATGATTGCAGATCTCAGAAGAACGGGAGCAGAAGAAAGGCGCATTGGGTTCCTGCATGGTGGTTGTGGGTCTCTCAGAGCTCTCCTTCAACAGTCTATCCAGTTCTAATTCATGCTGCTGAACTCGAAGGAGTTCAATGAAGAGAGCTGGGTCCCATCTGTCTCCTTCTGTCTTCCAAGTCCTCAGCCCCAGCTACTTCTCTTTCCCCAGATGTTCTTTCTCCATTCCTGTAATATAAAAGCTGCTTCATGTGTAGATTTGTCTATGCCAGTTCGTTCTGATCTGGTTTTAGCTTGCGTGGTGCCAGAGGGGTTTCTGAACTGTCCAAAGCATGCGGCGAGCAAATGCTCTTGTATTTGTACTGCTTGAATTTTATGTCACACAGAATAATTCTTTTTCAACTATTTTTTTTTTTGAAAAAAAGATGTATTATTTTATGTATGTGAGCACACCGTCGCTCTCTTCAGAGACACCAGAAGAGGGCATTGGATCCCATCAAAGATGGTTACCAGTGGTTGCTGGGAATTGAACTCAGGACCTCTGGAAGAGCAGTTGGTGCTCTTTAAACACTGAGCCTTCTCTCCAGCCCCTCTTTTTCAACTTTGAATTTAGTGCATAGAATAGACTACATTTTTATCCAGTACACTTTAAAGGGACAAATGTATAATTTTATTTACTAGGTTTAACATAAACAGCTTCACGGTATCAAATTATGTATTCATAGAGTTTCCTGTAAAGAAATAGAGTTAGGCATGGTGGTATATGCCTTTAATTAGAGCACTCCGAAGGCTGAGGCAGTATTACCGTGAGTTCAAGGCCAACGTGGGACTGAGAACCTGTCTGGAGCAAACAAACACAGACTAACAGAACTGCAATTTGAAAACAGTTGGAGTTACGGCTTCCTTTTTTTTTTTCTTTTCCAGTTTGGTTTGTTGTTGTTTATTTGGGTTTTCGTTGTGTTTGCTCCTTTGTTTTTCAAGGCAGGGTTTCTCTCTGTGTAGCCCTGGCTATCCTGGAACTTACTCTGTAGACCAGGCTAGTCTCAAACTCAGAGATCTGCCTGCCTCTGCCTCCCGAGTGTGTTACCATCCCTGCCTGGCTGGAGTTATATCATATTTTAAAGTGTGCAAAAGTAAGGCAGTCAGGGACCAGCTCTCCCACCTTGCTGTGGAGAAGATTGACCACAGAGAATTGGTAGAGAATATTTATTGATCGCAGGGGCAGTTTTCTTCATTGACCGCCCAGGATTCATTGGGAGTTCACTAGTGACTGCTGCATTTGGACTGGCTGGTGCCCAAGTCAAATTCCTTTTGTTTTGTGTTTTCAAACAGTGTCTCATTCTGTAGCCCTGGTTGGCCACCTCCAACTCACAGAGATCTGTGGCCTCTGCTTTCCTGGTGCTGGTTATTCAAGGTGTGCACCGCCATGCCTGGCTCTACATCCACTTACAGACAAATCTTTGTGCTCCCTGGTAACTAGAGAGGAGGTGGAGGCCAGGAACAAAGGCCATAATGTCCTTGAATTTTATCTGAGAGCAGTTAAACCCTTTTGTTGTTCATGGACAGCAGATTAGGACCCAAAGGAAAATTATCTAAACGATTGGGTCTGGGTGGGTCGTCTTCGTTGGGATCCCTGTGAATTCTTTTGGGCCAAGATTTAATGACTTGATAAATTGCCTGTTTTTCATGTTGATGAATGCCTCATTAAACCACAAAAGCGGTGAGAAACGGATTCCTTCTCCTGTCAGCCTGCTTGATACCTGTCTTCGGTGTTGTGTCTTGGGAAACACACTACAGTCTAGAGTGTCAGGTCTCCAGAGCTTGGCATTAGCTGCTCATCTGCTTTGATACTCCGCGCTCCAGATCAACCGCGTGACCTAACCGATCAGTTAATAAAAATTACCCCACGGGAAAAAGAGCTTGGCTTCTGAGATCTGAGACATTTTACTGTGTGTGTAAGACACCTGTCCTGATTCATTCCACTAAAATCACCTAAATATACTGACTTGGGGTGAGCCAATCCTTTCCGATGTGAATAGAGAGTGAGTCATAGGAGCCAAATGGCTTTTCTTTTAATACTAAACCATAGAGTAAGCGTTAGGGTCTCAAAGAAACTCAGTGCAAATGGCTAACTGTGGTGCCTTTACCAAAGTAGACTCTGATTGAGCACCAGGCTGGCTCAGCATCGTGAAGCATCTTTATCACCTGATAAAGAGCTTGGTTCCTCTCAGCACTTCTCTGACCCCCAACCTCTCCAGCCCCTGAGCTTTGCTTCTTTTCCTCCAATTTCTGATCTCTGTACAACCCTGCCATTTTGATTGCGAAACCTCTTTGCCTCTCTCTATTCTTTTTCTCCTCTCTTGGCTTCCCGGCTCCTCTCTTGGTCCACTTACCCTCCACCCCCTCACTCCCTACCCCCGCTGGCCACGTTCAATCTGGACTCTTTCAGATGCCTCTGACTCTTGTCTCCCTCATATCTACAGTTAAAAACCTTCTCCTCAACCATACTTAGGAGGGTCAGGTCTTCGTTTTATTCAACAAGGAATTCCCTCCTTCCCATCTACCAAACACCCAGGGAGTCAGACCTTTGTTTTTCTCAGAGCCTCTCAGGACAGCACCTCTCAAGGTGAAACCACTATTTAGCCCCCCTACCAGCAAACTGACCATGAGCAAAAAGGCTCAGAAACTGACATTATCCCTCTGGGAAGCTCTGTAGCAATTCAAGCATGTGATTATTTTTCTAGCTCTTTCATTTCATCCAGCAAAAGTTTTAGTACGTTTCTGTTGTATTGGAATGAACAGAGTGCCCTTGGCTGAGCTAGCCTGAGCAGGGCTGCTGTAGTAAATGGCCACAGCCTCCTTCCCTCTGTCCTAGCAAACGTTGTTAGCATAGATAGCAATGCTGTTCTGTCCTCGGCTGCTCTGTTTCCAAGTGTCAGGACGCACAGGGCCTCTCTGCCTTTAGACTGACTTCCTTCTGTGCTGCTAGTGTTCTCAGCTCTTTTCAGACAGGACTCCTTTCCATTTGGATCTTATGGAGGTGTGAGGTGTCACTGTGTGGGGAGGTGTCACTGTGTGAGGGGTCTCTGTGAAGCATCTTCCTTCTCTGGTCTCCATGTTCCTCTCTCCCATTTCAGGATATGCTGTATATCATCATTCTTGCATCAGAGGTGAGTCAGGTTGGCTGAGCTATGATAGGAGCTGACCTTCCTGTTCCACAGGAAGGCACAGCACTAACCTAGGAGCTTTCCCAACCTCTCAGATGATGCCCTTAGTCCCCAGGCCCTCCTCTGTCCCCACAAGCTCCCACGAGTGCCTCTTGATAGTCCAGGGTTCTTCTAACCAGAGACATAGATCTGAACAACTGATTGGCATAGAGTCCTTGATTGGTGTAGAGTCCTTTTGTTTAAAGTCTATTTTGAGGTAGTATTTACAAAATTTCAAGCCCAGGTTAGACATGATAACGAAGGCCTTTAATCCTACCCCTTTGGAGATCGACTGGAATAATGGGTTACAGAGCGTCTGAGGCCAACCTGGACTGCACAATGAGTTCAAGGTCAACCTGGGCTACAGCTTGAAAACCTGTCTCAAAACAAAACAGAACTTCAAGACCATAATCTACAAATGCTGGCTTTCTCTCGTTTCTCGGAGAGCTGTGTGAATGGAAAGAATTGGCGTTTAGGCTAAAAGTGTAACTCAGCAGTAAGGGCCTATTACGTCTGAGGCCCGAGGTTCAATCTCCAGTACTAAAAACAAGACATCTTCCATGGTCTTCACTGTCAGACTTCACATGTGCCTATAACTAGCAGCAGAAAGTCCCTGTCTTTTTTTTTCTCTTAATACTTAGAGCTAGGGTGCAGCCCAGCCATAGGTGCTTACCTAGAACTGCTACTACGAAAGCCACACTCCACACTCGTGTGCCAGAAAGCTCCTTGTGCCCCATTGGCCCTATCCCTCTGTGGAAAGGGATACCTCCCCTCTGACCAGGACATTTCTCTCTGACAGGTCTCTCCATCCACTTGGATTGAATTTTGGATTCCAGACACTTACCCTTCTCACCCTCTCTACATGTTCTCAGTTCCCTCCTGGATTTCCCTAGCCTCTCCCTAAGAGCTGCTTCCTAAGTCCCATAGCTGCTTCCTTATGCTCTCTCTGGCCTCCATGATATTGGAATCTCCCCTCAGATGGAATTCTTATACGTGACCCTGTCCCTTCTGTCCCTCAGCTCCCTCCTGGAAATCTCACTGCTTCCTTATGCCCTCCTGGATTGCATATGATCCTTCCTCTCTTCCTTCCTGGACTCAGAGATTTTATTGCTGTCTTACTGCAAAAGACTTGGCCTCAGTACAGCTCAATGAACAAGTTTCAACTCAATTTCTAAATTCTCTCATATGGTAATGAATTCTGCCACTGCACAAATGATCCCCAAATTTATTATTTCTACACTTTCTTTGCTCACTTCCAAAAGTCTCTTAACCCTAAGGTTTTGCCACTTTCCACTCTTTATATTTTGAAGGTTTATTTATTTTATGTAAATACACTGTAGCTACCTTCAGACACACCAGAGGAGAGCATCTGATCCCATTACAAATGGTTGTGAGCCGCTATGTGGTTACTGGGAACTGAACTCAGGACCTCTGGGAAGGCAATCAGTGCTCTAAACCACTGAGCCATCTCTCCAGCCCTGCCACTTTCCACTCCTTTGCTTTCTGCTCCATTCCCCACCCCAATCTCTTAAGACTTTGTTGTAAATTGTCTCATGATCTGTGAATTCACTGAGTATGCTTGAAAATCTGTAACAATATTTTAGCTTAAAACTTCTGTCTTGAGTTAAATCCGAGGCAATCCGTAGCCGGGTGCTGACGCCAGAGCCGAGCGCCCATCGCCATGCCTCGGAAAATTGAGGAAATCAAGGACTTTCTACTCACAGCCCGGCGGAAGGATGCCAAATCTGTCAAGATCAAGAAAAACAAGGATAATGTAAAGTTCAAGGTCCGCTGTAGCAGGTACCTCTACACCCTGGTTATCACAGACAAGGAGAAGGCGGAGAAGCTGAAGCAGTCCCTGCCCCCAGGTTTGGCAGTGAAGGAGCTGAAATGAACCGGACCTCTGCGTGTGACTATTAAAAACCCTGAAAACTCAAAAAAAAAAAAAAAAAAAAAAACCCCAAAAAAACAAAACTTCTGTCTTAGTTAGGGTTTTACTGCTGTGACACCATGACCAAAGCAACTCTCATAAGGACAACATTTAACTGGGGCTGGCTTACAGGGTCAGAAGTTCAGTCCATTATCATCAAGGAGGGAACATGGCAGCATCCAGGCAGGCATGGTGCAGGAGGAGCTGAGAGTTCTACATCTTCATCCGAAGCCTGCTAACAGAATACTGACTAGGATGAGGGTCTTAAAGCCCACACTCAGAGTTACACACCTACTCTAACAAGGCCACATCCACTCCAACAAGGCCACACCTTCTAATAGTGCCACTGCATATACAAACCATCACAACTTATAATAAAAGGCTTATAGTTAAAAATCTATCACGGGTAATTTAAAATCTGCTACATAATTATATATGCATATATATATTATACACACATTATATATACACATACATACATATATATATGTATATATATATAACTTGGATTCAACTCTTGTTTAAAATTAGGTCTACTTGCTGTATATGTAACTTGGGTTCAACTCTTATGTAGAGAAATAGATGTTTTAAAATAGCAGCCATGGGCTGGAGAGATGGCTCAGTGGTTAAGAGCACTGACTGCTCTTCCAGAGGTCCTGAGTTCAAATCCCAGCAACCACATGGTGGCTCACAACCATCTGTAATGGAATCCGATGCCCTCTTCTGGTGTGTCTGAAGACAGCTACAGTGTACTCATATACAAAATAAATAAATAAATCTTAAAAATAGCAGCCATGTGACTTACCTGCATCCTGGCTGAGAAGTCGTCAGGGTGGAAGCAGCCAAGTGGCTGGCAGCCATCTTTATTTATGTTAAAGGGTAAGTGCCTTGTAACTCTGTCTCCTTCTTGGTTAAGATGGGGCACACACCAGCTAAGGCAGGACCTGTGAACTTCTTAGTCCCTCTGAGCCCTGGCTTTATCCTTGTATCTCCCTTTCAGACCGAGGAGGCAGCAGCAGTCTCCAGTTCGTGTTGGATTTGGATGGATTTTTGTATGATGATAAATCCCCAAGGTTACAAAGAGACTCAGGTTAACGGAAACTGACTTAGAGCTTCATGCCTAATTGCTTCTGTCTTTTGCCAAATGTATTCAACACAAGGCTTCTATAAATTTTAAATAAGGAACACATATGTTTGATTAATAAGGTATGCTTAATAAAAAAGGTTTATAAATTCCTAAGGTTGTGAAAGTATACTCATTATAACAGAAATTGGCTTAGAGCTGTACGCTAACTGCTTATGTTCTTGCTAACTATATTCAACACCAAGCCTCTAAAATTTTCTTTAAAAAACAGCATATATTCAACAAATAATATATTTAAAAGGGCTGTGGTATTTGGTGATTATGTGCTTTGAAAGGACCAGGAAGGAGAAGGTGCCAGTCTCCCTATGGACTATATTTATGGTTTAATGTTCTAAAGGATCTTCGATAAAATCGTCAACTCAAAAATGTAAAACTCAAATTCAGCAGGGCTTAAACGGTAAAATCCTAATCTTTTGTCTGTTTGTTTTTCAAGACAGGGTTTCTCTGTGTAGCTTTGGCTCTTCTGGGCTTGCTTGGTAGACCAGGCTGCCCTTGAACTCACAGAGATTTGCCTCTGCGTCCCAGAGTGCTGGCACCAAAGATGTGTACTACCACAATCAGCTTAAAATCTTTCCCTGGCTGCAGCTTTCTGGTCAGTTCATTTTCTTTTTAAAATTTTATTTTTCTTGGCAATTTTATGTAGTTATATTTCAAATGTTATCCCTTTCCCCCCTCTCTTATAGCCCCTCCTCCCTCCCCCGGTTTCTGTGAAGATGCTCCCACTCCCACCCACCCACTCTAACCTCATCGCCCTGGCATTAGCCTACACTGGGGAAACAAGACTTCACAGGACCAAGGGCTTTTCCTCCTATTGATGCTACAATACCATCTATGTGGCTGGAGTCATGGGTCCTTCCGTGTGTACAGTTCATTTTCTGTGTTAAATTAGGTCTCACTTTTCTAGAGCTACAGGTCTCCTGCTGAGAAAAGCAAATGCAGACACAGTTTATCATGTTGACAGACTTCACCCCAACAGACACAAACTCACAGAAGAGGTTTCAATGTAACTTTTTACTATTCCTTTATTTGAAGGAAATTTCTTTGTAGTGACTGCTTTCCATAATTAACCACTGTGTCTCCCGGTAAATGATTAGATAGAAAAAGAAAAAGTTGGGGCTGGGGATTTAGCTCAGTGGTAGAGCGCTTACCTAGGAAGCGCAAGGCCCTGGGTTCGGTCCCCAGCTCCGAAAAAAAAGAACCAAAAAAAAAAAAAAAAAAAAAAAAAAGAAAAAGAAAAAGTTTGAAGTTTATGCAGTTGGGAGGGTCTAAGAAAGTAATTTAGGTATGTAAATGCAAGTTATAAATGTCTAAGGATGTAAAAATTTAAGTGAGTTATGAGGATCTAAAAAGTGATTTAAGGTGTGTTGTAAAGATCTAAAAAAGTGATTTAAGGTATGCGAAAATGAAAGTGTTTCAGATTTCTTTCTCTCTGTATCATTGTTCTTGAAGCTAACAGACTACTACTCGTCACAAACTCAAAAGTTTAAATTTCCTTTGGTTGTCTTCTAAGTACAGACTTAAAAGTGCTTCTTCTGTCCAATCTCTGATCCAGTCCTCTGGACAGAGAGGAGAGTGTTTATGCTTTAAACCCTAAGCCATAATTTTTGTTATGATTCAACAGCCAGAACCTACAGGTTTTTCAGTGCAGAATCCAGACAGTGGTAATGATAATATATCTAAAACTCTTATCTCATTTTTGTAAACATAAAAAAAAAAATCATGTAAGTTTTAGGGAATTATAGCTTGTACTCAACCCTTGCAATTGAAACAGACTCTTTTTTTTTTAAATGTATTTATTTATTATATATAAGTACACTGTAGCTGTCCTCAGACACACCAGAAGAGGGCATCAGATCTCATTACAGATGGTTGTGAGCCACCATGTGGTTGCTGGGATTTGAACTCAGGACCTCTGGAAGAGCAGTCAGTGCTCTCAACCGCTGAGCCATCTCTCCAGCCCTGAAACAGACTCTTATCAAAGCTTTTCCCACTACTGCCTAGCTCTCAGGCTGGGCCCCACCTTCCACTGGTCTTGAAACTCCAGTCAGCCAAATACCGGGACCATGAGCCTATAAGTTTCAAGTATACACCTAAGATAAAGATTTTCCCGTAGATTGTGTAACTTTACCTTCTGTCCCTATTGGCTTACAGGCAATTCCACTAGTCTCCTGCCAGGACCTAGCAACACCGACCTAGCATCCGTGTTGCCAGACGTGAGCCAGGCATAGAAGAGGGACTGCCTCGTTACCCCACCTCTCCCCATTCTTCGCTCTCTGTTTGTATGTGTTTCCGGCTGACCTCTCTCTCTTTTTGTCTTCCCACCCCCAGCAGCCCTTTTCTCTGCCTCTACCCCTTTCCAGGTTCCTGCTCCTTTTCCCTAAAATAAATCTTTATACGGGGCCAGTTGCATGGCGTGATTGTTCAGGGGGAACAATGGCCTGGCCGCCATGTTGTTCCCACTGCCGTGTTATGCTGCGTTATAAAACATAACAGTCCCAGCAGATTTCCAATCAACTGGAGATTGCAAAGTGCTCCAAACCTCAGGTGTTCCTTCAGAACTACATCCCAGATGCTCCACTGTTTGATTTCAGATTCGGCACAAGGGACTGAGGTGCATACTTCACATATCAAAGCAGACCTGACCTCAGCTTCTCCCAGCATTCCTCAATCCCTACCTTGGAATACCCTGCCCCCAACCTGGGCTGCCCTTCCCCCAGAGGCTCCTCCCTATATAATCCAGACATTTTGTGCCCCCCTCCTTCCTTTCTCCTCCTCCTCTTCTCTCTCTGCGAGTGCTCCTGTTCTCTCTTTATCTTCCTCCACCCCTCTCCATCTCTACCCATAGTGACTCCCCATGGTGACACTCCCCACCCCCACCCCCCACCCCCCCCACCCCCGGCAGCTTCCCAGTAAACCTGCCTTTAATATAATCTAGTCTGGCTTGAATTGGTCCCACAGAACTGGGCAGTGAGTGAAACATGTCCCCCAGCCTGCACTCCTCTCTCCCTTCCTAGCCTTTGACCACATCCCCTGTAAGCAGTTACAGAAGAGATTCTGTCACCCCTTATCAACACAAGGCTCAAACCCAGGACAACTAGCTAAAGAAGGTCTCTTAGCATGGCAAGGCACAAGCTTGGTCTCCTGGCTCACTCAGTACCTGTGACTCTTACTGGCTTTTCGCACCTGCCCCCTACCCTAAGCCTCTCCAGCCCAGGGGCTCAGCTTTCCTCCCCCAGTTTCTCATTCCTATTTAACCCTGCACTTTTGCCCTTGTACTCTCTTGCATTCTTCTCTTTCTCCCTTGCTTCCCCCCCCCCTCTTCTCATGGCTCCGCCCCTTCTCATGGCCCCGCCTCTTCTCAGGGCTCCGCCTCTTCTCAGGGCCCTGTCTTTTCTGCTGGTCTTGTTCAATTCACTACTTTCTGTCTTTGCTCTGGACTCTTCCAGTTGCCTCTGGCTGAAATCTCATATCTACAATAAAAACCTTCTCCTCAAACAACCATACTGTCTGGTTTCATGCCCTAGGACAAGGAGTTTTGGCGCATATTTTACATACCAAAGCAGACCTGGTCTCCAGGTTTCCTCTGCATTCCTCAGTCCCTACCTGGTATTCCCTGCCCCCAATCCTGTACTTTCTACCCTAGGGGCTGGGCTCTTCTTCCCCCAGAGGCTCCTCCCTACGCAATCTAGATATTTTGGCCTGTTATCTCTCTCTCTCTCTCTCTCTCTCTCTCTCTCTCTCTCTCTCTCTCTCTTCTTGTCTTCTGTTGTCTCTTTCCCTCCCCACACCCTTTTCCACAGTAACTTCCCTGGCCTTGGTCCTTGGGGCAACTGAACTCACTCAAGAGCACGTTCCCAATAAATCTACATGTACATGTTTTTAAATCTGGCTTGAATTGGCTCTTTTCACCCGTGGAGAAATAAATTATCACATACCTAGTGCAGTGGTTTGTATATGCTTGGCCCAGGAAGTGGCACTATTAGGAGGTGTGGCCTTGTCTTTGAGACTCTCCTCCTAGCTGCCCAGGAGGCAGCCTTCTCCTGTTTGCCTTCAGATGGAGATGTAGAACTCCAAGCTCTGCCTGCATCATGCCTGCCTGGATGCTACCATGCTTCCTGCCTTGATGATAATAGACTGAACACCCGAACTTTAAACCAGCCTCAATTAAATGTTGTCCTTTATAAGACTTGCCTTGGTCATGGTGTTTCTTCACAGCCGTGGAAACTCAAACTAAAACAGAAGTTGGTACTAGGGACTGGGGTACTGCTGGAATAGGCCTGACCATGCTTTTGTTTGAAGGAATGCAGATTTGGGGACTTTGGTTTTGAGAGCAAGTGGAATGCTTTAAGTGGGGCTCCATGGACCATCCTAGTAGGAATGTGGAAGACATTGGGGCTGGGGATAATTGGGAACATCCCATCCCGTCATGTCTCAGTTTTCATTCAGGAAGCAGAGGTAGGCAGACCTCTACCTCTATCTATCTCTAGGTAGCTGGCTAGTCAGCCTAGTCTGTCTATATGTTGAGTTCTAGGATAGAGACAGACAGGGTGACATAGTGAGACCGTGTGTGTGTGTGTGTGTGTGTGTGTGTGTGAATTTAAGAGATTTTTTTTAAATATTTTTTTTATTATTTTTATTTATTTGAGTACACACTAGCTGTCTTCAGACACACCAGTAGAGGTCATCAGATCTCTTTACAGATGGTTGTGAGCCACCATGTGGTTGCTGGGAATTGAACTCGGGTCCTCTGGAAGAGCATTCAGTGCTCTTAACCGCTGAGCCATCTCTCCAGCCCTTAAGAGATCTTTGAATAAAGCATTGTCCTTGATCACACAGTATTAAACCTAGCCTTTTCTGCTTAGAATATTTCAAGGCAGGAAACAAACGTTAAATAAAAATTACAAGAGGTTCTGTGGTTTTACTGTTGCCTGTGCTTTGTTGATCTCTGTGGCCTGTCATACCACCGAAGGCCACGTGGATGTCTATGGTTTGTGCTGCGGCTTAAAGCCATGTTGATGTTTGTGGGCAATGCTGCCGTTAGGAGCCCTGTTCATGGTCTCTGCTGATGCCAGAAACCATGTGGAAGCCCATGAACCATGCCCCGTGGTCCATAAAGAGCAAGTAACTCTGTGGCAGTGATATCCTTGACTGAAGACATTCTGTTGAGAAAGAGGGACACGGAAGACTTCTATGACTACCCCTAACCTCCACCTCTCCACTCCCCTAAATACGAATGCCTAGACAGGAAGCCATTGGAAAGAGATCTTAAAAACCATGATAGAATGTTGGGGTACAGCCCTCCACCATAGATTACTTCCAGCAGGGATGGGAGAGGGGAAGGACTCAGTTCTATTTAAGGGGACAGGCCACTGAGAGCTTGACCAGGCCCCAGTGAGTATATAGATAATGCAAATTGGGCTGGAGAGATGGCTCAGAGGTTAAGAGCACTGACTGCTCTTCCAGAGGTCCTGAGTTCAAATCTCAGCAGCCACATGGTGGCTCACAACCATCTGTAATGAGACCTGATGCCCTCTTCTGGTGTGTGTGAAGACAGCTAAAGTGTTCTCTTATATAATAAATAAATAAATCTTTAAAAAAAAAAGAAATAGATAACACAAATTGATTATTTTTTTTTCCCCTGGGAAGAGGCCACAAAGGCAGGGTGGTGGACAGGACAGGATTGGGAATTGAGTGTCACAGGGATGTATGGTGTGAAATCCTCAAAGAATCAATGAAAATATTGAAAAAAGATTACAGGAGGCTATTGTTTTGGCTGACTCTTGGCTGCACTAGGTCCTACCTTGGCAGTTCTCGGCTTTCCCAGGGCCGTGACCTTTAACACAGTAACTCACATTTTTGATGACTCACAATTACAAAATTATTGTCGTTGCTACTTTATAACTGTAACTTTGCGACTATTATGAATGGTGATGCAAATATCTGCATTTTCTGGTGGTCTTAGGCAGCCCCTGTTTAAAGGGTCATTCGATCCACAGCTGAGAATGGTTTGTCTAAAGTGGTTCAGAAAATCAAAGTAGTGTCCTTCAAGCTGCAGCGAAGACGGCTGCCCTCCAAAGCTTTGTGAGAAATCAACCCTGGGAGTGAATATCCCAAACAACCCTCACTTTAAATTGACTTGATGATGAATCACACCCTCCTCCCCTGCCTCCCTCTAAGGCTCATGAGAAAGCCCTCTCCTGAGAAGTGAAAAGAAGTGGAGTCAGCCCTTTGCCTCTACCTTGGCAGGTAGTCAGCTCGCTCTGTCTCTTGTTTCCGTCTTCACCCCTTCCTGTCCAGAAAAACCAAACTGTTTGGTTTGTCTGCTTACTAGGGGACAGGGTGCTCCTTACAGTTCATGGCAAGAAGGGGTGCTTGTTTCCCAGGAACAGAAAGCAAGCAGAGATTAAACTTCGTGGCGATTAAGGCCTTTGGCACAGTTCTACCCAGTTTTATCAGAGCAGCTTGAACCTCAGAGGCATCAGGCGGGCCTCTGAGCTAATGAGCAACTGTCTATCAAAGTAATCACAGCAAAGCACACCTTGAGCCCAAAGTCAAAACTGGCTCCTTCAGACCAAGCAGTTGCCGTGGCTTCTTTGTTTCCTTTTGGGCTCTTTCAGACCAAGCAGTTGCTGGGGCTTCCTTGTTTCCTTTTGGGCACAGACATCTCCAAGCCAGAATCCACACAACCTGTTTGAGCACTGCAGAGAGGCAGGAGGATCCTCTGGAACTGGTTTTACTGTTGTTGGGCAAGAATTTTAATCTGATGTGAAGGTGGCTGGGCATGGATGCTCATTTGTCCTGCTTCTTAAAAAGGTATTTATTTAGGAAGAAAATAGGCTTATCAAGAATTATTACCAATATTTAGGGCTTTGGTCATGTTTCTGGGAGTAAAATATTCAGATATTCAGATATCAGAGCGGAACATAGAGGGTTCTATGCATGTGCCTGTGTGTGTGTGTGTGTGTGTGTGTGTGTGTGTGTGTAGTGTTGTTCGATTGGTTGTTTTTTATTCCATTTATTTATTTATTTTTTAATGTATGTATGTGAGTACACTGTCACTCTCTTCAGACACACCAGAAGAGGGCATCAGATCTCATTACAGATGGTTGTGAGTCACCATGTGGTTGCTGGTTGCTGGGATTTGAACTCAGGACCATCTGGAAGAGCAGTCAGTGCTCTTAACCGTTGAGTCATCTCTCCAGCCCTGTTTGTTTTGAGGCAAAGTCTTACTTTGTAATCCTGGCTTGCTTCGAACCTGTAGTGATCCTCCTGCCTCAGGCATGGTGGTACGCACTTGTAATGTGAACATTCAAGAAGCAGAGTCAAGGTGGTCAGGCCAGCCTAAGCTACATGAGAACTTGCCCTGAAAATTAAAAAAAGGAAGGAAGGGAGGAAGAGAGGTAGGTTGGTCACTGTAAAGCATAGTTGTAGTCAGGAATCAGACTCTCCCCTCTGTTAACCTCATAGTGTATCTGTTCCCTTTCCTATCTTGCTTATCTGTCAGCACTAACAAGATTCTTTTCTGCCATAGGACCTTTGCCCATGCTCTCTCCTCCCCCACTCCCACTTCTCCATTCCTTCATCTAAGCATGGATTGTTTTTGCCTCTGTTCTAACACAGTCTGTTCTTGTAGCCTCAGGAAAGGATGAGAGATGTCCCAGTTGTGTATTTCCACAACACTTTCTTTTTTCATAGCATGTTTTGTAATCATGACTACATACCTTCAGTTGGGCAGTTATTTCATTTCTCTCAAGGAGAGCAATTTTCATATGCTCTCTTCATGGTTGATCTTCTATTATCTGATGCTTTCATAAAGATTAACACTGTTCTAGGAAACTCTGACCCAGAAAGACAAAAGTTGTGAACAGCTTTATTGTTGATTTCAGGGACTTACAGGAAGACTAAACTCTTCAAAATAAAGCATCAAGATGACAATTTATTTATCAAGATTCTTAGAATCTCCTCACTTAGTATCCACACAGTCCTACAAGTTCATAAGCAACACTCATGCATTGCCAACTGAGGCTTCTCTGTTCTGTGTGTGTGTGCGTATGTGTGTGTGTGTGTGTGTGTGTGTGTGTGTGTGTGTGCTCTCCCATGCATACAAGTGTGTGTCTTCTTGTGTGTGCATGTGTGTGTGTATGTGCTTGCCCGTGCATACAAGTGTGTGTCTTCCTGTGTGTGCATATGTGTGTGTGTGCCTTCCTGTGTGTGCATGTGTATGTGTGTGCCTTCCTGTGCGTACATGTGTGTGAGTGTAGGTTTTGCTTTTTGACATATGCTTTCCCTTGTAGCATGGGCCAGCCTTATGCTGACTGAAGCCAGTCTGGTCTCTAACTTGCCATGATCCTTCTACCTCCTCTCTCCAAGTGCTGAGATTAGAAGCATGACTACAAGCCTGTCTTCACTACCCTCATTACGACACTCATCTTAAAGTCTAGTTTTGAAGAAGAGCTCAATCTTGCCCTTACCTGCTCTGAGCTGCTGCAAAGACTGTCTAGACAAATGTCCTGTCTTGCCACATCAGCAATAAACTGAATTGATGAAGTCTAGGGAAATTTCTTTTCTTCTCCCTTTCTTTCTCCCTTTCTTTCTCTCTCTCTTTCTTTCTTTCTTTCTTTCTTCCTTCCTTCCCTCCTTTCTTTCTTTCTTTCTTTCTTTCTTTCTTTCTTTCTTTCTTTCTCTCTCTCTCCCTCTCTCTTTCTTTCTTTCTTCTGATTTTGATACAGGACCTTACTATATAGCTCTGGCTGTCCTGGACCTCACTCCGTAGACTAGGCTGGCCTTGAACTCATACATTAACCTGCCTCTGCTTCTCAAGTGCTGGGATTAGGAAATGCACTATCACATCCAGTTCATAGGGAAAGATATTTTTAAATACTAACATCTAACAAATATGTACATTTAGTGTTTCCTTCTCCTCCTCCTCTTCCTCTTCCTCTTCCTTCTCCTCCTCCTCCTCCCCCTCCTTCTCTTCTTCCCTCCTCTACTTCTTCACCTTCCTGGGAAGCTATAATTGAAGCCATGGTGGAAATCAGAGATACTGCAAATTTGAGAAAATAATTGAAATTGATAAATTGATAGACAGTTTTCTCCATCAATTTATGTTCTCCACAAGGACACAGACCTCGTCACCAGCTCTGATCACAATGTGAAGAATAGTTTGTGTGTGTGTGTGTGTGTGTGTGTGTGAAGCCATTAATCTCAGGTCTTGGAGGCAGAGGCAGAGGCAAGCAGATCTCTGTGAGTTTGAGCTTGGCCCACATACTAAGATTCTGTTGTAAAAAGGAAAAAAAATTAAGAAAAAGAATTTCCACCTTGTGGCTAGTTTGTCATGGTGGCACATACCTTTAATCCCAGAACTTGGGAGGCAGAGGTCGGCGGATCTCTGTGAGTTTGAGCCCAGCCTGATCTACAGAGCAAGTTCCAGGACAACAAGAGAACCCCCATCTGGATAAAAATTCTACCTTTGACAGTCAGTTTCCGTTAGTTTTCATGTAGTGCAGTCTGACCTTGAACACTCCGCGTAGCTAAGAATGGCCCTGTACTCCGATCCTCCTGCCTCAGCGTCTCAAGTGCTAGAATTATGGACAGGTGCTACCAATCCCGTCTTCTTACCCTTCCACTCTGACCCAGTTCTAGGAATGCCTCCTCACTGAGGCAGGTAAACATAGGGAAGGGCTCAGCAACCTGTTTGGGCTGTGTTCATACCCATCTCCTCCCAATGTACCTGGAAACCGTTACTCTGTGTGCAGGGAGCTACACACACACTTCCAAATACAGAGGTGTCCCTTCCCTAGACAACCCTCATTTGTTCCATTCAGTCTTTGGAGAGTAAGGGGGCAGATCTGTTCTGAACTAGTTTTGGGCATATGTAAAATAGGGCAGACTGTGTCTCCTGAGTGAACTTTTAAGAAAAAAAGCCCGAATTTGCTGTCTTGTGCCTTTGTGTAATAATTGGGTATTCATGTGATTACATTAGCGACATCACTGGAAGGTACAAGCTCAGTAAAGAAAGGTCATATAACTCAAGTCTGTCAGCCAAAACAGTGGCCTGCTCAGACAAACCCCGCTTCCTTTAGACCCCATGAAAGAAACCCCGGGTGATAACCTGGGGCCCTGGTGTACATTCCTGTTCATGTAGACTGCTGTCACTTTTGACAGCATTATGATGATTGGTATTACGGCTTTGCTTTTGGTAATATTTTCTTGCTGTGTGTTGCAGTCTCTGTGAACCTTTATTATAATTCTTTGACTAAAAGACCAACAGCCTGGAAATATTCAGTCTAGATGTCAACCATTGGTGATATAACGGTGTAAGATTTTCTAGGTTTTCGAAAATTTTACCTTGTTTTTCTTTTGTGATTCTGAGGACCAAATTGAGTACTCTGCATGCTAAGAAAGTTTCCATCGAGCTACATCTTCCCATGCCTCTATAGAATTATCTTTTTCCTTGTTCCCCTTTTTTTTTGGAGACAGAATTTGATTTAGCCCCAGCTGGAACTCTTGACACACCCACCCCCACCCTCGCCCCAAATTCTAGAATTATATAAGTCACCACACCAGGGAACTTAACTATAGGAATGTCTATAGGATTATGTGGTGGTTTGAATATGCTTGACCCAAGGAGTGGTGCTATTAGGAGGTGTGGCCTTGTTGAAGTAGGTGTGGCCTTGTTGGAGTAGGTGTGGTCTTGTGGAGGAAGTGTGTCACTGTGGGTGTGGGCTTTGAGACCCGACTTTCCTCCTGGCTGCCCATGAGACAGTCTTCTCCTGTTTGCATTTAGAACAAGATGTAGAATTCTCAGTTCCTTCTCCAGTTTTTTGCCTGCCTGGAAGCTGCCATATTTCCTGCCTTGATGATAATGGATTGAACCACTGAACTTTAAGCCAGCCCCAATTAAATGTTGTCTTGAGGCTAGAGAAATGGCTCAGTGGTAAAGAATACTGATTGTTCTTCCAGAGGTTCTGAGTTCAATTCCCAGCACCCACATGGTGGCTCACAACCATCTGCAATGGGATCATATGCCCTCTTCTGGTGTGTCTGAAGACAGCTACAGTGTACTCATATACATAGCATAAATAAATCTTTTTTTAAAAAAATGAAAGAGTTGCCTTGGTCATGGTGTTTCTTCACAGCACTGAAATCCTAACTAAGACAGATGCTAGCAGTGGACTCATATTCCCATATAGCTGCTAGCTGTTTTGTTTAGGGCTTGATTTGATTTTGGTGTGTGTGTGTGTGTGTGTGTGTGTGTGTGTGTGTGTGTGTGTCTGCATATCCGTGATGTGTCTGCATGTTTGTGAGTGTGAGTGCAGGTGCATGTGTGCCATGATACAATGCATGTATGTGCTGTGGAACACATGCAGAGTTTGGAGAACCACCTTGGGTCTTGGTCCCTATTTTCAGCCTTGAGACAGAATCTGTTGTTGCTGTTGATTATGCCGGGATATCTGGCCCAGCAGCTCTGAGAGTTCCTGCTGCCTCCTAACTGCCCTTAGCAGCCCTGGGATTACAGGTACGTAATCCCAGCTTTCCATGGGCTTTGGTACACTTGGCACCATACTTCCTCAGCCCATTCTCTTAACCACTGACATATGTACTCAACCCCTAATTGTGTTTTATTTGAGACAAGTTCTCAAGATGTAGCCTTCACTGGCCAGAACTCTGTGTGGTCCAAGCTGGCCTCAAACTTGCAGTGGTACTTCTGCCTCGGTCTCCCAGGTATTGGTTTCAGGCTCAGGCTACCACATCTGGGAAATTCTCTCTCCTTAGTGCCCTCGGATACTTCCTTTGCAAAGCAGTAGGAAGAGCTTGGGAGAGTCAGGAGACAAGACCATTAACTTCCCTCTGGGCTTGGCTTCCTGTCTAAGAAGAGTCAGTGGTTTTATACTGGATGTTCTCCAAGTTTCTGTACCGCACCAGTATGCTGTCCTCACATCAGAACTTAAGGGTGCAAGCTGGTGCAGCCTACCCTTGCTCCATGTGAAGAGGTCTCAGCTGAAGGAATACAGGGTTGTCAGAGCCGCAAGGGTTCCACCTTCCCATCCTGGAGGAAGCAGAGGTGAAGGATGGCTAACTCCCCTATCTCCCGAGGGCAGTGTCTGCGAGTTTGGAGAGAGGAAAGGCTGCACAGTGGTGGGAAGCACCTGGAAAGGAAGTGGGCCGTAGTTAAAGGTGGTTGAGGCACGGTTGAGGATGGGGAGGCGCTAGCTGAAGAAACTGAGTGGTGGTGACTAGGACATTTGAGTCCTGAGACTATCTTTTAACTTCACGGCCCTGAGACTTTTCACCCCCCATTATTTACTATTCACAAATCAAATTTTGTGCCTCAGAGTTATTGAAATAAAATGACGTAACGATGCAATCACCATGAGCTAGAAGAAGAGAGGCCGCCTCTTCCTCAAGGACTTTTATCTAGATAGATTTTTAAAAACAACTTTTAAAATTAGATTTATATATTTTATGTGAGGAGGTTTCGTCTGCATGTATGTCTATGTGTGCCTAATGCCCATGGAAGGAAGAAGAAGTTATCAGATCCTCTGGAACTGGAGTTGGGGATGGTCCTGAGCTACCTTGTGGGTGCTGGAAATGAACCAGGTCCTCTGAAAGGGCAACACGTGTTCTGAACCAGTGAGCCGTCTCTCCAGCCCATGGATACCCAGTCTGTGGATGGCAGAAATAGCTTAGTTGGTGGGGATGTGTACCGTTATGCCTCCCCAGCCCTATGGATGGCCACTGCTGCCACCACAGGGTTCAGTCACCAAAACTGACAGCACAGCGGATGTTTCCCAAATCTCAATTTGTGTAATACGTAATTATATGTATGCGTTTACATATGATATAAATAAATGTAGGACTAGCAACAGCATTACGTTCTGAATGAACATCAGCCACAGCTTTTCCAGGTTCTAAGTCACGTGAACAAAACTGAACAGACAAAACTACATGGTATGCTTCACAGAGTTGCATGTCTTTCTGAGGGGCCTTGCTGATCTCTGCGTCTTCCCAGTTTTAACTTAGGTGCTGCCAACTCGAGCAGGGGACCTTGAACTTCTGATCCTCCTGCCTCACCACTCAGGTCGGGAATTTACAGGCTTACAAGGTGGTTATCAACAGCAGTGTTTCACTGAAGTACCAAGCTGAGGACTGAACTCAAAGACCTCTCACAAGCTAGGCAAGCCCTTGCTGAGCGACATCCTCTCTGAACCGCTGGGAGACATTTAGGGAGTTAAAGCTTGCTCACTCCCAGCCCAGTGTGTGCCTTGCCTGCTTCTCTCACTGGCTTTGGCCATGGAGATTCAAATAGTTTGTTATGGGGGTTGGAGAGGTGGCTCAGCAGTTAAGAGCACTTGATGCTCTTCCAGAGATTCCTAGAACCAATTTTAACTGTTACAGTTTTGTTCTAAGAGGTATCCTGGGCAATCAGGAGCCAAGGGATACCACAAAGTCACATCACACAACAAACCTCACATAACAGATTTATTGGGAGGGAAAACCCCTGGAGTGTGGCTGCCTCTGTTTAGGGAATGGGCAGAGAAAAGAAGCAGCAGGAAACTGAGCAGACCTCTATAGGGTTCCTTGGGAGGGCTGTGTGTGGGATTGGTGACATTTTTGTGGCCTGATCTTAGGGGTTGGGATTCTGTTTCTTGACCCTGGCTTGGTCTTGGTGTCAGGTCAGGGTTAGGGTGTTTTTCCTTTTACCCCACACTCAGGATTGGCGGCTTCTAACCGCCTTTAACTCTAGCTCCAGGGATCCATCGCTCTCTTCTGGCCTCAGCACACGGGAGTCAAATACTCACAAACACATTCAGAAAGTTAAAAAGAAAAACATAAATAATTGTTTGGTTTCAGGCCCCAGGACAAGGGGCTGAGGTGCATATTTAACATACCAGAGTATACCTTGCCTCCTGGCTCTCCCAGCATCCCTCAGTCCCTACCTGGCAAACTCTGAACTCTCCAGCCCAGGGACTGGGCTGCTCTTCCCCTAGAGGCTCCTCCCTGTGTAATCCAGACATTTTGGTCTCTCCTTCTCTCTCTGTATATGTGCTTTTTTTCTTTCTCTCCCCCCTCTCCTCTCTCTTTTCTCACAGTGACTTTCCTGGCCTCCTTCCTTGGGGGTCAGAAAACTCACCCGAGAGCAGCTTTCCAATAAATCTGCATTTTTTTTTTCTCTCCAGAGCTGGGGACTGAACCCAGGGCCTTGCACTTGCTAGGCAAGCGCTCTACCACTGAGCTAAATCCCGAACCCCAATAAACCTGCATTTAATATCATCTAATCTGCTTTGTATTGGCTCATTTTACCTGTAGAGAGATAACTTGTCAATAATAATAATAATAATAATAATAATGATGATAATAATAATAGTAGTAGTAGTAGTAGTAGTAGTAGTAGTAGTAGTAGTAATAACTATTTTACTATGTCTATAACAATGAACTATTATTCTCCAAATAACTATTTCTTCCAAATAAACTTGACTGAACAAACTTATTTGGCCCAGTTAAGTGAGCCAACCCTAGTTCCACAAAGTCTTTCCCAAGAGCATAACTTAGCTTTTTTCCTCCCCACCCCATAGCTTAGCTTTAAAGCACTTCCTGCCTCATGTTTCCTGGAAGGTGAGTTTCAAAGCCCAAGTCTAGCTTTGTTCACCTTTGACAGACTTCTATTTTGGCAGGCTTTCTCTGGCGTGTGCGTGAGGGGCACTGAGCACAACCTTGCACACGCTACTAAGAATGTCTCTCCCATTGAGTCTCATCTCCAGCACCCAGGCTTTGTGTGTGTGTGTGTGTGTGTGTGTGTGTGTGTGTGTGTGTGTGTGTGTGGTGTGTATTAGTCCCCAGCAGCCAGCTCTGTCTGTCCTCAGAGCACAGAGGCTTCCTTCTCTACCCTATTTCTTTCTATTCTCTCACTTTGCAGGGGCCTTGCTTCCTTGTTGGCAGGCGGTGAGCTGGATATTTTCGTAATTTTTAGCTCCACCCTTCCCTGCAAACTGGCAGATTCTATCTCCTTTAGGAATCTCCCCTCCTTTCTGTTCCCGGTAGATTGCTCTGGGACTGGATAAACGTGCTGTTACCATGAGGAATCTAGTTACTCTTTAACAGTTAGGCCGATGCTCCTACCTGCAGGCTCACACAGCTGCCAGCTAATCTCACCACCTCTCGCTCCTCCACGTGGTGTTGCTTGCTGCTGACCGGGCTGAAGCAGGGGCTCCTCATGATCTCACCTAAGCCCAGACATCTCTTACCTTAACTCCCAAAGAGCCTAGACCAGTAATCCTCAAATCAGCGTGCACACTCCAAGTTAAGTGGCTTCTCCTCTCCAATTTCTGTAATGATCAAAATTTCAGCCTTTTTCTTTTGGGGTGGGGGGCTGACCTCGTTCATACCAGAGACCTATCTGAAAATACTGAAACTTTTCTTCTATGTCTTCACCCACCTCTCACCATTTCCTAGATGCCTGATTCATAACTGACAATGTATATTACAAGGATTTTTCTCCTGTCGGGAAACTAGGCAATGTCCACCCCGAGCCCTCGCTAAGGTTCCAATGACAAGGAGTTTGATCCTATTTATTGGACTTACAAACTGATCGTGGATGGGTAGTTACCAAGCTGTACTGGAAGTCTCTACCCAGTGGGGATAATGGCTCCCCACTAGCCACACGGATGGAGGCCCCTACCTTAGAATTCCCCAGCACATACACTTTAGGCCCTCACCAGGCAACATGTAATTAGGGTAAAATTACATACAAGTAGGTGGAGAGTGCCTGGATACGGGACACTAGGCTAGAGTTCCACGACCCTCCCCACTCCCTCCATCTGTGAAGGGATGTCCAGTTGTGATTGAAGATCTTGTGCAAGCAGGCACAGCTGAAGCATGGAGATGGCTGCTGGTGTGCTCTGAGGTTAGTACTATACAAGAGCATACGATTTATACATAAGTAAATTACGATTTTAACGTTTTAACCAAATCTCGTTTAGTTACTGCAGTGGTGGTGGTGTGTGGTCTATATGTACATATCACAGCACACCTGTCAGGGGTCAACTCTGAGGGGCCAAATCTTGCTTTCCACCTTTAGATGGTTTGGGGAACAAACTCAGGTTGTCAGGCCTTCACGGCAAGTGCCATTACCCGTGAGCCATCTTGCTGATCCTAATTCATAGTTTTTGGATGTATAGGACCGTGAGTTCTTTTGGTGATGTTGGGACTCAAAGCCAAGTGACCTGGGTTTTGACAAGTATGTACGGTTATATACCTAGCCGTCATTACAATGAAGATACAGGCTATTTCCCTCAAACCAAAGACATGCATCCTTTGCGTCTCTTTTCAGACGATCCCTTCCTCCCACTCCTCATGCCTAGCAGTCTCTAAAGGCCATATCCTTTACGTGTATTTTTGTACTTTTCCCCAGAGGCCTTGTCTGTATTCTCAGAATTTTCTAACTGAATGGTAATCTCCTTAAAGACAAAGAGTTGTAGTCATTCAATTTTATATTGTTTAAGCATATATTTCAAGTACAGCTGGGTGGGCATGGTAGGGCATGCTAGAAATCACAGAACACGGAGCTCAGGGGAGTTCGAAGCTATCCTCGACTACACAGTGAATTTGAGGCCAGCCTGAGTTCCATGAGAACCTATCTCAAAATAGCAAAGCACACCTACCCTTCCTTCTCTCCCCAAACCCAGATCAAGGTCTACATACATTTATTATGTACCGGGTCATATACACCTGAAAAAGAGTGGAAACAAGAGAGAAAAGGGAGAGAGGAAAGGGGGGACAGCCAGAAGGGCTGGAGAGGATCAGCAGGTGAAGGTGCTTGCTGCCAGGACTGGTGTTCCGAGCTAAATCTCA
Organism: Rattus norvegicus; assembly: GCF_021556685.1. NCBI lineage: Eukaryota > Metazoa > Chordata > Mammalia > Rodentia > Muridae > Rattus > Rattus norvegicus. The sequence continues at coordinate 98,771,600 of NC_141547.1, forward strand.
GAAGCCGTCTGTTGAGACAGTGAAGCCCTGAGACTTGGTCTCGGCCCTTCTCACATGTGTGCCCTGACAGGTACCTCCGTACACCCACACATTTCTGTCCTCGTGTGTGCCCTGACATGTACACCCCCCACCCCTGTATACCCACACAGGTAAATAAATAAATGATAAATAAATGTGAATGAGGAGGAGGAGGCGGCTCTGGAGAGATAGCTCAGGGGTTAACAGTAATCGCTGCTCTTGCAGATGATGAGAATTCTATCCAAGGACCCTCTGTAACTTTAGCTCCAGGGGATGCAATGCTGTCTTCTGGTCTCCCCTGGGTGCCAGCACACATGTGTGAATACCTACACACAGACACATACACACATATATAAATATAAATCTTTTTTCCTTTTTCCCTTTTAAAGGCAGAGCTACCTAGGAGGGCCTTTCTGCTGTCTCTGTCATGCTGAGACTCAAAGCCAAGCTTCACTCGTGTTGTGTCTGTGCTCAGCTGCAGATCAGACCTCCACCCTCTAGAAAGGCTCTCCCTCAACCTCAGGGCAGTCAGAAGAGCGTGTAGTGTTTCAGTGAATCATTCTGAGATTGTAGGCAAATTCTGTCTTTGAGTGAGTTTCACATGAGCTTAGGTTAGAACTCACTGTGTGGCTCAGACTCTCCTCAGATTCCCACCCATGCACCTGTCTCAGCCTTTCCAGTGCTAGGGTTGCAAACGAGAGCCACCAGTGTTTGGATTGCTTTGAGTTTTTTTTTTTTTTTTTTTTTTTTTTTTTTTTGGTTCTTTTTTTTCCCGGAGCTGGGGACCGAACCCAGGGCCTTGCCCTTCCTAGGCAAGCGCTCTACCACTGAGCTAAATCCCCAACCCCTGCTTTGAGTTTTTAATCTGAACTATTGGCCAAAGGGTAAACATGAAATATAATAAGTTCGCACCAGCAAAATTCGTTACCTACCGGTAACGTTTGGGGGTTGGGGAGATGGCTTGGTGGGTAAAGTGTTGCATATGCACTTTACCGGAGGACCCTTCGTCCCATGTGAAAGCCGGTGATACACATCTTATGCACTTGTGCTGGAGCACAGATGGAAGGATCCAGGAGCTCAATGGCCAACTGGAGATCGAGCTCCAGGTTCAGTGAGAGACCTGGTCTCAGAAAGCAAGGTGGAGAGTGGCAGAGGAAGGAAGGCATGTGCGGTTGACCTTTAGCCTTTATACAGGGACACATGGTCACACGTAATGCTGGCAGACACATATATATGCCTACATAAGAAATGGGGGGAGGAGAGGGAGAGAGGGAGGAAGAAAGAGATTATTTTAAGATACATCTAAGAGTTGGGAGTAGTGGCACAGGAACTTGATCCCAACACTTGGAAGGCAGAAACAGCTGGAGCTCTGTGAGTTCAAGGCCAGTGTGGTCAGGGAGCAGGACAGCCAGAGCCACACAGTGAGATCCTGTCTGGGAAGGCAGGAAGTATACTATTATTATTGTTATTGTTATTGTTATTGTTATTATTATTATTATTATTATTATTTCTTTTTTTGAATGTTTTACCTGTATGAATGTATGTATGTATGTACACCACCTAGAGGCCAGGAAAAGTGCTTTACTATAAAACTAGTGTTATAGATGGTTGTGAGCCACCATGTGGTTGCTGGGATTTGAACTCAGGACCTCCGGAAGAGGAGTCAGTGCTCTTGACCACTGAGCCATCTCTCCAGCCCAAGGAACCTTAATATCAATAACACCTATGTTGCAGTAGGATATAGGAAGCTGGCACTCACTATTCCACAGCCATGATGGCTTGGGGGGTTACTAGAAGATGATTTGTTGGGAAGTTAAAGAGTTAATGAAAGAAAGTTGAGCAAATTTACCTCTGAGGAGGCAGACAGATAAAAAAAATGGAGTTTTGGTGGTAGCCTCTCTGTATGGTGGTAGTGCACTCTGTAGTGCTTTCTTTCTGAGAGTCTGCTTTCCTTAACCTTCATGCTTAAGCCTATATTAAAGATTTATTTATTTATTTCATGTATGTGGGTACACTGTTGCTGACTTCAGAAGAGGGCATCAGATCCCATTACAGATGGTTGTGAGCCACCATGTGGTTGCTGGGATTTGAACTCAGGACCTCTGGAAGAGCAGTCAGTGCTCTTAACCACTGAGCCATCTCTCCAGCCCTTAAGCCTATATTAAAATACCGCCACTAAAACCCCAGCTTGGGTTGGAGAGATGGCTCATCTGGTGAGGACATTTTTTGTTCTTGTTGAGGACCCATGCTCAGTTCCCAGCATCTACCACACTGTAACTCAAGATTCAGAGTATCAAATGCCCTATTCTGGCTTTTGAGGCCAAGAGGCACATGCATGGAACACATACATACATACATACATACATACATACATACATGCAGGCAAGACATTCATATACATAAAATTAAAATTAAATGATAGATTTGGGGGTGGGTATTGAGACAGAAGTTCACTGTGTAGCTCTGTCCTAGAACTTACTATGTAGAACAGGCTGGCCTCAAACTCACAGAGAAGCACCTGTCTCTGCCTCCCAAGGGCAGGAATGAAAGGCATTGCTTCACTCTGTCTGGCTTAAATGATAAATCACAGAAAAAAAAAAAAACAACAATAACAACAAGATCTTTGCTTGAAAAATTGAGTTTGGGGACACTTCGGAGTTTTTATTCTGTGAAATGATAGGAGGACATATCTAAACATGTGTGGTGCTTCATTCATCCGTCTAGGGTTATTTCAGAAGTTAACACAGAAAAGAGCCATATAGGATGGGCATGATGGCCCCAGCACTCAGGAGGCAGAGGCTAGTGAACCTCTGAGTTTGAGGCTGGCCTGGTCTATAGAGGGAGTTCCAGGACAGCCAGGGCTACACAGAGAAACCCTGTCTCAAAATACCAAAAACCACAACGATAACAAAAAAAACCAAAAACCCTAAAACCTATCTATGTATGGTCTGATGAGGCTGTCAAGTCACATGGAGGAAGTCCAGAGGGATGTGTAAAATATACTGAGTATATGGTTAGAGATGAGAACAGCCTCTTTTGCTTATTTTTGTGTCACTGAAATTCAGAAATTAAAAGTAAATCCGCAGTTGGAGATAATATTCTTGCTTAGAACAAGTTGGAAGATAAACTTTGGACAGTGTATTATATTATGCCCTTTGGAATAAATAACCCAAGATAATGTGTTAAAGTTTAGTGGAGATTTAAATTCCTGAGCTGATTAAAGTTAAGGTCTGAAAAATGTATTAATATTAGTTCTGGAGTCCAGAATGAGTTTCCTGGCTTAAAAAGACACTTATTATTACCCAATGTTACAGACGGACACAGAATTTAACTAATAAAAAACAAACAGCAGCAGCATCAACAGCAAAACAAACAAACAAACAACCCCCAAAACTTAACAAACCAACCCAACCCCAAAAACCAATTCAACTTTAAGGCCTCAAGTAGAAAGACTAGGTTAAGGTTCATTTTAGCCTGAGTCTCAAAAGCACAATGCAGAGCCTTCAAAGGTTGGGAGGTCTAGATGGAGGAGCAGTTTCAGACAGGTAAATCTGATTGCGTGTGCAAATGGACGGGGGCAGAAGAGAGACTGGAGCAGGGTCCATTTGCAGCTATTTCAACATCAAGTTGCTAGAGTAAAACGGTAAAAACAAAAAAAAAAAATCAGAAAAGGAGTCGGGTGAGTGTGAAAGCCCAAGGCTACAGAGGCCACCTGACTTTCCTTTTGTCCTTAGAGCAGCCCCAGACTCTGATGGGGTTGGCCACTGCGTTCTTGCCAGAGCAGAACTCGTCAAGTTGTCCCCACCCCGCCTCATTCGCGTCCCAGCGTTCCTGGGAGCCCCCTCCCCCTCGGCTGCGGCACCTCCCTCCGCCCGGTTCCTTCCTCCTCCCCCTCCCCTTGGGGCACTGACTCGCCCTGCTGCCACGTCTCACTGATGACATCAACACAGTCCGCTCGACCTTAGCCAATCCGCTAGGGGGAGTCCGAGCGAAGTCCTAGCCAGCAGGCCAGCGGGGAGGGGAGCAGGAAGGGCGGGGTGTGGGGGTGAGGGAATCGGGACGGGGCGGGCGACAAGCTCGCAAGGGCGCATGCGTAGAGGACGTGGGGCCTAGTGGGAAGCCGAGTGCAGGCTGCCCTCGGCCTCGTCAGGCTGCCCAGCGCGCGGAGTGCTCACGACTCTCTTTCCCAGCGTGCCCCGCGACGCTGCCGCCCTCTGGGCCGCGACAGGCCCCTTGGCCTAGGCTTCCCCAGTTCCTGGTTCGCCGGCGGCCATTTTGGGTGGAAGCGATCACTGAGTGGCGGCGGCTGCTGATTGTGTTCTAAGGGTCGGAGTGGGGTCGACGTTTGCTCTACCGGAACAGCTTAGCTCATTCCTCCCCTTCCATTACCCGTGGCGCGGAGGCTTGGGGCGGCGGCTGCGTCAGCAAGGGCGGTGGCGGCGGCGGCAGCTGCAGTGACATGTCCAGCATGAATCCCGAATAGTGAGTGCAGGAGAGCCGGGGCGGGCCGGGGTGAGGGCGTCCAGCTGGGGTGAGGGCCGCCTGGAGGCTCGCTGCGCAGCACTCGGAAGGTCGACCAGGCGAACGAGACGGAGCAGCCCGAGGGCCCCATTGTCTGATGGCCGAGGGCCGCAGCGGGGAGGGGTCGGGCCTCCGGGCCGGGTCCGGGGCGCAGCCGGCGGGGAGCTAGGTGCCGCGGCCGGGCGTTGGGGAGTGGGCCTCGGACAGCGGCCAGGAAGGGCGCGTCCCTGGAGGCAGTGACGGCTGGAGGAGGACTTGTTTTTAAGGGGAGGTAGGTGGGAGAGTTCTGCTAGAGGGCACTGTCAGACCCTGCGCCGGCTCTGCGGAGCTGTCAGCGTCGACAGGGAGGAAACCAGCTTTACTTGTAAATCCTGAGCTTGTTAGAGCTCTCTCACGGTTGGATTTCTGGTAATATGGATGCTTCTTGGGACTGCGTGGGCTTGAGGGGAATGAGGAGATGGCGAGAAGCTATTTACAATGTTTAGTTTCCTTTAGGGCTTGTCTCCTGGAAGAGTTGTGTAAGAATTGTGAGATGTGACCCTTCTAAAATCCTGAACATTTGTGAAATTTTTGTTTTAGGGGGACACATGAGTCTCTCAGTCACCTTTTGTTTCCGGTAGGTTAACAACATCAACAAAACTGAACTAAAAATAAACTAGAAACGTCTTCCTGGCACCACCAAATTAAAGTACAAGTTTGCAGACAATTTTGAAAAGAAACTAATGGGGCCTTTGATGATAGAACTGTAGGTTTTAGATTACCTGGTTGAATGCCTGTAGATAGGGAATGAGGTTCCATGACGTGTCATGAAAAGTTAATGCATTCCTTTTTCTTGCTTACTCAAGAAGTCACTCTAGCAGATGTGACACACCTGGCACCTTCATGGGAACTGCTCTTGTCTTTTCTTGGATAGATATTGTTGGGCTCTCTCTTTGACCCTAAAATTCTCCTCTGGCTTCCATATATGAAAATAACTCGAAGAGATGTCATTTTTATTATACTTTAGTGTCAGAAATCTTTAAGGGAGAGGGATTTTTTTGTTTGTTTGTTTTGTTTTTTTTTTTAATAAGAGAAATCAATACTGCCCTAAAACCTGGGCTTATTTGTTGCTTTGGTCAGTCCCCGCTAAGTGTGTCCCCAGGAAAGGTCCATCCATCAGCTCAGCTGACTTGTCATGTGTGTGTCACATGGCTCTTGCAAAAGACATTCTAAGTTCAAGTTTTCTAAGGCTGGTTTAATACTGAAATGTGCTTTTTCATTTGGGTTAAGCAGAAGTCTTGGTATCTTGGTAGAACTTTACATACTTTATTTTTATTGTGACACATGTGATTGCAGGTGCACAGGTGCCACTTTGTTTGCGGCAGAGGTCGGGACAGATTTTGGGAGCTTGTTCTTTCTCCCTTTGTGGGTGGCTTCAGGGAACTGAACTCAGATAAGCACTTTATCCACAGAGCTCTGTGGTTGACCCAGGCTTTTGTATTTCTTTAAGAAGTTGGGAACAGTTCATATGGTGACACACTTACTGTGGTGGCAGCCCCTCTCCCAGCACAAAATCAGTTTAGGGAATGAGGTTCCATGACATGTCATGAAAAGTTATTGGGATTCCTAGTTAGATTTTAGGGAAACAGAGAAGAACATGGATTTGTTAGGAAGGTTTCTAATTTCTATTTGAGAAGATTCCTATATTTGTTACATATGTATTTAAATATTTTTATTCTTCTCAAATTTCCTAATGCTATGACCCTTCAATACAATTCATGTTGGGGTGACCCCTACCCATGGCATTTTCATGTCTATTTCATAACGGTAATATTGCTATCGTTATGAATCATAATGTAAATATCTGATAACGCAGGATATCTGGTATGTGACTCCTGTGAAAGGGTCCTTTGACCCCCATCAAAGGAGTTGCCACTCACAGGTTGAGGACTGCTGGGTTAGAGACATCCCCTGGCACTGGAGTTAGAGTACTTGTGACCAGCTGATGTGGGTGCTGGGAATGGAGTTAGAGTTTTCTCCAAGAAGAGAAATATTCTTCACTACTAAGCGATCTCTCCAGCCCTTGTTATATGTATCTTTTAAAAAGATTTATTTATTTATTTTATGTACCGCATTCTTATATTTTTAAATACTGTAAGAGATTTAACTATAAATGACCAAAGTTAGATGTTACTTAGACTATTTCTCTTTTTATAAAGTAGTACAAGAGACAGTCATTTTTACTACCTATTAAGGTAGTAGTGTGTCCATGAGTATGTAAAAAGGACAGCTATCCAGATCATGTTGTAAACAGTATAAATCATTTTAAAGCAAGCTAGGACTTAGGAGTGTAAACCTTAACCTCAAGGGGCCTGTAACATAACATAACATACAAAATAGGTTCTATACATGTCAGATACTAGGAGATAGAGCATGCAGATGTGCAGCATGGGTCAGGACAGTGTGACTTTAGGGCAGAGTCACTTGTTCTGGTTGGCTGTTGGGTTTTGGAAGACTGTTCTAGAAGAGACATGTAAGGTAGTTCAGCAGAGGAAGCCATCTGCCACCTTTATGAGTTCCATCCTTGGGACCTATATGGTGGAAGGAGAGAACTGGCACCTGCAGGTTGTTCTTTTCATGTGTGTCCCTCCCCCAATAATCTAAACAAATAATTTTAGAGAGCAAAACGTGCTCTCTAAAAAAGGAGAGTTATTAGCACAGAAGTGAGGCAGGGGAGATTTTTCTGGAGGAAATGGAAGAGGAATGGCTAATAAATAGCAAGGCTAATAACTCTTTTTGTGTTTTGTGATGTCGTCCTGGCTCTCCTGAAACACCCTTTGTAAATGAGGCTGACTTTGTATTTGCAGCAGTCTTCCTGTTTCTGCCTCCCAAGTGCTGACATTACAGATAGGAGTCACCGTGCCCTGAATGGACAGTGCTTTAGTCATTCTTCCTGAGTTCTCAAGCATGCCAGTATCTGGCTTATATTTGCATTCTAGACTGTGTAGTAAATTGACCAGGAGTTTGAGGAAAGGATTTATGAAACTTGCTCAAGATTAGAGGTGATGATAGATATTTTATTACTATTTTAAGTGCAAGCATATATTAACTAAGAGTAATGTCTGAGGCACTTGCATTTAACTGACAGTGTGATGTGAACTGTGTGGTAAAGTATATGGAAAGGGCCAAAACTTTTTTTTTTTTTTTCTGGAGATCTGGAAGACAGCTTTGACATTTTACACTTATTGTATGTTTGGAGAGGGGGCACGTGACTGCTACAGTGAATGGGTGGAGGTCAGAGGGCAGCTTGCAGGATCAGTTCTCTCTGGCTACTATGCAGGTTCTGGGGTGGTAACTGTCTTTAGTCATGGCTATAGGCACTGAGATATGCTGCTGGCCCAAGATTTGATTTTCAGAGCTAGGGAGTGAAGCAGGCAGTGATTATTCCAACACACTGATTGAAGATGCTAAACAGAGCCAGGAGTGGAGGAGCCTGTGCTCTGAGCACTTGAGGCAGGGCAGGAGGCTCACTGAAGGTTCAAGACCACCCCAGTCTATATTAGAGAATTCTAGACTGTCAACGGTGACATAGGGATTTTGTCTCAAAAGAGAGATAGACAGATATAAATACAGACTTGATACTAATTAACCTCATACAAGAAGTAGTTGTCATAATCTATTAGCTTCTAGGGAAGTTTTATTTATTTTTTATCATGAGACAAATTATCAAGGATCCCAACCTGGCCTCAAGCTCACTTTATACCTGAGGATGACCTTCAGCTTCTGATCTTCTGTCTCTGCCTGCTGAGTGCTGAGATTTGAATCTATAGCTTTGCGTGTTAAAGCTATCCAGCATCCTACAGCTGAGCTCTAACACAGACCTTAAGCTTTGTGTGTGCATGTGTGTTCTCATGTATGTATGAGTGTTGTATGTATGAGCATGTATGAGTGTTGGGTGTATGTGTACGAATGCCTGCATGCATTTGGTGGTCAAAGGCCAACCTTGGGTTTCATTCCTTAGGAGCTTTCCATTTAATTTTTACCTTTTATTATTTTCATTTTGTGTTTTTGAGTGTTTCCCCCTTATTGTGTACATGCAGTGTCCAAGAGGTCAGAAGAGGCAGTCATCTGAATTACAGATTGTTTGGGCTTGCATGTGGTTGCTGGGAACCACACTAGGATCTTCTGGAAGGACAACCAGTGTTCTTAACCAGTGAGCCACTTGTCCAGCCCCTGTTTATTTATTTTCTTGAGACAAGGTTTCTCACTGGGATATGGGGTTCACAGAAATGGCTAGGTTGGCCAGCCAGCTAGCGTCAGGGATCTTCCTTTGTCTACTTCCCTGGTGCTGAGATGATAACAGGTATGGGACACCACACCAGTTTTGTTTTGTTTTGTTTTTTAAATGAAGTGGATGCTTTCTAACTCTGGTCCCCATGCTTGTCAGACACACAAGCATCTCCTAAGCCACCAAAGTTTAAAGAATTTTTAATAGAGCCAGGTGGTGGCGCAAGACTTTAATCCCAGTGCTTGAAAAATTTATATTTATTACTCTGTGTGTGTGTGTGTGTGTGTGTGTGTGTGTGTGTGTGTGTGTAAGACAGTCTGTGAGAGTAAGTTCATGTGGGCCCTAAGGATTGAGCTGAAGTCTCATGATTGTTTATTAGTTAAGGTGACAAAGTAGCACGGCACGGTGGCTCATCATATGATTCCAGTACTTGGGAGGTTGAAGCAGGAGGATTGCCTGAGGTTTGAGGCCAGGCTGGCCTACATAGTGAATTTTTTTTTTTTTTTTTTTTTTGGTTCTTTTTTTTTCGGAGCTGGGGACCGAACCCAGGGCCTTGCGCTTCCTAGGTAAGCGCTCTACCACTGAGCTAAATCCCCAGCCCCCATAGTGAATTTAAAAAGCTAAACCAAACCAAACCTCACTGTGTAGATGGGAATGACTGAATACCCATTTCCCAGATGCTCTGATTAAAAGTGAGCAACCTTCTCTGGGGTTGGGCAGAGCAGTTTAATGACAGTGATCTTTTCTTCCTATTCCTCCTTCACTTTAAAATGAGACTCCAGATTTCCTGAAAATGTTAGCAGTCTTTTACACTTTTATGCTTTTCTGAAATAGAGCTGTTTCAATTAAGTGCCTTTCCCTTTTAAGTGTTTGATAATAAAATTGGACTAATCAGTTATCTGTCTGACAGTGTATTAATATCATTCCTGGCTTTCATGTAGTTTTCACTGCTTTTTACTGTTTTGTTTGTGAGTGTGTATGTGGCTGGTAGTCAAATCCAGTACTTGCACATGCCAGGCAGATGGCCCCTGTCATTCTCTCCTCCTCCTTGTAGAACAATTGGAAGAAAGGTGATTTGGGTCCTTACTGTGAGGAATGTGATTTTAGTGTCCGAAGCATCATGTCTGTGGTTGTCAGGTAGACAGGCAGCTTTTGGAACCTTTACTAAATGTTCAGGCTGCAAATCTCAGTACCCAGGAGAGTCAGGAGTTTAAAGCCAGTCTTGATTCCAGGGCAGCTTGGCCTACAGATTTGTCTCAGAGAAAAGTCGGAAAGGACAGAAAACCAAAACCTGAGTGCCATTATGTGAGCTATTTTAGATGTGACTTACTTTTTATTACCCTGTCTGAATTTCACATTGGAGTGTCTTAGTAAGAGACATTGGTAAATTGCTCCCTCTGCCTTTTAAAGAGAAAGGAGTGGTCTGCCTGTTGTTTTCCTGTAGAAGTTGGGGCTGAAATTGCTGCTTTGGTACTATAATATGATTAATTTTTTTTAAAAATTGATATTTATGTTTATGGGTGTTTTTCCTTCTTATTTGTCTGCACCTAATGGATGCCTGGTGTCAGAAGAGCTAGAAAAGGGACTTGAATTCCCTGGAATTGGAATTATGGGAATTGAACCTGGATCCTCTGGAACATTCTGCATCTAGTGCTCTTAAATGCTGGGCTATCTCTTCAGCACCCCTAGAATATAATTTAAAGGAAAAAACCCTGCTTTTTGTTGCCAACATTGATTGAATTTATGGTCTCCAAATGCATCCCCCCAACCCTAAAATTTTTAAATTTAAGCCAGATAACATTTAGATAAACATCTACTTTAAAATTCATGGAAAATTTTTTATCACACACACACACACACACACACACACACACACACTTTTAAAAAGCCTTATTTTTATTTCATGCATGTCTGTAGGATGGTGTCATCTGCCGAAGCTGGAGTTAGAGGTGGTGGTGACTTCCTGTGGGTGCTGTGACTTGAACTGAGCCCTCTGTGAGAGTGCAGGCAGTGAGGCATGCCCAGCCCGGCACACGTGCTTTCAGACTGGGGGCTTTACTAGACCGTTTTCCATGCTAGGCATATACTCTGCCACTGAACTTTTCTCTTTTGTATTTCAACACTTGGTCAAAAGGGGAGTTCAGGTTGGCCTTGAACTCGCTCTGTAGCTGGGTAGGCCTTGAACTTGTGATACTCCTGTTTTAGCTTTCCAGTTAACTTGAGATTAAATGCCTGCCACCAGACTCCAACGGAGAGATTTAAAAACAGAGAGAGGCTGTTTTGAGTAGGGACTAATGACATGTTCCTGTACTCCTAGAGTAGGCAGGGGAACCTTGGGAGTCTTAGGTACACAGTTCTGACAAGAGGGTTTGTGAAGTTTACATGGTGGTCCATGCCTGTAATTGTAGGCTACTGAGAAGGCTAAGGTAGAACTGTAAATTCCAGTTCTAAACTTAAAATGCAGAGATGGCCGCAGTCATGGAATACGACATCTATAGTTAGGTCTAAGTGGCCTTTGACCTCTTTTAAATACTGTGTCTGTCTTGCTTTTCTCTTTCTTGTCTATTGCATGTTTTTTATTGGGACCTTAGAAGTTGTGAAGTCTTTCTGAGAGTGAAAAGCCATGGAAGCCATTAGCGTTTTTGAACTCCTGGAGCAGCTGTGAGTACTTATGTAAGACCTTCCCAAGATTGAACCATTGGCTTCCGGTCATGGATCAGCAAGGGCTTCTCCCTCCCAACACAGCCTTCCCTGAGAGTCTTCCGGAGCTGTTTGCTGGGGGAAGGAGATTCATTTTCCTCAGTGGTGTAGCCACTGACGAGGTGCCTGTGCTCCTGTAAACAACACTAATAAGTTCATTGCCACCCCCACCTCCAATGGAAGTAGAGGGAGTATTAGTTGAAGAGGATCAGTGACCCTTAGAAGTAGGACAAGAGAGGGAGGGCCATGTGAGTATGACCAAGATAGATATGCAATGCCATACTAAAATGCATAATGTATAATTAACAGATGCTAATTAGTATTTTTGAAAAAGTCAATCTCAGTTCCAAAGACTTAGTGTCAAAATTGTTCACCGGTTCATGTAAAGAAAAGGGCTGGTTTGGCTAGATTGGCTGGCAAGAAGCCACAGCGATCCTTCAGTCTCCCCAGTGTTGGGATTACAAGTGTGCTGTGCTGTGCTGTGCTGCGCTGCGCTGCGCTGTTTGTTTTCCCTTTTTTTTTTTTTTTTTTTGTTACTTTATGTAGCCCTTACCATTCTGAAGCTTGCTTTGTAGATCACCAGGCTGACCTCAAATTCAAAGCCTCCCAAGTGCTGGGATTAAAGGCGTGAGCCTCTACTGCCCGGCTGTTTTTTATTTTTATTTTTTAATTGAGGTTTTTAAATTTCTGACTCATCACTGTTTCCATGAATGTTCTTTTTCTGGCCTAGGGTTTGATCCAGATTACTCTGGATTGCTCTCTTTATATTAGTTACCTTTGTTCTCCGATGTCCCTCCTTTTTCATTGATTGTCTCGGCACTTGTAGGGCTTTTGTCTTTTTGAGACAGGATCTTGCTTATGTAGCTAGCCGTTGTTGGCCTGAAGCAGACTGAAGACTTGTAGGAGAGCATTCTTTTGCTGTCTCCAGAGTACTAAGGTTATAGGCATGTGCTACTCTGCTTGGCTTAATGATGTTGACATTCATTAATTCTTTGTTTCTCTTCCTTCCTTCCTTCCTTTCTTTCTTCCTTTCTTTTTTTTTTTTTTTTTTTTTGGAGACAGGGCTTCTCTGCATAGCTCTGGTTGTCCTGGAGTTCATTCTGTAGACCAGGCTGGCCTTGAACTCACAGAGATGCTCCTGCCTTTGCTTTCTGAACCACTATTGCTGAGACAGGTTCCTTTTTACAGTTTATTTTTTATTTTTCTGTTCTTTATGTGGATGGGTGTGTTACCTGTATACACATCTATATTGTGTGTGGCTGGTGCCCAGGGAGGCCAGGAAAGTTAGATCCCCTGGAAGTAGTTATTGGTGGTTGTGAGTTGCAATGTAGGTACTGGGAATTGAACTCAGGTCCTCTGGTACAGCCGCCAGTGCTCTTAAGCACTAAGCCATCTCTCCAGCCCCATAAGTTTATCTTTTTAGTTTATCTGTGTATATGTATATCTGTATAGGACTGTTTGAATGATAATGGAAGGTGCTTGTGGAAGACTGAGGCATGGGATCCCCCCGGAGCTGGAGTTACAGATGGTTATGAGCCAAATTCAAATCCTCTGATAGAGCAGTATGTTCTATTAATGCCTGAACCATTTCTCTAGCCCCAAGATAGCTTTCTTCTCCGGGCTGGCCTTAACCTCACAATTTAGCTGAGTGAGCCCTTGAGTTTATGGGCCGCCTTTATCTTCTACAGGCTAGGATTACAGTATGGGAATGGGTCTTCAGGCTGGGTTTATGTTGTCCTGGTGGTTAAACCCAGGGCTTCATGCATGCTAAGCAGGCATTCTTCCTACTGAGCTGTCCTCAGCCCTGAGTCTGGATATCTTTGAAGTGTGCCTAGACTGCCTCTCACTTTACATTTGCGTGTTGCTTTAGTTTTCTTTTTCAAGGATTCATTTGCATTTATTTTATGTGTTTGGTTTTCACCTTCATATATGTATATGCACCACAAGTGTTCCTGATGTCAGCACAGTCCAGAAGAGAGTGTCGAATTCCCTAGAAGTGGAGTTAGAGATTCTCATGAGCTGCCATACAGGTTCTGGGAACAGAGCCTTAGTCTTCTGCAGCAGTCACTGCTGGGCCACCTTCCAGCCACACCCACTCCCCCTTTCTGACGTAGGGTCTTACTGTGTAGTCCTTTCTGACCTGGAGCTGACTAGGTTGCCTTTATTTTATATTGATCCTTGTCTCTGCCTCTCAAGTGTAATGAGTTCATCTGGTTAATTTATAACTGGTTAAGGTGATAGATTTTGGGAAAATGCTACAGAAATCAGTGCTTTTTCTATTCATTGCACTGTATCAGAAATCTTATGACAACCAGTATGGGATTTGACTTTTCATTCTGGTGATGCTATTACTGGAACATTGTTGTAATATCTGTACAGCATTGTAAATGACTTAAGTTTGGAGAACCGCTAGTGCCCTTGAACACTAGTGTCCTTCAAAAGTGTCTTCCCCCTTTGTCTGTTTTATTAGATACTGACCAGATTTGCTCCGTCTCCCAGGGAAGAAGGATTTAAAGCAGTTACTGGATAGAGTTGCTAAAATCAGCAATGCAATGCTAGGTGTGGTGCCAGGCTGTAAAACCAGCTCTTAGTCAGGGTGGGTGATCAAGAGGTTTTGGGCAGCCTTTGCTTCCTGTGGAGTCAGAAGCCAGCCTGGGCTCCATGAGACCCTGTTTCATAAGAAGTTTCTCCCAAACAACAAAGCCCGCCAGCGCAATCAACACTTGGGAGGATGTAATTTGAAGCCACACAAATACCTTATTTTTCTCTTAAGTTGTACCTACTAATTTAACTTCGCCTGCAGGTTTTCCTCTTGGTGATCTACTCGTTTTCTGTTTTCCTTCTGTATGTGCATGGAGATTCTATAAGGAAGAGCTGTTTCTCCAAATTATTTAGTTAACCATTTATACCACAATAGAGTAATTTATATGTTTATTTTTTGAGTTATAATCCAAAATGTGGTTGTATATACTTTGTGGCTCAAATTTTTCTGGCTTTGCCTTTGAGAGAGCCTTAAAGTTTGCTCCTGTATGTTTTTAAAAAGCCTGAGTGAAGATGATTATAAATTATCGTTTTCATGCCTCTGTTTTGCTAGTAAAGCTTATGGTTTAGGAGCTAGGCTCTTTATTTAATATTACCCCTAGTTTTGGCTGGCTGGCTGGCTGTGGTTTTGTTTTGTTGTCTTGAGGCAACAGTGTCTCCAAGGTAACCCAAGCTGGCCTTGAACTGGTGGCAGTCTTGTCACCTCAGCCTCCAGAGTGCAGGGTTATAGGCATGCACTACCAACCCCAGCTTCTGTAATGGCTTTGACTTACTTGAAAACTCCATGCTCAAAAATAAGATTTGCAAAATTTTATGGCGTTGGGGATTTAGCTCAGTGGTAGAGCGCTTGCCTAGGAAGCGCAAGGCCCTGGGTTCGGTCCCCAGCTCCGAAAAAAAGAACAAAAAAAAAAAAATCTTTCTTGGGCTGGAGAGATGGCTCAGCGGTTAAGAGCATCCGACTACTCTTCCAGAGGTCCTGAGTTCAATTCCCAGCAACCACATGGTGGCTCGCAAAATTTTAGACTATGTTAAGTTAAATGCTTTTTTTTTGGTTCTTTTTTTCGGAGCTGGGGACCGAACCCAGGGCCTTGTGCTTCCTAGGCAAGCGCTGTACCACTGAGCTAAATCCCAACCCCGTTAAATGCTTTTTTTAAAAGGTCAGTGCTATAGCTAGTAACAGTGTTTCTATATCTTCCATCCTTGTCATTGTGCTGAATAAACCAGAGTCGTTGGTTGATCTTTAAGCAATGACACTGGGCTGGAGAGATGGCTCAGTGGTTAGAGCACTGACTGCTCTTCCAGAGATCCTGAGTTCAATTCCCAGCAACCACATGGTGGCTCACAACCATCTGCAATGAGATCTGATGCCCCCTTCTGGTGTGTCTGATCACAGTGTACTCAAATATATAAAATCAATAGTTCTTTAAAAAGGCAATGACACCTCAGACATCATTGGTGGCCCAGTTCAGTCCTTTATTGTAACAGGACTCAGGACAGCTTAGGGAGGATATGCTGTTCAGACAGTGTCAGATTGGAAATCTCAAATTTGGCAACTTATCTGTGTTTCTTTTTGATTTGTAAAAGGCCTGGACATGAAATGTAGGGTCTGGCGTGTGCTAGGCAAGTACTTTGTTATATATACATGCCCAGGCCTCCTTTACTGATGAAAACATTTTACTATTTTTATGTATATAGGTGTTTTGTTTGCATGTATGCCCATCCACCATGTGCATGCAGTGTCCATGGTTGTGAGCGGCCACGTGGTCGCTGAGCGTCTAACTTAGGGCCTCTGGAGCAGCAACGAGTGCTCTTAACCACTGAGCCATCTCCGTCCTGAAACTTTTTGTTTGTTTGTTTGTTTGTTTGTTTTAAAGGTAGGGTCTCATGTATGTCAGCCTGGTCTAGAGTCTTCTGATCTTCCTGCCTTCACCTCCCAACTACAGGGGTTATAGGGGTGTGCAGCTGTGTATAATGCAGAGCATCATGTGTGATAGACATGTGTTCGGCAGCTGAACCGGTATGCCCCAGCACTGATTTGTTCAAAAAGGCCCTTTATTTTCTTCTGTGACCTCTGCTTCACTGCTCACTAGCAGTTTAGATTTTTCCTTTTAATTTTTTTGTTCAGATATATTTAGGAGTAAGTATACTGTGGTAATTTGGTAAAATCAAAAAGATGTTTAATAATACAGCTCTGCAAGCAGAGATAGGTAACAATTTATGGATAGTCACAACTTGCTTACATTGGAATTATAGTTTCCACAATAAAGATTAGTCTTAATAGATTAGCTGTTTTTTAATTAAATAACAAAGCTCAAAATGAAGTGTACCTTCTGAAATGACTCAGAGTCTTGATTTGGGGGTGTGCTTAGATTGTGAGAGTAGTCAGGCTTAGGGAGGACAGGGACTCCTGCGGGGGATGGGATCATCTGCTGCCTTTAGGTCGGGAAGACATCTTTAAGTGGTGCTTATTTGAGTCAGTCCTAGCAGTGGGATACCAGAATCAAAATCAAAGCCTGTGCCATCGAGTGGCCCCAACAAGCTAGGTTTGGCCACTCATCTTTGGCAAGCCAGTGAAAAGAGCCAAATTAATAGCAAAAAGCAGAAAGGGGGACATTTATTCAGCATGACACATTGGGAAGAAGGGCAAAGAGATCCAGCAACACCTTGAGTCCCTCTTTAGGGCTCTGACATGAGGGTGAGGTCTAAGTAGAGGCCAGAGTTCTCTATACAACCAACCAGTCTCTGTCAAGGTGAATTCTTGCCTGTCACTGTCCGGCTTCAGTCTCTCATCCCAAGGTGGTCTGAGAAATGGCTAGGACTGTGTGCTGGCACCAGGCTTCTGTGCTTTTCTTTTCCTGGCATGAGATCCCTGGGGGATCTTTCAGTTCCCTGGGGTCTGTTGTTTCTACTAGTGGCATAACTAAAGGAAAGTTAAAGTTTCTCTTTCAAATATTCTCATTCTGCACGAGGAAATTGGTTCCATGGTAAAGACTTGTCCATCAAGCTTGACAGCCTCAGTTAACTTTCTAGAATGTGCATGATAGAGAGGACTAACTCCTACAAGGTGTCCTCTGACCTCCATGTGGCGTGTGCATGAGCACACACAGTTAATGTAAAAAGAAAGCTGGATGTAGTGTCACATGCCTTTCATCTCCTTACTTAGGTGTCAGAGTCTGGATCTCTGAGTTGGAGAACAACATGATCTACATAGCAGGTTTCAGGACATCGAGGGATACATAGTGATTAAAAACTAAAGCTAAATCAAAACCGTCCCAACAGAACTTAAGAAAAATTTCCCTTTCATTTTAGGCATTATGGTTACACTGATGACAATATCTATATCTATATCTATATCTATATCTATATCTATATCTATGTCTGCCTGCCTGCCTGCCTGCCTGCCTGCCTGCCTGCCTGCCTGCCTGCCTGCCTGCCTGCCTGCCTGCCTGCCTGCCTGCCTGCCTGCCTATCTATCTATCTATCTATCTATCTATCTATCTATCTATCTATCTATCTATCTATCTATCTATCTATCTATCTATCAGAGTCTAGCAAGTTTCCTTCCTACCCTTTTTGATAGGGTCTTAACCCTGTAGCCCAGGCTGGCCTAGAGTTCTCCATGTAGATTAGCAGTCCTACCTTGGCCCCTTAAGGCATGCCACCATAACCTGCTTCAGAGCCAAGATGCCCCCCAAGCACCCAGCTTGGGGATTTAATATAGAGTGTATATGCTTGGTGAACTCTCTCCCCATAGCTATTATCTCTATCGCCAGAACCTACTTGTCCAGGTCTCTGAAGACTTACTTCAATAAGCTTAAAATGTTGGTAGCATTTTTATTATGTTTCTAGAGTTCAACATTCAAAATACAGGCTTTCACATGCTTTAAATATGTGTATGGGTGTTTCGTCTGCTTGTGCACCATGTTATGCAGTGCCCTGGAAGGCCAGAAGAGGGCATCAGAACTCTTGGGACTGAATGGAGTTCTTGGGAGCATTGGAACTCAAACCTGGGTCCTCTGCTAGAAAAGCCAGTGCTCTTTACCATGGAGCCATATGAGGGGACATTAGACCTAAGTCTAGAAAAGGATCATAGAAATTATTTCATTGGAGGATTATTCTGCATAGTGAGTCATTTGGTTTTCGAATTTGAAAGAGAGACTTTTGTTGTTGTGAGAAGGTCTCATATATTCCAGGCTGGACCTCTAACTTGTTATGAGGCTGGCCTAAAACTCATGATTCTCCAGTCTCCCCCTCCCAAGTGCTTGCTGAAATTATAGGGTTGGGCCACTAAGCCTGGAGAGGCTTATTTTACTAGGAGCATAACCTCCTCTATTCTGATAGGGTAGAGGGCTGGGATTTTGTTAGCGTAAGGCTCCTCGGTCCTCTCAGAACAGGAATCATGAGCTTCCTGTTGTACTTTCTTTGGAAGAGGAAGCCCACTCATCTGAGAGCCCATGGTGGCATTGCCTGCCTTACTGGAGTTCAGCTGTGCACCAAGGGCTGCTGTTGGCTTTTCAGGACCTGCAGTCTTCATGACGTTGCTTGTCATTAGCTTTGCTTCCTTGTAGAGCTTACGGTGCCACACGCTCTTACTATAAATGCGGTTCCCTTCTCTCTTTGCAGTGATTATTTATTCAAGTTACTCCTGATTGGCGACTCTGGGGTTGGAAAGTCTTGCCTTCTCCTTAGGTTTGCGGTAAGTTGAAGTTAAAATACTTTTTACACATAGCAGTGTGCTTAGTTGGTCAAATAATGCAGTGGTTTTTGTTTTAGACAAAAATCAAACAATTTTATATAGTTCTTCCCAAGTGCTCCCAAGCAACGCGCCCCTACCCCCAGTGGTGTCTTTGATTGTTAAAATAAATGTTTTTAAAAGAAAGTCAAGGGAGAGCTGGCTCTGGTAGTGCATTGCCTGTAATCTTCCCACTTGGGAGGTGAAGAGCGGGCGTCACTTTGGGCTTGAAGTCAGTTTAAAAAAAAAAAAAAACAAAAAGAAGGAGAAGAAGAAGAGGAAGAGGAGGAAGAAATAATAATAATAATAATAATAATAATAATAATAATAAGAAGAAGAAGAAGAAGAAGAAGAAGAAGAAGAAGAGGAAAAAGAAGAAGAAAAGAAAAGAAATGGCCAAGGAAGAAGTGCAGGGAAGTATGAGATAAAGTTGGTGTCCAGTGCTCGTTGTAGAAGGCTGCTGAGTCCCACACAGGAGGAGAGGAAGATGAGGGCCTTGGCCTATATTGAAAGTGACCTGAAAAGACAGACTCGAGCCATATCTTAAAAGACTAAAGAGAAGTGTTACCAGCCGGCAGAGTGGGCTGTTATATGTTACATGTGTTGAGGTGACACGTACAATCCTGTAACTCAGATTAAGCTCTAGAGCTGTGATAACATAGTTCTTTGTAGCTTTTTTTTTTTTTAAATTTTTTTTTAAATTTAAAATTTTTTAAAATTAGTTCCTTACTTCATAAGCCACTTGGGGCTAGTGGCTACCTCACTGCCTGGCAGTTTATGTCATACACTGCTCTTACTAGAGTCTGGCTTGACTAAGTTGAGGTCCATCATTGTTTCCAGAGTACTCTGAGGTATTGCCTTACAGTTCTGTGATGATTAGTCGTTCCAGTCTGGATTTTTAAAAAAGTTATGTGCGAGTGAGTGCTCTATGTGCACGTACACCATTGTGCCAGAAGAGGGCATTAGATCCTATCATAAGATATTGTGAGCCACCATGTGGTTGTTGGGAGTTGAACTCTGGAAAAGCAGCCAGGCTCTTAACCACTGAGCCATCTCTCCAGCCCCAATTCTGGAATTGCTTTTAATGAAAACTTCTTTTAAAACAGTTACTTACTCTGGGTGGTGGTGCATACCTTTAATCCCAGCCTCCCAGCACTTGGGAGGTAGAGGCAGGTGGATCTGTGAGTTTGAGGTCACCCTGGTCTGTGGAGAGAAGTCAAGGCTACACAGAGAAACCCTGTCTCAAAAAACAGAACACACCAAAAAAACCAAAACAGCAACAACAACAACAACAACAAAACCCCCCCAGAAACCCAACCAGTTACTTGTTTTTCTATGTATGTGTGCCTGGGCAGAAGCACACACAAGCATAGTAGCAGGTCGAAGGTCAAGAGACAACTTGCAGGAGCTGGTTTCCTCCTTGTACTTTTTGAGTCCTAACAACATTGAACTCAAGTTGTTAGGCTTGGAGGCAGTCAGTGTTGTTCTCTGAGCCATCTCAGGGCCCCTCATGAATTCTTTCATTTGAAGTAGAGCCTCACTGTGTATCCCTGTCTGGCCTTTGATTTCCTAGACAGGATGGCCTCAGATTTTAAGTGACTTTTCTGCCCCAGACTCCCAAGTACTGAGATTACTAGCATGTCCCCAAAAAGAGAAACATTGGTTTACAAAATTGACAAGCAGGGGTTGGGGATTTAGCTCAGCAGTAGAGCGCTTGCCTAGGAAGCGCAAGGCCCTGGGTTCGGTCCCCAGCTCCGGAAAAAAGAACCAAAAAAACCAAACAAACAAACAAACAAAAAAAAAAAAACCTGAAGCAGTACGTCTGGTGAGATGAATCAGCAGGTTAAAAAAAAAATGCCTGCTGCCAAGGCTGATGAGCTAAGCCTTGTCCCCAGGACTGACAGGGTGGAAGGAGAAAGCTGACTAACACAGATTGTCCTATGACCACCACATGTATGTACTAGGCACGCACATGTCTACACACAGACATTGAGTAATTTGTCTTGAGACAGGGTCTTAGTATGTATCCTTTGCTGAACTCAATATTACAGTCCAGGCTGACCTTGAATTCACAGAGATCTACCGATCCCTGCCTTGATAAAGTAATATACTTAAAAAAACAACTATTAATCTGAGTAAGGTGTGGTATGCCTGTAATGTCAGCATTCCAAAGTCTGAGTAGGAGGCTCGTGTCTGAGGCCAGCAGTAGCTACCAGCAAGACTCTCATGTCTACGAAGTGTTCCCTAGGCAAAGCTCCAGGGATAGTGAATAGTTTGGTTGCCATGATCTGAAAGAGAAAAGGCAGTAGAAACTGCTAATGAGTCTCCTTTTGGGTAGTGAAATACTCTGGAATTAAATAATGGTTGTATAACTTTATATGTTTACTAAAAACCACAGAGTTACATACTAATAAACAAGGAATCCCTTACATGCATTAAATTTCAATTTAAAAACTCAACCAGGTTGTAAAACAGACTCTGAAATCCATCCCTAAGAGGAAAATGAAATGAGCACTGTTTTGTGGTTAATGAATTGGATGTTTGAGGTTCAAGAACTTTACTGGTTAGCAGTTAGGAAAACTCATAGGGGTAGGGGAGCTCTGACAATTACAGAATCTTTTCCTGACATGTAAAGAATTTACCAAGAGATGCTGTCTTTAGTTGGGGTTTTACTGCTGTAAACAGACTAAGGCAACTCTTTTTAAAAAAAAAAAAAAAATTATTTACTTATTCTATATGAGTACACTGTAGCTGTCTTCAGACACACCAGAAGAGGGCATCAGATCCCATTACAGATGGTTGTGAGCTACGATGTGGTTGCTGGGATTTGAACTCAGTGCTCTTAACCCCTGAGCCATCTCTCCAGCCCCCAAGGCAACCCTTACAAGGACAACATTTTAATTGGTTCAGAGGTTCAGTTCATTATCATCAAGGCGGAAGCATGGCGAGCACCAGGCAGGCCTGGTGTAGGAGAAGCTGACAGTTCTACATCTTCATCTGAAGACTACTAGCAGGATACTGACTTCCAGGCAGCTAGAATGAGAACTTTAAAGCCCAAACCACAGTGATACACCCACTCCAACAGGGCCACACCTTGGGCAGCACATATACAAACCATTACAGATGTATGAAAAAAAAAAATAAAAAACACTTGAGAAATATCTCAAAGTAAAAAGAAACTTTTAACTAATTGGTATTTTGTAATGAGATAATTAGAACATAAAACAAGATAGAGTCAGATGATTAAAAACTTAGTTTATAATGTAAGCAAACTAACAGATCTCCTGTGTTAAACATTGATTTCACTGACTGTCCCTCAGGATGACACGTATACGGAAAGCTACATCAGCACGATTGGTGTGGATTTCAAGATACGGACTATAGAGCTAGACGGGAAAACAATCAAGCTTCAGATAGTAAGTGGTCTTGGAAATTATGTTGGTAATGTATAGTATGTATGTAGTATGCTAACAAAGTTGAATATAAAGTTTCTTAAAAAGAGTCATGCATTGATACAGATTTTAGACCAAAAAGCATTTCCCAGGCTTAACTTTTCTTATTGATAAACATCTATTTCGAGGATTGAACCCGAGGTCTCCCATATGCTAAGTCTGCACTGTTCACATGGAGCTACAGCTCACGTCCTCTTTGTTGAAATTTGTTTGTAAGGCAGACTCTACTTAATTAAGTCAGCCTTTTCTCCTACTAAGTCAGAAGTCTGAGCTCCTCGTCTCACAGTGTTACTTGGCATCTTCTGGGTGTCTCCTCCTGTGCTGAGTGGTACCACATGTTAGAAGGAACCTAGGGGAGCCTCTTTGCTTTAAAGGCGACTGTTTCGTTCTGTGAGTGTTTCTCCTTTTTTAAGGTCCTATATTCCAACTGTAGAAACAGAGTTTTATTGGAAGGAAACTCTTAAATATGCGTGTTTTACTCTCAGACAAAAAGGATGCTCAGAGAATCGTTTGTTTAGGAGAACCAAGATGGAGAACCAGCGCTCTCCATCTTCAACCTGTGTTCCCTTGCTATCTTCAGTACCTTGTCTGTCCTCACTCCCACTCCAGTCGAATGCTTCTATGTCTTGAGCATGAGTCTAGGAACTGCCAACAGGTTAAGAAGGAAAAAGTGGGGGCTGGGGATTTAGCTCAGTGGTAGAGTGCTTACCTAGGAAGCGCAAGGCCCTGGGTTCGGTCCCTAGCTCCAAAAAAAAGAACCCAAAAAAAAAAAAAGGAAAAAGTGATGATGGGCCAGTATGACAGCCCAGCAGGTGCTTGGTGAGTTACGGACGGCCTGAGTCCGACTCCCAGGACCTGTGTGGACCTGTGTGGAGAGAAGGGACTTCCCGCAAGTTCTCCTTTGACCTCTGTGTGGCAAGGGTGTTCACAATATGAGTATCATCACACACACAGAGACACAGACACACAGACATGCGAGTGTGCACGCGCACAGTTAATAGGAGTTTTTGTTTGTTTAAGTAGGGTTTTAATTTCAGAAGTTAGTGTGTTGTAGAGCAGGCTTAGTGTAAAGGAACACTGAAGACTGACCATTGCTCTTTTCATGGAAATGGATTTTGCTCTGTGCTGAAGTCCTGAATTTTGAGTCAAAGTTATTATTTTGATTTTGATATTTCTTTCTTTTCTTTTTCTCTTGGGTTTTTGAGGCAGGGTTTCTCTGTGTAGCCTTGGCTGTTTTGGAACTCTGTAGGTCAGGCTGGCCTCCAACTCGGAGATCTGCTTGCGTCTGCCTCCCAAGTGCTGGGGTTATGGGGGTATGCCAAGCTTTTTGATGTTGACTTAGAAAAATAACAAGTTTGCTCAGCTCCACCCCTCGTACTGTCTCCTGGCTTACTAATTTATGAGGTAGTTTTGAGAATTACATGGCTCTTGCTATGTGTGTCCCTTTCTGATCTTGGAGACAGGTCAGTGGGCTCTGGGGTATGCTATTGTATGATACGCTATGTGACACAATATTGTAGAGGACCCATCCAAGCCTAGGTATCAGTAGAATATGTGGTCATCAATCTCTACAGGATTTGTGTATTTTAAAATATTTTAATTTTGTTACTTCCTTTGTCTGGAAAGGATCTTGCAGTTTACTCTCTGTAACAGGAGTTTTTAACAGGAATTTTCTTTCCTTATCTGGTGTTGTTACATAAACATATTTAGGAAATTCACCATTTTCAAAAGCAGGTACTTTTAGTTTACTGGCTCTAGCTCTCCATTCTTTATATTGGGCTGGAGTCAGTGTCCTTTAACTTTTGTAGAATTCCTCTGCAGTTTGAAGCTGTGTGAATCAAGTTAATTACTTTTCTTTTGGCATCGAACTTTCATGTCTTGCATTTTCAAGTACCTTTTATAAAAGGGTTCCCTAAAATATAGTACAGTACAGTATGTGAGACAAACTTTTCTGAATTTCTTAAAAATTTTCTTCCTTTGGGTGTGGAGAAGTGGCTCAGTGCACTGGGGGTTCAGTGCTGCACACACCATAATTTCAGCCCCATGAAGTCCGATGCCTTCTTGCCTCTGTGGCCGACAGGCATGTACTTAGTGTACAGATATACGTGCAGGCAAAACACTCATACATAAAAATAAAATTTCTCGGGGTTGGGAATTTAGCTCAGTGGTAGAGCGCTTGCCTAGTAAGCACAAGGCCCTGAGTTCGGTCCCCAGCTCCGAAAAAAAGAAAAATGAAAAAAAATAAAATAAAATTTCTCTCTTGGTCTTCGTGGACTTCATGCTTATTGTTAATCTACTAAAGAATAAAAAAGGAATGCATGAGTTTACATTCACTGTTACATTAAGCACCTTCCCTAGCAGTCTGTATTGTTTTTTTTTTTTTTTTCGGAGCTGGGGACCGAACCCAGGGCCTTGCACTTCCTAAGCAAGCGCTCTTACCACTGAGCTAAATCCCCAACCCCTGTCTGTATTGTTAAGATTTAGGTTTGCTTGTCTTTAATTTGGGGCGTGTGTAGAAAGGGCTGCAGATATGGTCCAGTAGTACTTGTGACTTCGAGGACCTGAGTTCACCTGTGAAGACGCTGTAGGTGGGGACCCACCTGTCTGTAATCCATGGAAGGCAGAGAGTGGGTTACAGGAGCACGGGACAGCTTTGTCAGCCATTCAGTCAGCTCTGGGCTCAGTGAGTAAGGTGGAGTGTAATCCAGGAAGGCCTTAGGTCCCTACATATACATGCCATATATACACACAAAAAGAAAATGTTATAAGAATGTAAATGCAAAATTGTACGTCTAGCCCACTGCATGTCAGCTTGTCAGGCCGTGTGCTTTCTTCCAAGTGCTCTAAGTCTGTCCCTTCATGTTTTATGCTCTGTCATGATGGCCAGGTCTCCCTGAGCTGGGTTGGAAGACTCCAGAGGGAAAAGTGAAATGAAGCCAGTATTGATTTTATTTTGGATTTTAGATAAGTAGCTGCTCACCTTGAATATTATTTGCTTTCATTTTCTTTTCTCCCTCTCTTTACCATTTAACAGACCTGACTCTTCTGAAAACTGCTTTGTAGACTAAGCTGGCCCTGAACTCACAGATCTACCTGCTTCTGCCTCCCAAGTGTTAGGATTAAAGGTGTGTGCCACCACACCTGGCTGCTTTCTGTTTCATCTGGAAGTTTCCTTTGTTAATGTTTAAAGGCTTTGGGGGTGTTTTGAGACAGACTTACTATGTAGCCTTGGCTGGCTTTGAATTTGTTGTAATCATCCTGCTTCTGCGCCCTCACTGCTGCTGGGACTACAGTTATGCACCACTATGCCCAATTTTACAAAAAAAAAAAAAAAAAGACTTACTATAATTAATATGCATCTACATTTTATTATCTGTTTCACCATTATATTTAACAGAATTATCATTAATATTTTATATCTAGTTTTCACATTTCCCCAAATGTAGTTTTTGTGTGTATGTATGCGTGCACATGTGCATCTAAATGATAAGGTATCCTAATGTGTTACACATTTTTGTCTTTAAAAACATAATTAATAATTGTCAGCCAGGCATGATGGTGGACACCTTTAATTTCAGCACAGGGGAGGAATTACAGAGGCAGAGGCAGAGGCAGATTTCTGAGTTGGAGGATGGCCTGATCTACAACATTCCAGGACAGGCAGGACTACACAGAAACCCTATTTTGAAAACCAAAATCAAAATAAAAATTTAAAAGGCCCTATTAATATTACCATGTGTGTGGGACTTCTGTGCCATGGCACATCTGTGGTGGTCAAAGGATTTTTATTTTTAAAAGAGGGTCTCAAACTATATAACCGTAGTTGGCCTAGAACTTGCTGTATATAGAAAAGGCTAGTCTTGAACCCACAGAGCTCCACCTGCCTTTGTTGCCTCAGTGCAGGGACTATAGGCAGTCCCCATACTTGACCTGAGGATACCTTCTTATAGTTTCTTCCTTCTGTCATGGGTTCCAGGGATCAACCTCAGGTTGTCAGGTTTGCATAGCTCTTGCTGGCCAATCTTATCTGTCTTTTCTCATTAAAAGGTATTTTTATTAAGCATATGTGTATATGAATGCATGTGCCTGAAGAAACCAGAGGCATTGGATGCCTTTGAAGCTAGAGTTAGTTACAAGCATTAATCTGGGTACTGGGAATTGAACTCAGGTTCTCTGGAAGACCAATATATCCTCTTAACAGTTGAACCTTCCCTCCATGCTCTTCTCCACTTAGAAGAAATGAGCTTCATTTCAAAGGTGTTAAGGAACATTCTCCTTACATTATTTCTGCTCAGACTGAGATAGCGCCTCCTTGTTACCCTAGGGCGTGGCAGAGCCTGGTCTGTGACAAGTGGCTGCAGCCAAGAAGTAAGCTGTGGCTCTGGACTCTAGTTTTACTGACGGCCTAGCCTAGCCTAGCATAGCTTATATTCTCAAAGAATTTAGAATTTTGGCATCAGTACTACCTGCTAAACCGTAGGCATTATCTTCTCTTCTGGATTTTAACATATTTGATACTTGCAATGCAATTTAATAATGTAAGCATTAAATACTGCTGGCATTTCAAATCCTAGTAATCTACAGTTTTCTCCTGCATGTTCCCCCAAGTATGTTTTAATGGAATTGTTTGCCTTCCCTGATTTTTTTCTATAGTGGGACACAGCAGGCCAGGAAAGATTTCGAACAATCACCTCCAGTTATTACAGAGGAGCCCATGGCATCATAGTTGTGTATGATGTGACAGACCAGGTAAGTTTCTAGAGAATATTATATGCTACCAACAAAGCAGGAAGTTAGTTACTTTTGTGTATGTGTGTGGGTGATTTTGACACAATCTCACTGTAATTTTGGCTAGCCTGAACTCACTGTGTGGACTGGCTGTCCTTGAAGGCTTTTGAACAGACTTTCGGTCAGAAATTTATTTTTACTATTCGAGAAATAAAAACAAAAAACTCATTTGCTTGTAGCAAATGTTAAATCTGAACTATCTGAATGAGATAGTTAATTTGGAGATAACTTAAGAGATTTACCATTACAAGCAAAAGGTAATGGAATATGAATAGGGAAAGAAAATGCTCCATTAGCATGATGTCCTGTGCCTCTAGTTAGCTGCTTGGGAGGCTGAAATAGGATCTCAGGAGCCCAGGAGATTGAGACCAGCCTAGGCAGCAGAGCAGGATCTCATCTCAGTAAAGTAAAAACCCAAAGCAGACGTAACTTGTTAATTTTAAACATCTGTAGACTGTTACCATAATTTTTGTTTGTTCTTTAAGATGAGTTTCTCTGTAGTCTTGGCTGTATATAAAGCTGACCTTGAGCTCAGAGATCTGCCTGCTTCTGTCCCCCAGCACTGGAACTAAAGGCATGCACCACCATACCATGCCCAGCCTCACGTAAAACATTTTTATGTGAAAAACAAAATGGAAAATCCTTACCTGTTGTTTGTAGATTTCTCCTCCCATCCCGTCTTACAGTGGGGTTTAAGATCAGGGCTTTCTGTATGCCCAGCAACTTGTCAGCCATTGTGCACCCTAGGCCAAATAATAGTGCTGACACTAGTGTTCTTCATAACCAGTTTTTTGTTTTGTTTTGTTTTGTTTTTCAGTCAGGATCTCACTGTGTAGTCCGGGCTGACCTGCAACAGCTTTTGTAGACTGGGCTGGCCTGGAACTCGAGATCAATCTGTATCTGTCTCCCAAGTCCTGGAATTAAAGCTGTGCCACTGCACCCAGCTCATAAACCAGAATTTTACCGTTTCAGAAACTAGGTCTTACCAATATTTTAAAATTTCAATTTAAAATTGGGCTTGCTTATCATTAAATGTCAACTGTTTCCCTTTCCAAATAAGCTATTTTCACTCCAGGCCTGTGAGTCCTTCTTCCCATTGACTGGGTGCGCACCGTTGTGTTAGCAGATTTCTTTCCTTAGTTATAGCTAACAGTGGCCTCGAGCCCTTTCTCAGTTGGTCACTGGTGTCCCGAGCTGCATCACCCTTTTCTCTCCCTCTGCAGGAGTCCTTCAATAACGTGAAACAGTGGCTGCAGGAGATCGATCGCTACGCCAGCGAAAATGTCAACAAGTTGTTGGTAGGGAACAAATGTGACCTGACCACAAAGAAAGTAGTAGACTACACAACAGCCAAGGTATGTGTGGGTTTGACTTTAACACTGCATTCTAATTGTGGGGACTGCCTCACCTGCTAAAAGCCAGTGAGCGGAGTTCCCCATTCCCATTTCAGAAGGCTGGAGCAGACTAGGTCAGAGAGAGACTTTCCATTGTTCATTGTGCCTTATTATTCTCTCAGGAATTTGCAGATTCCCTTGGAATTCCATTTTTGGAAACCAGTGCTAAGAACGCAACGAATGTAGAACAGTCTTTCATGACCATGGCAGCGGAGATTAAAAAGCGGATGGGTCCTGGAGCAACAGCTGGAGGTGCGGAGAAGTCCAATGTTAAAATCCAGAGCACTCCAGTCAAGCAGTCAGGTGGAGGCTGCTGCTAAAATCCGCCTCCGTCCTTTTCTCACAGCAATGAATTCGCAATCTGAACCCAAGTGAAAAAACAAATTGCCTGAATTGTACTGTATGTAGCTGCACTACAACAGATTCTTACCGTTTCCACAAGGTCAGAGATTGTAAATGGTCAATACTGACTTTTTTTTTTATTCCCTTGACTCAAGACAGCTAACTTCATTTTCAGAACTGTTTTAAACCTTTGTGTGCTGGTTTATAAAATAATGTGTGTAATCCTTGTTGCTTTCCTGATACCAGATCGTTTCCCGTGGTTGGTTAGAATATATTTTGTTTTGATGTTTATATTGGCATGTTTAGATGTTGGGTTTAGTCTTCTGAAGATGAAGTTCAGCCATTTTGTATCAAACAGCACAACCAGTGTCTGTCAGTTTCCATGCATAAAGTTTAGTGAGACGTTATATGTAAGATCTGATTTGCTAGTTCTTCCTGGTAGAGTTATAAATGGAAAGATTACACTATCTGATTAATAGTTTCTTCATACTCTGCATATAATTTGTGGCTGCAGAATATTGTAATTTGTTGCACACTATGTAACAAAACTGAAGATATGTTTAATAAATATTGTACTTATTGGAAGTAATATCAAACTGTATGGTGATAAGTATTGTTTTAATTCCTATGGTTAAAGGGAAATAGAGCTTTGCAGTCTACTCAACAGCCATTTGTGTGTGCAGCACTGTAGACCTATCTTAACAGCACAGCGCCCAGGGTTTGCTTTCTAGTAACAGTCTGATGAGTGACCTAGAAGCTTTCTGCTGTGTAGACTTCACCAACCTCACTGGTTCAAGGAACTCAAACTCTGTGGACTGTGTGCTTCTTAGCGCTTCATCTCCAGCCCAGACCATCCGAAGTGGCCTCACCAGCAGCACTTGTCATGCATGTGTGGTCGAGATGGAGCACAGCACATGCTTCCTCATAGGCAGTGATCTGGTATGTGTGCTGCTGTTTCTTCATGCTGAGTCTGAGGACACACAAGCCTTTCTATTTCTTCTTTATTTTTTATTTTTATTTTTTTTGGCTATTGGAGACAGGGTTTCTCTGTGTATCGCTGGCTGTCCTAGAACTCTCTGTAGACCAGGCTGGCCTTGAACTCAGGGATCCGCCTGTCTCTGTATCTGAGTGCTGAGATTAAAGGTGTGCGCCACCACACCTGGCTTTTTTTCCTCCTTTTTTGATACAGTGTCTCACTATGTAGCCCTGGCTAGCCTGGAACTTAAGTATGTAAAACAGGCTGACCACCCCTCCCCCACCTGCCTTTTCCTCAGAAGTGCTGGGATTAAAGGCATGTCCCAGACTGCACCCATTTTTTTGAGACAGTGTCTCACATAGCTCAAGAGGCCTCAAATTCACTTGTAACCAAGGATGGCCTTGAACTCCTGATCCTCCTGCCTCCACTTCCAGGTGTCACCTTTATTCTTCTCAACTGTATAACTCATGTTGGAGGAGAGGTTAAGCATTAGATTAGAAAGCAGGAAATGTTGATTGCCCTAACTGTAGACATTCTATTCCCCAAATTAACTGAAAACATGAACGCTAGATGGGAATGATGGGAGAAATAATATATTTATTTCGGTGAAATTTTGCATGTGTGAAAGTTTTGTTAACTAGGACCTTCGAGATCCTAGACTGCTTTTGTCTTACTGTGGGAAACAGAGTCTCTTGTAGACACTAGCATTTTAAGGTGACAAAAGTCAAAGGTTGTTTCCTTTGGTTTAAGCGGCAGCCAAGCATTCTTCAATTGGGGGCTTAGGGTGTGGCTGTTGACAACACATTTTATTATGGGGTCTTTAATGATAAAATATTAATCTAAAAATAAGCCAAAAATTACAGGTTTATTTTTCACTAAACAGACAATTGAAATACATGGTACAAAAATAAGTGGTAAGATTATTGTAAAATGAAAAATGGACAGAATAAATATTCAATTTAATTTTCCATCTATGAGAATTTCACAATAAAATCATAGTTTACTTTGTATTATAGATGCGCTTGTTGGGTCTATTCATCCTTATATATAAAGAAGGTTAACTGGAAATTCCTCAGGTCACCAGTAATTGGGTATCTCTTTTACTTTTTCTTTTGTAGCTGTTGGTTTTTTTCCTTGTCAATACAAAGGGAGAAAGAGTTCATAAGCCATTTTCTGTCAATAACTAAATGATACAAAACCAGTATAAGACAAATGATGCCAAGCTCTTTAATTTTACACAGCAAAAGTTGTCCAAACTGTCAGCTTATTCTGTTAGCAGAAAATATTATATGACTTTATTTTTAATATAAACATATTTACAGACTTTGTAAAATTCTAGTGCTCTTTCCCCACTGGCAGCAAGCTTAGGGCTACCAGATCATTTCAGCATCCTTCACTGTTTGCTTTTATGTATGTGCTGACAATTGCTGTTTTAGAGGAGAAATAACCCATTTTTCTTACACACCAGAAGAGGGCATCAGACCCCATTACAGATGGTTGTGAGCCACCATGTGGTTGCTGGGATTTGAACTCAGGACCTCTGGAAGAGCAGTCAGCACTCTCAACCTGAGCCATCTCTCTAGCCCCCATTTTTCAAGTATAAACATTTCAAGACTCCAACTTGTTCACATAATAGAAGATTATTCCTCAATATATTTTAAAAATGACTGCCGTGGAGTAAGTTGCATGAGGAGCATTCTCTGTGTCCGTGGCTCACCCTAACTTCCTGTGCTCACTTGGATAGAAGTTCCCTCGGGCATGTATTTGGCCAAACCTTGTCCTACTGTTTCCTTTGGGTTCCATCTAAGTTTCAAAACAGCTTGTGTCTGAATCCTCTTTGTGCTAGAGCTTACCTGTAGACCTGTAAGAACCCTGTCTCGAGATGCTACTTTACTGTGAACTCAATGAATTTAAGGGACCATTTATAAATTCTAAAAAGGCTATTTGAGTCTAGCCTGGCCACATTTGCACGTGGAAATGGCGGCGACATCCGAGGCTGAGACAATTTTAGTTGAATCATAACACACACCAGAAGATGTAACTAACAGCTGGGTTGATGTTCCTAAACAGCAGTCCCAGCCAAGGCCAGCCAGACCCTAAAGTTACAGTAAAGGCTGCCTTTCTGTTACAAAGAGGCTGAGCAAACCAGACCATGTCCAGGCAAGCACTCTGCTGCGCACCATGTCAGGTGAATGGGTTGTAATTACACAGTGAAAGAAGAGGGTTGCCCCATTTTGCATTCAGTTGGTACAGCTCGCTCTTTTCTGAGTCCCCTGACTTTCATGCTTGTCAAATGGGTTTAATACCTGAGGGCTCCTCTAACATTGGTGAAAGGCAGTTTAAAGCCACATCAAAAGGGTAAGATGTGCTTCTGGCCAATTTAGGTTTCATAGGATGTTTTACATTTAACTTAATTATTTTCTAGAAAAGTTTTGTTTTAACCTTTTGAAAGCACCATGCACCATGTCATGCAGCATGTACAGTATAAGAAATAAGCTTAACTTAGAGATGGCAGAATAAAACTAATTTGAGTTGGGTGGTGGTGGTGCATGACTTTAATCCCAACGTTTGGGAGGCAGAGGCAGATGGAGCTCTGTGAGTTTGAGGCCAGCCTGGTCTACAGAGGGAGTCCCAGTCAGCCAGGGTTCTGTTACAGAGAAA
This sequence comes from Rattus norvegicus, assembly GCF_021556685.1. Classification (NCBI taxonomy): domain Eukaryota; kingdom Metazoa; phylum Chordata; class Mammalia; order Rodentia; family Muridae; genus Rattus; species Rattus norvegicus. The sequence goes on from NC_141547.1 coordinate 98,803,992, forward strand.
CCTTGTCTCAAAAAACCAAAAACAAACCAGTAACAACAAAAATCTTTAATTTGGATCATGCCCGTAAACACGGTAAGTCATACTGTGTAGCAGCAGGCATGTGAAAATACTGTGTTTTATATAAACTTAATGAATAGCTAATCTTTTCTTTATAAAGGCCTGGCCAGCCTGGACTCTAATTAACATAAACTAGGCTGTCCTCAAACCCAAGCGCTAGGACTAAAGTCATGTACATGCTTATCTAAGCAGCTATTTTCTTTTTTAAAGCTGAAAAGCCCACCTCTGATACTTTGTGGAATTTGTGGTACCCAGCATACAAACACTTTGCTTCAAAAGCTGTAATTAATGCTTTGAACAGCTTGATAGATAGGGATTGTGATAGGTCCACAAAAATTTTTTCTTACTGACAAGGCACTACCTGTTGACTCCCAAATCACAGAGTCGTCTCCCTCCCCACGCCCCCATCACCAATGGCTGTTTTAATTTATGTACAGATCAGACCACGTGGCTGTTTCTACCCATTCCCTTCCTTTGACTAGTCTTCTAAAGGAGAGAGGAGTAGCGGTTTGAGTGCCCCAGAGGTAAGCAAAGCTTGTAGTTCAGAAGCATGATGGCAGGCCAACTCCTGAGGCATCTTCTCCACAGGGTGGGAGACTAACCACTACAGGTGGCACCCGGTAGGCCGCTGCCAAAGGACGCTGTAGAGGATCTCCTGACTTCTGTGGACTAAGGGCTAACATTTTTCCCTCTCTTAGATCCCACCCCCCTGTATGCCTGAGAATCCCCAAGTATTTGGGACCTTCTTTCTGTAGATGGCTTCAACACATTTTGTCTGCGACCGCTTTCTGTAGATGGCTTCAACACATTTGTCTGCTGGTTTTTAAACAGAGGGGTGGGGTGCAGGAGACCCACAAGTCGAAGTGTTTTACCAAATAGTTATAAAGCCACATATTTTTGGTAGAGAGGCACCAAAAGATAAGGTCTTAGTTTGGAGGATTCATAGTAAATGAAAACAGTAATAACTCAACCCTTCAGAGGTGAGAAAGGCATCTTAAAGTACGGTAAAGTTGAATCTCTCCCCTTCCTTAACTATTAAATGGCCCTTGCAAGGAGTTCTTGAGTTTTCTTCCCAACGGCCAATTAGCTGATGACGCCACCTCTGCCTGAAAGAGAGAACAGCAAGGGTTACAGTCCTGTTGCAGAGGCAGAAATGGCCCCACCACATCTATTTACATCACTTTGATGCAAATACAAGTGCCTACTATTTTTTTTTTTTTTTTTAGAGATGGCCTTGGTATGTAGCCTGGGCTGGCTTCTATAGAATCCTCTTGCTTCGGCCTCCAGAAGGATGAGATTACAGGTTTGTACTACCGTCCTCCCTCTGCTGGAGTCTCTGCTCGACATATTTCCAGCATTTGCTCACAGATTTATTTGATAAACATTTTGTAAGAGGAAAAAATGCAGTCCAACGTGGGATTCTGAAGTGCTAGATAGTGGAGATCCCAGGATAGGCACCAGGTAACCTTGTTTTTCTCTTGGCTTTTTCCTATCTCATTCCCAGTCTAAAAGTTGTATTTAACAAGTAGCATTAATTAAGTCTCTAAGATGTGTCATCCCCCAGTTTTGGGGAATGATGTGGTATGGGAGATTTGCAAAGGTCCTTTGTAGCATAGAGATCTGGCAGGTAACTGGGTTTCTGTAGATGTCTGTGTTGTCAGAGATGCTCGGAGACAGGTGCTAAGTGACCTGGGCAAGAAAGTCTCCAGGACAGCCACGGTCACAGTCTGATCATGGTCCCACACTAGAGAAAGGAGCACTGTAAGGATTACCACTGTGGACTGTGGGTAGCAGAGGAGGTAAAGAGAAGACAGGTATGGGACGTGGGATGCTGTTCAACAAGCACATGTAAATAGATACTGGAAACAGTGAGTTCTACCACAGGAAGACCCATGTTCCCGGCAAGGGCAGTCTTCCTTCAGAATTATGAGTATTAATTACCCCAGCCAGGTACCTAGGAAGTAATTATTCACTAGGACAGCCGTGTGCTTATTTACTAGCACAGTGGCTGGATAGCAAGTTCTCTTCTTGGGTTTCTCTACTTACTGAGTCAAGGCCCTTCGTGCGGGTGTTCTGCTGCTGCTCTTGGCTTGTTGTCAGGGATGAGGGTGCAGCCAGCCAGCTTGTCCAAAGACGCTAAGATAGAGTCATAGAGGTGATCTGCACGGCTCTCCAGCTCTCCAGACTGCTCTGCGATCCTCACAAGGACATCCTTTAAAACTAATGGTCAGGTTATAAAAAGGTGTAGCATGTTGCTCAGATAGGACTGTCATAATTTCAGTGACTCCTACCCCAGCAGGGTCTCATACAGCTCAGGCTGACCTAACCTTTCTTGCTGTATATGACCTTGAGCTTCTGATACAGGTACACACCACTGCAGAACACTACAGCAGTTTATGCCATTCTGGGGACTGAAGCCAACCAAGGCTTTATGTGAGATACGCAAGCACTCAGCCACTGTCCCAGCCATTTACTCTTCCTTTACACAGTGAGGTGCCCTCTAGAGGCTCCAGAGGCTTATGTTGTACTGGGGAAGTTTGTGCACTTTTGGGGGTCAGAAGGATCAGTGGCCAAAACTGGAGGAATGGTTTGAGAATGGGCTAAGAGTCAGCCCTGCCTGTCGAAAGGGGAAGAGAGAGGTGCTGGGTCAGAGCGCTCACAAATGCCTGGCTGTTTTCTTTTGTTAAATACAGAAGCTGCTTGCTTTCCCGAGCTTTATCAGCTGTGATAAACGCTCCCTAGCTTCCTGTCACAGCAACATCTGCCAGCAGAGGATAAGAAAGAGGAAGCCTTTGTTCTGCTCACAATGTGGACTAGATGGGGCCGGAAGGGAAGGGGAGCCGGCTGAGGTCAGCCCCTTAGGAAGCCACGTCAGGGCCCAGTGCTGGCCTAACAATTCTCTGGTGGCAGAGGGATGAATGTTGCCAGGGTGGCTGAGCCAAGCTCCGTCCAGTCTTCCTGAATGCCGCAGAACTCTGGAACTTATTATCTGAAACTTTAAACAGTCATGGAAGAAAGGGTACAGGTTTCTCTTTCCTTAAGATTTATTATGTAGATAGTGTCCTGCCTGCATTATGCCTGTAGGCCATAAGAGAGCATCAGATCCCATTACAGATGGTTGCGGGCCATCATGTGGTTGCTGGGAATTGAACTCAGGACCTGTGGAAGGGCAGACCTCTGAGCCATCTCTGCAGCCCTGTTTTTGATTTTCCTTTTTCCACACCCATGCTTTCATTGTATACATTCACATGGGGGCCTCATTTGGTGTAATTGCCATGAGTCCCAGTCACGTGACTCATAAGCAGTTGGGGTATAAAAGAAGATGTCAGCCTGTATTTCTGTAACTAATCAAACTTCCTTTGACAGGGTGCTGACAGGGGCCTCTTGGCGGTAGGGGCAAGCCTCAGCCACTCCTGCAGTTACACTTGGAGCCAAGAAAGAAAGCAGGCACTTAAGAAGCAGGATGGGACAGTGTGTGTGCTAACAGGAGGCTTCTGGGAAGAGGAAGTAGAAAGCATCAAGAGTGACTTGAACAAAACAGCTAAGCTTTCCAGTTATTCCTGGAGGAGCGCTGGGAGTGGTTAGAGCACCAATCTGAAAGTATCTGGGCATCTTCCGAGACACAATGAAACCCAAAAGCCTCTTCTGGCCAGTTTGACTCCTAAGTCTCTTCTCAGAGGAGGACAAAGTGGAGTGTTCTTGTTAGCTTACTCATTTAAGTATTAATGGATTTATTTAAAAGTGAAAGTCAAAATAGTTTTGGGCAGCCTTCTATTACACATGGATTAATGGATGCCCTCTGTGAAGAGAAGGCCTATACCGAACTCTTCCTGCTCAGGCCCTGGATCTACAAGTCTCTCTAGCCCGATGCTAAGATTGTTTGGTAAATGCCAGTGTAGTCGGAAGCAATAAAGCTTGCTACACCAAATTTCTGCCCCAATACAAAACCTAAAACTTGAGGCTGGTGTGATGGCTTAGCAAGTTAAGGCATTTATCACAAAAGCTTACAACCTAAATTCAATCTTTAAAATATGTATAAGGGTAGAAAAGAACTAACTTCACAAGTTATCACCTGACCACTTACACACACACACATACACACACAGAGACACATACATACATACATACATACATACATACATACATACATACACAATCACATCCATTCATATACAAAACAACCAAAACAAAACCATTAAGGCTAAGCTACAAAAGCAACACCTAAAAATCCTATGTAAGAGAATATAGGAGGACTTTCAAAACAGGCCTTCAGGGAGGCAAAGGGCTCACCAGTTCACACTGCTGGAGACCTGTTAGTGGTTGCTCTCCATTGAAACCTCTCCATGTGTTCACTTCCCAGGGTACACCTGGCACTGCCTGGAAATGTTTTAGGTGTTAGCACTGCAGGGTTGTGAGGGCTTCTGTGTTGTAAAACATCCTGCAATGCACAGGAACACCCTACAACAAAGTTATGTAGTTCTGTATGGCAGCGGAACCAACCCTGAGAAACCATATTCTGTAACTTTTCCAGTAGGTACCTGGCCATCACCTCTTATAAGGTTCATCATGAATGTCTATGCCATTTAGTTCCCATGTAAATTCTTCCCCTGGAACTGAGGCATAATATAACTGGATTCTTCTAGTACCTTCTTATACAGTACTACACAATGTGACTAGCTACTTATCAATTTAAGGCTTTAAGGATACATCAGTTCTTGGCAACAAGCAGTTAGAAATACTCTTCAAGTTCTCATTTTGTGCTAAATTTGGAATTTACCCTACAAATGGGTTTGAGTCTGGCTTGTATGTGACTAACCCTGACCCCGATCAGTTCAGTTCTCCACTCCTACCCCAACCAACAGGGTTTCTCTGTGTAATAGCCCTGGCTGCCCTGGGCTGTCTTGTCCTGACCAGGCTAGCCCTTGAGTGCAGAGCCAGCTGCCTCTGTCTCCTGATCATGCTGGGATCAGAGGCATGCACCACATGCCCAACTCCTGTTTAATTCTCAAAATTCATACATCCATCCGTACTACATCCACTTGTGAAATTTATATAATGTGTTCTGATCATACAGTTCCCCATTCATTCCCCTAATAAGTCTAAGTCTTTAATCAGTCTGTTCCTGGTTTGAGGGCTTACATTGACTACCCCAGCCACAACTGAGGACTAGATCAAATTCTGGATTCCTGGGTCTGATTTTGAGAGCGTGGACCTCTTATATACCTGTGCCATGCACACACACCGGAATGCACACATCACCAGAGACTGATAAAAGTGCACTTCTTGGGGCCCGGCAAGATGGCTCAGAGAAGGCGGTGCTTGCCATGCAGCCCTCACAGTCAGAGCTTGATACCTGGAAGCCAAGTAGAAAAGCTGAAGGAGGGGTTGGGGATTTAGCTCAGTGGTAGAGCGCTTGCCTAGCAAGTGCAAGGCCCTGGGTTCGGTCCCCGGCTCCGAAAAAAAAGAAAAGGAAAAAAAAAAAAAAAAAAAAAAAGAAAAGCTGAAGGAGGGGTTGGGGATTTAGCTCAGTGGTAGAGCGCTTGCCTCGAGCCTTTTTTTTTTTTTTTTTTTTTGGTTCTTTTTTTTCCGGAGCTGGGGACCGAACCCAGGGCCGTGCACTTCCTAGGCAAGTGCTCCACCACTGAGCTAAATCCCCAACCCGGTAGAGCGCTTGCCTAGGAAGCGCAAGGCCCTGGGTTCGGTCCCCAGCTCAGGGGGAAAAAAAAAAAAAAAAAAAAGAAAAGCTGAAGGAAGGGGCTGGAGAGATGGCTCAGCGGTTAAAAAGAGCACTGACCTTCCAGAAGTCTGAGTTCAATTCCCAGCAACCACACAGTGGCTCATAATCACGTGTGATGAGATCTGGTTCCCTCTTCTGGCCTGCAGGCATAGTTGCAGGCAGAATGCTGTATACATAATAAACAAATCTTTTTAAAAAAAAGGGTTCAGCAAGATGGCGGGCAGCCGGGAAGAAGCCAGGGGGAGTATGCCTGTGCCTTGCCTCACACACTACATTAAAAAGATTATTTAAAAAGAGTATTTTTTGTAGGTTTGGTGCCTGATTTACAATAACTTCCTTTCATGCCCACAACTCCACCATCATGGGTTGGCGACAGTGATGGAAGGAAGCTAGCGGGTTCTTTGTGGGACTCTATTAGGCAGTATGCATCTTTACTTGTAGAACAGGAGAGCTCTGGCTACTTCTGAAACCCGAAGTACAAGGCTGGAGGTGCAGCCGCTGAGCAGTGGTAGCGTCTATCTTTCACGCTCACGGCCACAGATTTCCTTGGCAGTGGCTTCAAGCAAACAAAGGCCAAATAAAAGAAGGCCACTCAAAGCTAGAGATGGTTAAGAACACTTACTGCTCTTGGAGAACACCCAACTTTGGTTCCTAACCTGCCTGGAGACTCACAATTACCTTTTAGGTACAGTTGCAGGGGATCCAACACCTTCTGATGTCCACATGTTCTTGCATGCATGTGGTACACACACACACACACACACACACACACACACACACACACGAAAACAAACATAGACATGCCGGTGCAGGTGTCTCAGTGGTTAGGCTAACACAGGTCTTCCCGAGGACCTGAGTTCATCGCATTGCATTGTGCTGCTTACAAGCCACTGTAGCTGGGAGGGGATCTGATGTCCTGTCCTCCAAGGGGACCTGTACTTACACGCATATACCTTCACAGAGATACATCCATACTGAAAATAAAGTCTTTTAAAGGGGAAGTGAGGGATTTCCTGGGCATGGTGGCATAGCCTCTAATCCCAGCACTTGGGAGGCAGAGACAGGTGGATCTCTGAGCTGAAGGCTAGCTTCGTGAGTTCAAGACAGCTAGGGCTATTATATAGTGAGTCCCTGTTTCAAAATAAACAAAAGATATTATAGAGCCAGCACAGTAGGTCTCAAAAGTTTTGTTGCCAAGTCTGATGACTTGACTTTGACCTCTGGAATCCATATCATACACAGGAATGCAAATAAATACCTATCACAAGGCTATCAGGTGCTAGGAGACTGTCTCACAAAATGAGATTGTGGTGGCTCAAGCTTGTAATTCCAGGACTCAAGGCACAGGCAGGAGAATCCTTACAGATTCAGGGCTAGCCTGGCCTATCTGTAGTGAGTTCTTGGCTAGCCAAGCAATAAGAAACAAACTACTAGTGTTAATAGTCATTTGATTAAAGATGTGGATGAACGATGTAGATACTTCAGAAGCAGGTATTAGAAAAAGCAACAAGTCAGTTAAAATGGCTAGTAGAACGGTGGTGGCCTCACACTGGACCTACAGGTAAGTCAATTACGTGTATACAAGCATAACCAAACAGACTGCTCTCGGTTACCCACCTGGGGTGTTATCCAGCAGGCACTGAAGAAGAATCTCTCCCTTCTCCAAGACGCTCTCTGTCAGGGACTGATGTTCGTCTATATCTTTCTTAAATTGCTTAAGATATCAGGAGAAGAAAAGCTTTAATACCATTGCTGTAGAAGTTGTCTAAGATGAACACTGTGCTAGGTTCCGCTAGCCCTCTCTAACATGGCAGACAGGTAGCATGCGCTCAGGAGTCCTTCGGCGGTCTGGCTGTGTCAAGCCTCTGAGCCCATAGAATACATGCATTGTTTTTGTTTTTGGAGACAGGGTTTTGCTTTAGCTCAGGCTGGTCTCACAGAGGCTCTTTACTCCCCCTAGTGGTAAGACCACAAACCTGCATCCCCCCCAACAGAAGGTTCTCCCCAGAAGAGGCTGCCTCTTGAACACTGATTCCGTGCTGTATCCTACTTGCTGGTGTTCTGCGCTATGGGGTTGACACGATAAAGCACACCCTCCAGCAGCAGTCTGCCACTGCACTGACCATGCAGAGCTGGGACCTCTCTCTCTCTATGCCCCCTCTGTTGACCCCATGCTACACCTTGGTATCAGGGTAGCTGCTCTTTTCTGAAGAGCTCATCCAAGCAGGTCTCCCCTCGAAGCTACAAGGCCTTGATGATTCCTATTCTTACTTCTTCACCGATATGGTCTTGTTATGGAATCCAGGCTGTCCCTGAACTCACCGTGTGCACTGGGCTGGCCACAAACTCAGAGCTAGCTTGCCTGTTTTCTCAGTGCTGAGATTAAAGGCTATAGCAATTTTTTAAAAAAAAAATCTTCCCTTAGCCACTAAGAACTGTATAAAATTGAACCCATGACATGGGACAGGCATCACTGGTTAGTATTTTGAAGGTGCTCATTTTGTTCTTGGATTTGTTTTCTGTCTTTTATTGTCTTGTGCTTAGCAGTTTAGACATTGCCTTGTCCCTGCTACATTAAGATGCAGTATAGGAGGGAGGGTGAGTGATAGCTGAACTGTGAGCACAGCCACAGAAGCCTCCCACCGCTGTAGCTGTGTACACACAGAGGCCTAAGCTGGACCAGCATGCAGGGGTGACTCCTGGCTCAGATCCCAGCTACCTACAATGCAAGATGGCTCGTCTGGGAGTTGAGTCACAGCGTGTTACGAGGGCTAAGATGGAGAATGTTATAAGTCCACCTGACTTGTTTAGCTCGGCCAGGAAAAGCTCCTGAGGGAAGTCAGAGCAGTCCCTGTCCCGGGACTCCCCATCACACAGCAGTGAACGGGGTGCACCTTCAGATTCAGCCTTCATCTCCGTCCTCACGGTCCTGTCTCTACACTGTATCTAACAGCATCCCCACCAGGAGGGGACAGCTGGCTGGCCAGGCTGGATTTTAGTTGCTTCTAAGACAGAAAACAAAGGGCCTCCCCTCCAGATGAGGTGTGGTCTCCTCACCCCATGATGCCAAGTCAGAGGCTGGTGGTGAATGAGTAGAAGCTGAAGTAAACCTCCCCCTGCTGCTGAAGAAGGGTTAGGTTATGAAGACCTGTGCTCTTCCCTCCCTCCAGACTAGCAGCAGGCCTGGGCCAGAAACGCTACCCACCACCACGCGACTAAAGTCAGCCAAGGTTAACTGAGGTAGTAGTTACTGACTTACCCTCCAATTCAATATATTTTTAATCTAGTATCAAGTTAACTAAAACTCACAGGGGTGAAATAACAGACCTTAGTAACACAAAGGCCGAAATAAAACCTGAAGTCCCAAACACAGGCACAAACTGATGTCAAACTTTTGGATAAATTTGGCATAAATCTGTTCTTGTCTGTGCCTGAATCCAGTAGTTTCAGCTCAGCTCCATAAACACCAATACAGTCCTTCCAAAAGAACTTTCGGTGTCTGCACTGTCTGGTGTGGCGGCCACTGCACAGCTGTACACGTCTAGCTAATTGTCATACTGGACTAGTGTCTGCAAATCAAAGCCTAGGATTCTAATCCTGAGATGTCTGCCAGAATCCCATGCAAACTCCTCTGAAGCGTCTCTCCTCTCAGTGACTGGGATTATCCTCTCTCTCACTTACAAGTTACCTCATATTTTAGTGTTCAACACTGAGAATTTGAAAAAGACGCCTTAATTAGATTTATCAGATAAAATAGTCAACTGTGCTACAAGATTCCAGTTACTTGATATTTTTTTTATTTTGTAAAAGTGATTTAACTCCCATCCCCATGGATGAACAAGCCAGGACTACATATTACCCGGTAAAGCTGCAGAGAAGACTTGAGACCTGTAAGGCTGGCCCTGGGTGGAGCGCTGAGGTCAGCAACATCTGTGACATTATACAACCAGCAGATCAGCTCTTCTAGCTGACAGCAAAATGTCTGTGGAAACAAGAACAATTGGTGGGCTGGACTGAGCTGAGTGATGAAGTCTGCCTACTTCAGCCATGTTCAGGGCCCAGTACAACAAAAGAAGTCTACATGGTACATCTGACTGAGCTGCTATTTACTTTGTCCAAAGGCTAAAAATGCCACCATTTTGGCATACAAACTGTCTAGAGTTTTTTCATCTGGTCGTTTGTCTCCACCTCCACCCCATGACTCCAGATTCTCCTCTGTGAGGATAATGAATGCCATACTTGGTTGTGTCTCAGCAAGACGTGATATCAGAACCAGGCTCAGAATGCAGTCCTGAAGGTGAGAATGGGACTACCGAGGAACAAGGACCGTTAGCGAACACTAAACTTTCTATGCAGAAAAGCAGATGCATGGTGAATGAGTAAATTAGAGCTACCCGAGCTACAGTGAACACTGATCAACTTCTACCAAAGCACACACAACACTGCTGCTACACGTGACCTAATTTCTCTGCCAATTTTTACAATCATTAAAGGAGAACGACACCTAGAATTTGGGGTCATATATGTTGAGGGTCCTGAGACATGCTGTTGGTGGGCTGGGGAAAGACCACTTCTTCCAGAAGCTTCTCCATGAACATCTTTACCTGCACACACTGCAGTAGAGACGCTTTCTCCTGCTCTTCTATTCTCCTGGGAAGCTTCTCTCCAGCCACTGGCTCTGACAACAGCCACTTGTCAGACACAGCTTTTGAGGAGGGGTGAGTTTTCAGCTGTTTTGCAGAGACCCCAAGGGTCTGGCTGCTCATCAGCCTACTTTTGCCTCTAGAGTCCTGGGGCTGGACAGAATGCCCGAAGCAGGGGCTCTGGCCCACAGGCCCTTGAAAGGTAGTGCCAGAAGGATGCTGCCTTTGGCTGGAGTCCAGCGTGGGGGAAGCTGGCTCATCACTGTCTGACACTTGCAGTGACCTGTGTCCCTCAGCAGCCCCAGTGGGTGGGTTCACGTAGGTGGGCCTGGCACCTGAGTAGGACACTAAACTAGAGACCTGCGTCAGCCTGGAGGGCAGAGCAAGGTACTCCTCATCACTTCCAATCTCCTCTTCTGATGGCCACTCAGGCTTTACACAGGCTGGACAACCAGCACTCTGTCTGCCTGTCTTCTCCCTCTCTCCTCTGGGAAAGGGTGGTCCTTTCTCCTTCGTCTTCAGCTGGGGAGAGCCCGCACTGGCGTTCTTGCCTCTAGGGAGATAGTCCTCTGTTGTGCCCCTCAGGGCTGCCTCTCTGTTCTCCCAAGAAGCACCTTCCGTGCCTGGGGTTCTAGGGGTCGATGCCAACTGGTTCCAGGATGCCAAGCTTGCGCCACCCTGTTTCTGGGACACTCCCAAGGGCCAGCGCTCAAGACATGGCTCTCTGGCTCCAGACAATGGCAGAGTAGGCACTTCCGCTGATGAGCAATTGTGGGAGACATTAGTGGGTGACTTGAGAGTGCTTGCTGGGGAGACAGAGAAACTGTCCAGATCTACACCTGAGTCCTGCATGACAGGGTCAGCCAGCACATGACTTTCAAGTTGCTTGGGGAGCTGAGGCCCAGGCCTCAGAGGGTAAGTGTAGTCAAGCAGATCTTCGTACTCTTTATTTGGGTTCCAGAGTGGAGAGTGACGGTTAGGGGAAGGAGGCAGAGAATTTGGAAGCACACAGGCCCAGTATTCTGCCTGAAAGGAGAGGTGTCTCTTACCCAGGCCTGTAGCATCACCGCCAGAGGCCACAGGCTGTGTTGACCACTGGAATGGAGACCCTGCCCCCACCACAGAGTGGGCTGCCTGGGGTACAGTCAACTCCTGAGAGGAGATGTGGGCAAAGGAGCCACTCTGAGGTTCTGCCTTGTCTAGGTGGTCCTGGAGACTGCTGCCCACTGAGGAGACAGAGATGCTTCTGCTAGAGAGCTGAGGAGCGCCTGGGCTCACCGTGGGCTTCCACTGGGACAGGAGAGGGAGACCTGAGATGTGTGGCTGCTGGCCAAGGCCCAACACCTGAGATGGAGCAACTGCAGGCTGGAAGTCTTCACTGTCAGCCTCACGTCCTGAGCAAACGGTTATAGTTCCAAGGACTTTAATAGCTGGAAGTAGGTCCCGGGAGGCAGGAGGCTTGTTTTCCTCCATCTACAATAACAAGGGGGAAGGGCACTGTGATGAAACTGAGCAGACTTCTTGATTTTAAAGAACAGTTTTCTTCACAAGATTGAGGGAGGGGATTCGGGAAGAATATCAATAAAAACAAAGAAAAGGAAGAAACAAGAAAGGAAGGTAGAAAGACAGATTTGCTTGTGTGCCCGAGGTATTCAGGGAAGATCTCAAGGTGTCTGCCTACTGCTAGTGGTTAGTACCAAGACTCATCCCATCTTGGGAAGTCTCCTGCAACTAAGCCCCACCCATCTTTTCAAAAGTTACTTATTCACGTTTTGAGAGGAGAACTCAAAGACAGTTCTGCATGCAGAAGCCTCTCTGACTATGGGTCATGGCAAGTGAAACCTCTCCATCACCATTAACCACAGGGTGGGGTAGGTGTGCCCTGTTCAGTTCACGCGCCAGTAGGCTGGGAAAATCAGTCCCTCTTCACTCTGGATTTCTAATCTTCAGGGAGTAAGTCACCACAGAAGAAGACAGGGTAACCAACACCAGGGCTTCAGAACCAGATGACCTGAGGCTAATGAACTGTCTACACCACCTTCTGTAAGGACCCTGGCACTATTCTCTCCAAGTCACGCTTGGAGCCGTCTCACAGGATGGGGCTCCGAGCACAGTGAGCAGCCACACGCTCAAATCAGAGCTGTTCTGGGCTGTGGTGGGCTGAACATAACAGGCTGTCAGAGCCAGCAGCAGCAGATCTCCCTGCTGCAGGGCTGAGAAGATGCACTGGCCTTAGGACACAGGGGACCCCTGCCTCACACGGCTCACCAGAGAGAGAGGGCGCTGCCTTGTTCTTCAGAGTCATGGAGGTCAGAGACAGCTGCCCACTAAAGGAGCTTCAGGTTCTGGCCAGCACCAGGAGGATTTGGTCTGGGAGCCCACAGCCCTCTACCAAGTCTTCCCAGGGTCCCCTAAAGGCTTTCAGATCACTAAATCAGAAGCAGGACGGGGGTGGGGTTCCCTTGTTAAGCGACTCCTGATCCTAGTCCTCTGGACAGTAGGCTCCTAATGAACCTATCACTGTGCTTCAGAAGTCCTCAGCGACTCTTTGGGAACAGGAGAACACACAGAACCCTTTGCCAACTTCAAGGTCCAACTCACCAGGAGAACCTGTAAAACAACTCATTCCTGGATCACACAGCTCCCACCTTACAGTGCCTGGGGCGAGGGTAAGAGTCAGGGAAATGGACACCCCAACAACAGCCCCAGCTTGGCTCCAGCCTCAGCTCCCTCCTACTTACTTGGCTTCCCATAGGGTGTAAAAGCTCTCCAGTTCCCACACTGGCAGAAGGAAGTGGGCCACTGAGGGGAGGCTCAGACCTGCCTGCTACTGGTTCTTTGCTGGCAGTGTAGGTCTGTGACAAGAAAACTCCAGAGATGCAGCCAGGGTCAGCCTCGGCCCTCCACTGTGGCCCTCCCTGGACTTCCAGATGCTCTGGTTCTTGCCCTGGGGACAGCAGATTCCCAGAGTCCCACCTGCCACAGGATGGGACCTCTGTGTTGACAGACACTTTTGTCTCAGCCTCATCTTCACCCAGGGACATGGAGCCTCCCCTGTCAGGTTTCCTTTGAAGCCTTCAGGAACCTACAAAACGAGGGAAGAAAAGAGAAAAATAGATTTTTTTTGATGTATGCATCAAAATCTTGATTTTTAAGTGAAGACAAACTTTTCTGGCCAAAGGAATGGTGATGACTTCCATGGCCGAGTGCCAACATCTGGCTCTTCCTCAGCCCCAGACCCTTCAAAGGGAATGCCCAAGTATGACTTTGTCCTCTGTCGTTGTGGCACTGTCTCCTAAGAGTCAGGACAGGGGTGACTTGGCTAGCCTGTGCTTCATTGGGTCAAAAAACACGGCGACAGAAGAAAGAAGAAGTGTAAGCCAGCTGATCTGGGAGGCAGACCCACATCCCAAGGCCATTATCTTCCTAGCTTGGCAGCTGACAAAGAAGGTAAGCACAGGCTAATGGCGACTTCCCACGGTGGAGGCGTGTGATAAGACCCCTCTGACCATCTGCTCATGAGATGCTTTTCAGGTCCCCACACCTCAGGACAGATCACTGTCTTAGGGTTGCTCTTCTCACTGTTGTGGCCATCGCACAGGGACAGACTGGAGAGGTGGCTACTGCACTCGGGAGAATGGAACAGGGGTTAACGGCAAGGCCTTGCTTCTGTGTGCAGCTCCATAGATGGTAGTTCAGAGAAGAATCTTGGGCCTGTGTGTATGTTGTCACTTCTTTACCTCAATCTCATTAAGGGGTCCAGCCCTGTAGTGGTTCTCTTCAGCCAATGGCTTGGTTAGCAGCCTGAGTCTGGTTCTATCCTTTCTACCTCAGAGGATAGCAATTTCAGGTATGCCTAGACCTTCACTGGGCTCAGGAGGATGCTTCTAACTATTTTTTGGTGGGAGGAGACAACCAGACTATGGACCAAATGGGGTTTCTCAATGACCAATGACCAGAAGCAGATCAGCACTCCTTCTCAGGCTGCCTTGGTGTATGCTGACCTTGGCAGCCCCAGGAAGCCCCAGAAAGCTGGGTGATAACAGGGTGAGTTTGTGTGAGAAAGCAGAGCAACCCAGGTGACTGGTGAGGGAGGAGCTGGGGAAAAAGGAAAGACTCAGTGGGATCTGCAGAACGAGAGCTCCAGACAACAGAGGGCAGCCAGCGCTCCTCCCAGCACTGGTGGGATGACAGGAGGAAGTCTGACCTGAAGGACATGGAAGTGGGTACGGGGAGCAGTGAGCACTTGAGTGTGTGCAGTCACCTGCACTGGGACTAACCTCAAGACCAAAACCTGGACAGGGACAGCCTTACTTTTCTCAGAGACTAGAAGCTGACAAGGTGGGAAGGAGTGGCCACCTCAGGCTCATCCTGTTTGGCTTTCACGCCACGAAATACAACTCAGGTAGAATATGAAATTCCTGCTCCCCCTTACCTGGGCACATGGGGCTCAGGCCATTGTGACACGACTTCAAAGGAAAACCTACTTTAAATGCACCCAGCTCACTCCTGTAAGCACTAGATCCTTCAGGGCTCACTAGAGCCCACCTGTCTTCTGTTAGCAACAGCGCCTAACCTCCATATAACAACCAAGTCTTTACCACTCAACAGTCAGTCCCACAAACACAGGCAAGTAGTATTGTTTAGTTTTAGTGTGACTCCTATCACATGAGACACACACAAACACAAGTATCTTCCCACATAGATACTTTATAAGTGCTGAACAGGGCAAGACATACCATTCAAAACCTTGTCTCTCCCCACTTCAAAACAAAACAAAAGAAACAACTCCCTCTCTCAAAAGAAAACCCCAAAAAACAGTACTAGGGATTGAACCTAGAACCCGAGAGCTCGTCTGGAGATCTAAGGGTAGCATAGCTTCTGGTACACTGACCGCTGTCTGGTTCATCAAGAGTTAGATTCTGAACTTGGCTACTTAGCATGTACAAGATTCTAGGTTCAGGATGTGAGGATGATCTGGCTACACAAAAATACATGTAATAAAAAGTTTTTCTTTTTAAAAAGGCCTGAAACTTGATGATTTCCACTGAATAATACTTCTGAAGACAGAATCTATGTGGTTATTCTCCCAGTTGGGAGAACCACACTCTTTACAGTCTGACTTATGAATCTGCTAATAAATCATGGTCTGCCCTGCATAGGTTGTGGTCTTGCTGCTGACAAGCACCTATGGAGGTGCTGGGGTTTATCCTAGCTCACAGTTCAAGAATGCATCTGTCACAGTGGGAAGGTCCTGGGAGGGGGCCTGTGGGCTGCGCCTACACTGCATGCACAGTAGGTGCACGAAGTGATGCTTGAGAGATGGTGCTCACACTTTCCCTTGTCATCCATTCTGGGGCCCCAGCCACAGGTGAGGTGGCACCCCACCTCAACTAACCTAAGCTAATAATCCAGTATAGATACACCCAGAAAACTGTCCCTACATGATTCCATATCCTGCCAGGATGAAATAATAACCATAACTCCATACCCAAACTTAACCACTGTTAAGCCATAACCTTCCTTCTCTTTCCCCTACCCACTAATAGGTTCATAGCCATCTTATAATGCAAAATACATTCAGTCCAACATTAAAAAAACATTCACAGTGACAGATCCGATACTGTTTAACAAAACTGCTGGGGGCTGGAGAGAGAGCTCTGAGGTGAAGAGCACTGACTACCACAGGACCCGGGTTTGATTCCCAGCATCTATATCGTGGCTTACAACCATCTAAACTCCAGTTCTAGAGGTCTGATTGTCTCTTCTGCTTCCTCAGGCATCAGACACACATGTGGTGCACATACATACATATAGGCAAAACACTCATACATACAGAAAACGTACAGCCACCACCAAGTCTTCTGAAACTCAGTACTCTGGTTTGTAAGTTCCTGTACAGCCAACGACGTCACATACGTCCAGCATACAAGGTTTAGGGTATACAGTCCCGCTCCCGAAGCGAAGAACGGGGTGACAGTGATAGCAAGGGAGAAGATCAAGACCATACATGGGAGAGCAAACACCAACTCCTGCGGCTCCATGGCTAGCGTCTGGGACCCAGCTGGAATACTCTGGGTTCCAAGGCTTGCCTTGCAGATGCTGGTACAGCCTCTTGGGTGGGCCTCGGTCCACACACCCAACTTTCCTTTACAGATATACCACGGTCTTAGTCACCGCCAGCACAGGAAATGAACAATGCCACCCGCCCCCTTTCTGAGGAAGGTCTGAACACAGAACTGCCAATCAAGGGACTACCTGTGCTTTAGCATCTTCCAGGGCGCAACAGAAACCCACTGTTAAATCTCTCAGTTCCCAGACCCTGCAAAGGCTATTTGACCATCAGCCATCACTAGGTGTGATCAAGTGGCTTTCTCTCATCCCATAGTAAAACCACATTCAGCACTGTATCTACACACATTCATACACACACATTCACACACACACACACACACACACACACACACACACACACACACACACACACACACCAGGACACCTGACCCTTCCTGGTATCTGTTGAGTCACCCTCAAGCAAGCTTGTCCCAGCTGCCTGGCTTCTTCCCACACATTCCTGTTCAGAGCAAATGAGAGAGGACTGGCAAGTGCAGGAAGGAGCGCGTTCACTTCTAACTCATTCAAACAGAGGAATGATTCACCAAGGAGCAAATCTCTGAACAACAGAAAATTCCTCTGCATGATTCTTTAAGCAGCACCGCCCTAGGAAACATGCATCTATCCCAACTGTCAACATTTTTGTTGTGACAAGTGCGGTCTCTGTACCCACAGCCACCGACAGCCACCTGTACCAGCAGGGATGCTCCTTTCGGTTTGGGGCCTCAACAATGAAGCCTCACCGGACTCACAGGTCCAGAGAGAAACGCCATAACACACCCAGCGGCAGATCGTGTCTAGTAAGCGAGGAAGAGGAAAGGTGTGAGCAGGGCATGGAGCTCAACAGGATATGTGGCTTCACGGCTTCTGGGAGCGGGCAGCACAGTGGAGGCCAAGCTAGGCAGGACGGTAACACACAAGGGGTAAATTCATAATGACAAAAGGGAAGACAGGCTTGAGATGGCCGAAACTAGCTGTATGCAGGGTGGGTATCAGGAAAACTGTGGTCAGCTTTTAGAAAAGGAGAGAAAATGCTCTCATAAACTGTCCTGTCCCTACCACACGCATGTGTGCTGCCTCTGACCTCCACACAAGTAACTGCTTCACGTGGTGGGGATCCCTGAGGAGAACTGTGGTGAAGGACAGATATGATCAGCACACTGCATACAGGTATGCAATTTTCCTATGCACATGTATGCTGTACCTACAGAAGCCAGAAGAGGGGTGGACCCCCTGGGACTGGAGTTGCGGACAATTGTAGTGGCCATGTGGGTGTCAGGCACTGAGACTGGGTCCTATAGAAGAACAGCAGCCAGTGCACGTAACTTCTAAGCCATCTCTCCAGCCCCCATATGAAAGGTTCAAGAATTAAAATTTTTAAAAAGTTTCAACCTTGTGGTCCTAGTGGCCCTGTGGGTGGATGGTGGTGGTGTATTGGTGCTGCCCTGACAGCGGTAGGCAGTGGGGGCCAGGGCCTGGTACATACTTCCAGACCCTCTTCCTGCCACAACAGGGTAAGGACTTTAAATCTATGAATACTTTCCCAGGTCACAGCAGCCTTCACAAAGGGCTCAAGAATGAAAGGACAGGGAAGGATGGCCAGCCAGAAATGGAGAAAGAAACGGGACAGTACTGGGGAGAGGGAACAAGTCATGTGGCAGAAGGTAGATAAGTATAAACGGGTTAATTTAAGTTATAGGAGATAGTTGGAAACAAGCCTAACCTAAGGCTAAGTTTTCAAAACTAATAAAAGATCTCTTTATCATTACTTGGGCGGCTGGCAGGTCGAGGCAGTTCGGTGATAATTTGGTTTTCAAATGCCAACTTACATTCTAGATTTATTTTAATTTGCTGTGCTGGATTATCTTTTTTGTATATACCAGAATTTGGTTTGATATTTAGTTGATTTTTTTTTCCACTTAAATTACGAGAAACCGGTGTGAAGCTTTCTTTTCTCATGTCATACTTGTCAAATGTTGATATTGGTATTGCAGTGTTTCATTAAACAATTTGGTAAGTTAAAAAAAATGAAAGGACAGAGACAGTGAAGAAGCAAGAATTATACAGATGCTTGGTACTGGTACTTGAGCGGGGGCAAGACGAGACAGGGTCTCTGTGTTATATAGCTCTGGCTATCCTGGACACACTATGTAGGCCAGGCTTGCCTGAGTCTCGGTGATGCACCTGCCTCTCTTTTCTAAGCACTCCAGTAGGTCTTTTCAAGTACCTCTTTTTATCTTAGGTGTTTTAGGGATTTGCACTATTCCTCTACCTATCCATTTCTTTTTTTTTCCTCGTCGTGCTGGGGCCTAAATTCCACTTTATAGATGAGAAAACTAAGGCACAGAGAAGTGAACTTATCCTAAATTAGTAGTGTGGAAGGGACTGACGTCTGATTCAATTCCGAGAGCACAGCTGCTTCCCTAACCTGTAAAAATAATCCAACAATTTAAAGGCTTTTAAAGGTCCCGGTTTCCTCAACTTTTGGCTTAACTTGTTCTTGTTTTCTTTTGGCTTCCTTCCCTTACAGACCTTTCATCCTGTTAGGGGATGGGGAAACCACCTCAGTGCCAACAGAAGCCCATAAAGGCCGCCCAGAGAAGGGTATGTTTTTCAGTTGTGGGGACAGGGAAAAACTTTTAAAAAAGGTTTCGTGATGATGTGAAGCTGGGTTCCTTACACTGTTCCTAAGGGATCCAGATTTAACCCAGTCCGCTGGGGAGAACAGGAGGAGTGGTGGCTTGTATTTTAACCAAGCCCGAACCATAAAGTGTCGCAAGTTGTATACCAGACTACCTCTTTCCGTGTCTAAACCTCATCAATTCCAAGTGAGGTCTACTCTGCTCGGGCATTGGCAGTTTTTCGCTTCCTTTTTTTTTTTTTTAAATAATAAACAACGCACTGAATAAAACATGGTAATCATAAAATTACTAAGTTTGGGGCATGTGCCCCGGGGCTGTGGAGACTGGCTAACAGGTGACAAGGGTAGATCTTAGAGATAACCAGTGAGACGCTTTGCTTTCCTCCTCGGATGCGTTCACTGTGCCAGGGGAAGCAGCGGCCACCCGGACGCGAGTCGCTGTGACCCGCTGATTCTCCACGACCAAGGTCGACGCGCGCACAGCTGCATGGCTGCCAGAGGTGCGGCCCCACGCGCTCTGCAGGCCGCGCCGGTCCTCCACAGCCTGCCTTTTCGCTCCCCTCCACCCCGCACGGCCCGCAAGATGGAGGCGAAGGCGCGAGGCGCCCCCACTGCGGCCAGCCTTTGTGCCCTCCGGGCCGCGGGCCTCCAACAGGGTCCCCCAACGCGCAGCCCCAGGCACGCGGGGAATGCCCGGTCTCGAGTCTCGGCGCAGCGACACTCGCGCCCGCCACAGCCTTTTTACCTCACTCCGCGCCGCCGCACGTCCCAAGCGGCTGGGATAGCTGGGCCGGGGTCCCAAGCAGCGACGACGGGCCTCCTGCGGGCGCCCGCACTCCTGGGGCTGGGAGGGCCCAGCGCCCGCCACGCCCTCCGCCCGTGCCGCTTCTCCGTGGAGGACGCCCGAAGAAGCAGCCAATCCAGACCCTCGGTTCGGATGCTTCACTAATCCGCAGCCCGCTTCTGCATGAGAGCCCGCCCCCTGCAGGGCCCTGGCCTATGGGAAGCCGGAGCTCCTTTCTCCGCTGCTTCGACGCGCGGGCGGGGTGGGTGTTCGCGGTCCTGGCGCCCACGCGGACTGGCGCGGGTAGCAGGGCGCGCTCTTGGCGGATAGGGGGCCACTGTGGGTTCAGGCTTGTGTTTGGGCGGACGTGCTCTCCGTCGCAGGGAGGGTGGTTCCAGGCCTGGTGCTCCCCCTTTTACGTTGTGTGGAAACCCCAAAGGCATGCTCGAAGCAAGGGCGGGAGGCGGGCGAGGACCAGGATTGGGTTGAGCATCCCTCTGCCGGTCATCACCATTCGGAGCCTCTGAGTCGCAGGAGGCCCAGACTGTCAACACCAATAGTTGGAGAAGGGACTTCCATAGTGGCCTGGGCCTGTGCGGTTACAGAAGGAGCTGGACTGATCCTAACACGACAGAGTCCAACTTAAGGATCACAAACTTGACTGCCAGGCTGGCCTGGTCAAGGGGCTTCTCCTGCCTCAGCCTCCCCAGTGTAGGGAGTACAGGCAAGCTCTATCATGACCAGCTTTTTATTTGGCTTTTTTTTTTTTTTTTTTTTTTTTTTTTTTGTGAGAGTAAATTTCACCGTATCCCAGGCTGATTTTGAACTCCCGATCTTCTGTCTCTGTCTTCCAAGTACTGGGTGTTTTAAAGTGAAAGTGTATTGTTATATACAAGGCCTTTAGTTCCCTCTTCAACCCAGAAGG
This sequence comes from Rattus norvegicus, assembly GCF_021556685.1. Classification (NCBI taxonomy): domain Eukaryota; kingdom Metazoa; phylum Chordata; class Mammalia; order Rodentia; family Muridae; genus Rattus; species Rattus norvegicus. Next base: position 98,824,893 of record NC_141547.1, read on the forward strand.
AAAAAGTTAAAAAGGAATTCAGAACTGAAATATGTCAAATGGGAAGTTAGCATTTACCAGTGTGTATCCAGTTACTTGTTTAAGGGGGGAAAAAAATAAAGGACTTAAACGAAGTCGTTTAGCAGTCAATACTGTAAACGCGATTGAGCATCTGGATGGTCTCAACAAGGTGTGTTCTGTACTCTTCTTTGATCTTGGCCCACCGTCCTTCTGTAAATGTTCCTGCTCAGTAGGAAGGGCATCCTGAAACCCAGAAGTTCAGGAAACACAGTTCAGAGAGGAAGCCTCCTCAGCAGAGGCGGTGCAGCTCCCAAGGGAGAGTATCTCCAGCTGAGCTGAGGAACTCAGGAGCCTCAGCCCCGCTCCAGTTCTTCAGTTCCTTCTCCATTGCTTCTTGGCTTCTTTTGACCAGAGAGTCCCACCAGGTAGCAAATCTCAAAAAAGATTTATTGGATGGTCCAGGATGTAGAGAGTGTCCGCCTCTGACAGGAGCAGACAGCAGGGGATGAAAAAAAAAAAAAAAAAAAAAAGAGAGCAGGGCTTATATAGGATTTCTTAGAGGGTGGAGCTTTTTAGGAGAGAGATTTCCAGATTAACGATTGGTGAGATTTCAAGTCGGAGCTTGGGGAGCTAAGGGATTGGTGGTTTTTTGTGTCAGGGATTAGTATGTTTTTGTTCGAAGCTCAGGGATTGGCCAGTTTTCTGCTCAGGGATTGGTGCTTTTTTCCCCCACCCCCTTTTCCTTGCACTGGGTCTATCTATGGGTTGGGATGGGAAGTCCTTCTCAGCCACAGGCTGCTTAGGCTGGGGCACCATCACTGCTGAGCTGCTTGGGGAGGCTGGGGGAGGCTGGAGAAGGTGTTATCATTGTCAACAGCTCCTGCTGTGGTATTTCCGGAAGGCCGTAAACTGAGGTGGGAAGTGCTGCCAGCTCCTGTAGGGTACCTCCTGCAGGCTGAGGAGATGTAGCTGTTTTGACAGTTGCTGTTTTTGGATAACTCCTGTGGTGGTGTTTTACAGCGGCAGGCTGGCACCAACACTTTGACAGATCTTGCACTGCTCAGGGACTATACCACCTTCTTCTCACCTACCCTATAGGCTCCTCCTCCCCTCCCTTCCCCCTCCTTCCCCCTCCCTTCCCCCTCCTCTCCCTCCCTTCTCCTCCTCCTTCCCACTCCCACTCCTTATTGAGACAAGGTCTCGTATATCTTAGGCTAGACAGGAATAACTGATCGTCTGAGGTCCTCTTGCTGGGATTGGAGATCCATGCCACCACACCTGGTTGATGTGCAGGGACAGTTAACCCAGAGCCTGGTGCATGCTCAGAAAGTGGTCAAACAACTGAGCTGCGTCACATCACCAGACCCCTCAGCGTTTTAATCCTTGGCGTAGAAAAGAACCTATATAGTTTCATTTGTTGTCTTAATAAGGCAAGTTGATTTTTCTAAGCCTTTCAGACATTACTTCAGAGTATGATAGTGACCAGGATTTACACATGATCACAACCAAAACAGTAAAGTGTACCAGTGAATGAGACTTTAACATTCTCCAAAACAGGAAGCTGCCATTTCTAGTGAGACATTTATTCCTACACCATATCCGTCTTAATCCCTTACTTCTGTTTTATTCATTGATGCTTTCCGAATATAGGTACAGATAGTATTTTGCATTATCCTCTAAGTCTTTTAAAGTTTTATTTTTTATGACATTTATGATTTGTGTGTGAGGGGGGTCACACACCACAAGGGGAATTCAGGTAACAGAGGACAGCTTGTGGGAGTCCATTCTTTCCTTTCACAGTGTGGTCCCATGGATTGAATCCAGGTCATCAGGACTGGAGCAAAGGTCGTCATGGCCAATAAGATGGCAATGGCGTCCGCAGTAGGAATTCTGGCCCTGCAGTCTGCCAGGTTCCTGTGAGGGACATTCTAAAGCCACTTGGGAAAGCACATTAATAAATGACAAATAAAAAGAGAAAGGGAGGGGCTGGGGATTTAGCTCAGTGGTAGAGCGCTTACCTAGGAAGCGCAAGGCCCTGGGTTCGGTCCCCAGCTCCGAAAAAAAGAACCAAAAAAAAAAAAAAAAAAAAAAAAAAGAGAGAGAGAGAAAGGGAGGAAAAGAAGGAGAAACTCCTGCATTCAATATCCTTTCTCCCCCCCCCCCCCCACACACACACACGTGGAGTGCTCACGGACTTGAAAGCATAAGATCAGCAGAGTTCTACAGGGAATTCAGCCGTTATCTGTCCCTCAGTGACCAGCCATAGCTCCTCGTCTCCTTAAAGTCCCAAGGAAGAGCTGAATGTCGGGCTGGTCCCGATGTACTGGTAGTTTTCATTCTAAGCTACTTCAGGTCTAGATTGGCTCACAACTTGGATACCCTGGGAATCGCTGCTCCCCCCAATAGTTTTGACTTCTGCATAGCAGCCCCATGTTGAGAACTTCAGCGGATATGTTGAAGCTTCTCAAAGAGGACGGTATAAACTTGGCAAGACCGTCACTCTGCTGTCTCACTGACAAGGAAGTGTGTATAGAGACAGCCATCTGGGTAAACGTGAGGGGTTGGGATACAGAGCAACAGTGAGGAGCTCAGATGGCTCTGTCGTGTGGCGTCTGCACCACAGACACAAGGGTGAAGTTAGAAGTCGTGGCTGGAGAAGTGAAGGTGAGCGTTCTGTCATATAGGTGCAACGGAATTGTCATCAGGAAAGAGATCCCGTGGGTGTAGAGAAGAACGTAAAGCTGAGAGGCCAAGAGCAGGTGCTGTAGTAACCTATTCAGCCATCTTCTGTTTTGTTTTTCTAAAAGTTTTATTACATTTCATTTAGTGTGTGTGCATGCGTGTGTGTGTGTGTGTGCATGTGAGTGTGTGAATGTGTGCGTGCACACCATGTGTGTGTGCGCGCGAGTGTGTATGTGCGCGCGCGTGCATGTTCGTGTGTGCACATGTGTGTGCATGCTCGTGTGTGTGCGTGTGTGTGTATGCGTGTATATGTGTGTGCGTGCACGCTTGTGTGTGTGTGCGTGTGCGTGCATGTGTGCATGCACGCTAGTGTGAGTGTGCGTGTGTGTATGTGTGCGTGCACGCTTGTATATGTGTGCATGTGTGTGTGTGTGTGTGCGTGTGTGTGGTGCCATGGCACATGTGTGGAGCTGATAGCTGGTTCTCTGCTTTTATTATGTGGGTCCAAGGGACTGAGCCTTACTCATCAGCTTGGCAGCATGCACCTCCGCCCACTGAGCTGTCCTTAGTCAACCATGTTTTATAATAACTTGAGAATTTTAAATCTGGAACAAACTTTTGCCAAGTGTGTGGTGTCAGACTGTTGGAATTCATGTTCAGCCCACAGACTGCATCCCAACATCCATGGTTCACAATATCATGTTATTAAACTTCTTGAGGTTGAGCAATGCTCTGGGCTACAGACGGAATTCATCCCTAAGTTTCTCCCTTTCCCCTCCTCAAGCAGGCAGCAGGTTTGTTTTACGTTCCTCAGGGGTTATTTATGGCAGGCTGAAAGCTAAATCACCTTCCTTCCCGGCTCTCTCCTGCCCCCTCCCTTTCTTTTGTCCTTCCTTCCTTCCTTCCTTCCTTCCTTCCTTCCTTCCTTCCTTCCTCTCTTTCTAAGAGGAGGGTTTATTTTGGCTCATGGTTTCAGAAGTGTCAGTCCATCTTGGTGTGGAGGGCATGTCAGAGAAAGACAGGCAGCCAGGAAGGAGGAAGGAGGAAGAAGGAAGGAGGAAGGAGGAAGGAGGAAGGAGGAAGGAGGAAGAAGGAGGAAGGAGGAAGGAGGAGGAAGGAGGAAGGAGGAAGAAGGAGGAAGGAGGAAGGAGGAGGAAGGAGGAAGGAGGAAGGAGGAGGAAGGAGGAAGGAGGAAGGAGGAAGGAAGAAGGAGGAAGGAGGAAGGAGGAAGGAGGAGGAAGAAGGAGGAAGGAGGAGGAGGAAGGGAATGGCAGTGCCTAGCTGGCTTTTCCCTTTCCCCCTTCCATTCAGTACAGGCCCCAGCCCATGGGAGAGTGCTGCCTGCATTCAGGGTGGATTTGTCCCCTCAGTTAATCCTCTCTGTGAATGCCCCCGCAGACACACCTATGTCTCAATACCTTTTAAAGTGATTCTAGATCCAGCCAGGTTAATAGGAAGATGGCCCATTGTAACTCAGTTTGTAAAGTGCCTACTCTGTAAACAGGAGGACCTGAGTACAACCCCCAGGACCGTCAGGCTGGGGAGACAGAGAGGTACATCCCTAGAACTCACTGGCCAGCCAACCTAGCATAATCAGTAAGCCCCAGGTCAAAGAAGGACATTGTCACAAAATAAAACAAAGTAGTGACCCTTAAGGTTGACCCTTAACTTACACATGCACACATACATGTGCATGAACCCACACACAAATGAACATGCACACATGCACACACACAAAATGCCATAATAAAACCCATTTTTAAAAAATTACATCACACCTGAATATCACACCCGTGTCTTGTGCCTAAACTAAAAGCCTTCTAAGAGGCTGAGGGCAAGAGGATTGCTGCAGTTCGAGGCCAACCTGGGCTATGTAGTAGGTTTCAGGCCATCCTAAATGCATTATGCCTTCCAGATTTGAATTTTAAAACTAGAACCCTCTCAAAAGTCTGAGGAAATCTGGGGTTCAAGATCACATGTTATGATCCAGTCTACAAAAGTTAAAACAATAAATATAAATAAAACTAAAATACTCTCTCTGGTGGGATGGCGGCAGGGACTGGGGACCTGTCAAGAGCTAGTTAATATTCCATAGAGTCTGGAGTGGTAGCACTTGCCTGTGATTCCAGCACTGGCAAGGAAAGGCAAGAGGATTAGGAAGGAGTTCAAGGAGCGCACCAGTTGTGTAGTAAGTTCCAGCAACCTGGGCTCTATGACTGTTTCTCAGAAATCTTCACACCCAGGGATGTGGTGGCAAGAAGGTTAAGTGGGTGTAGACACTTGTCACCAATGCTGACAACTTGAGTTTGATTTCTTAGGGTTTTTATTGTTGGGATAAAATGCCACAACCTATAGGGACTGGCTTAGGGAGGGAAGGGTTTGTTTATCTTCCAGCTCGAAGTCCGTGATCCAGGGAAGCCAGGGCAGGAACTCTGGCAGGAATCTGTGTGAACTGATGCAGAGGCCATGGAGTGAGGCTGCTTACAATCTTGCTTTTACTTTAATGGGAGGCTCACAGTGTCTGGGGAGGGGAGTCTCAGAATCAGTATCCAACGAATCACCCAGAATCCTTTGCCCAATGTACAGATTCTCTGGTAAAACACCGTGGGTCCTTGGGTGGGACAGAGGAAGGCTCGTAGGTGTCGGGAAGTCCTTCCTCCAGGGAGCTGCCCCTTAAACTGGCTCTGGTCTGGAAATTATTTGGCTGTGATTTTTCTGATCCAATGTAGGCTTTCACTTGTTCTAGAGTTTTCCACATGTATAGATCGAACAAAAAATGAAAGTGAGTAATCTTACCTATTCCATTCCAGAAAACCACGATTGATTAGCCAGTCCCAAAGTCTCATGTGAACCAGGGTTACAGCCATCACTTTGTATGGGCTCCTGTATGGTGACTGCTCACCTAGCCTTCGGTGAGTCAACGTGCCAGTGGTCCCTACTACTTTCAGGCACAATTAAACCTGTTATATTTAACTCATCCAATTGAGAATCAACATCTCCCACCGTAAGGCCTGGCACAAGAAGGACGACAACAGAACTCTTCAAAAGTGCTGGTGTCTCTCTCGTTATTTTTCACTTTATAGTACTAGTGAAAGGGATGGCACTGGTCCCTCCCATTGTGGAAGATTAGAATATATATTTATTTATATATATATACACACACATATATATATGTATATATACACATATGTATACACACATACACATATACACATGTGTAATATACATATATACATATTATATATAATATACACATATGTTACATTGGTGTTTTGCCTGCTTGTATGCTTGTTGTGAGCTGCCATGTGGGTGCTGAGATTTGAACCAAGGTCCTCTGGAAGGACAGCAGGTACCCTTAATCGCTGAGCCATCTCTCCAGTCCCAAGGATTAGTTTTTAAGCAAAAAAAATTCACTCCAGCATCCCAATTTCTTTAAAGCCTTAAAAAATCTCTCCTTTGACATGAAACCAAGGACTATTAGGCACCTCTAGCTCCTTTTCAGTAGGCCATCTTTTCACAACTACTTCAAACTCTTGGTATCTGTTGTCATTTTCTTTTTTTTTTTTAATTTTCTTTTTTTTTCTTTCTTTTCTCTTCTTTTCTTTTTTCTTTTTTTTTTTTTTCCGGAGCTGGGGACCGAACCCAGGGCCTTGTACTTGCTAGGCAAGCGCTCTACCACTGAGCTAAATCCCCAACCCCCTGTTGTCATTTTCTAACGGTGCCAGCTTTAATATCAAGCTTGGAACCTCTGCTTGGTGACCCCATGCTGATGATAAACTCAGCCGGATTCGGTTTTATGTCCCTTCCACCATTTCTCCATGCCTGTAAAATCTGTTGCCCTCGGTTCTTTAGTGGTGAAGTTCAGCTCATATGTCATCTCACGTCTGCTTTACCTCCAGGGGCTGCTTAAGCATGAGCCTTGTTATAGATCTAAAGGTGACAATAGGTGGCTCCTGGGGGACAGCAGCATTGCTGTGTCTGATGTCTTTAGGGAAGGTCATAGCCTGCTCTACAGGGGACAGGATTAATCAAGTTAGGCAAAGGCAGAGGAGGCAGCATTGCAGGGGTCGGGAGGGAGGGTACGGTGCATCTTCTGCTAATAGTGGAGCACCCATTTCCAGGAAAAGGGACCCCTCAGAATCTGAAGGGTTACCACCTCCAACCTCATTAGGGCCCTCTCACACCATACGATGGTGGTAGTAGGGATCCTACTCTTTTAAAACTCAGTGCTGTAACTGCTGACATTCAACAAAGCTGACAGCTAAGTTTATGTTGGAACTCAGCTAATCGTATAATGAGGGCTTGGCCTTGGTTTTCTGAAACCTGAGCTCTATGACTTCAGGAGGAAAGAGTCTCTCCCATTGCACACTTAGAAACCCTCGGAATGTTTATACGTGTCTGGGGCCAGTCAGTTTTATCACTCAGCTCACTGTCTTTTTGTAATTTTGTTCAAGGATGCTAAAAGGAGCCAACTAGCATTTCCCGCAAACGTTCGAATTTTTCACGTAGGAGATCAAGTGTATTTGTCTAGACAAGTTCTTTAAATAGTGCACACCACGGATTCAGTGCTCCAAATACTATCTGCGGGGTCTTTCGTGTTAATAGGTTCTGTGTATCCCGCTGAAGATCCGTTCCAGCTAAGCCCACTAGAAAACTCATCCTTAAAATTATTTTTCTCCAGAATCACTTTTGGTAACAACTTATTGTAGTCAGGTTCTCTAGAGGGACATAATCAAGAGGATGAAAATGTATTCATATGTGTGTGTACGTATGTGTATATATATATATGTGTGTGTGTGTATATATGTATATATATATAGTATGTATATGTGCTTGTCTATACATGTGTGAATGTGTGTATACATACATATATACATTTATTAAGGCTTTAAAATAATAATGAGAAACCAATACTCAGTCCTTGAGGTTTGTGTGTCAATGCTCTCGAGTAGTTTCAGAATAGCTGTCTCTCATTGGGTAGTGAGTGGGATTTGACAACCAGTCGTCACTTAGTCCAAAGGCCTCTGTAGTCCCAACCTGCAAGCCCACGACGTTCCTAGAGAGCAGCTGATCCCTATTCTAAGATGAAGATAGAAAGAAAGATCTCACTTCTCTCAAGTTGTTTTCTGAACTACACTCATTTATATACAGAAACCAAATAAAGTAAATGTAAAAAAAAATTTTAAGTTAAAAACCCCATACAGGGGCTGAAGAGATGGCTCAGCGGTTAAGAGCACCGACTGCTCTTCCAGAGGTCCTGAGTTCAAGTCCCAGCAACCACATAGTGGCTCACAACCATCTGTAATGGGGATCTGATGCCCTCTTTTAGTGTGTTTGAAGACAGCGACTATGTACTTGCATACATGAAATAAATAAATCTTTTTTTTTTTTTTGGTTCTTTTTTTCGGAGCTGGGGACCGAACCCAGGGCCTTGTGCTTCCTAGGTAAGCGCTCTACCACTGAGCTAAATCCCCAGCCCCATAAATAAATAAATCTTTTAAAAATCCCATACAGACCCTGCTCCCCCATTTCATATGACATAGGAGGCAGGGTCAAAGTAAGATTGTGGTTGTGGGGAAAGAGGGAGACTCTACTGTCTTCCAGGAGATGATACCAAGAAACCATTTCTGCAAGTGGACGAAACAGGCAGCTATCAAAGCCCCTTTTACAACATCCTGTGTGGAAATGAGAGATGAGAACCCTCACTAAGAGGCAGTGTGGTTTGGTAGAGCCTATTGTATGTATCTGATATCTCTTGGGCCAGTGAAATGGCTCAGCACATATAGGAATTTGATGTCTGAAGTGGAAATTTGTGGTTTCTCTGGAGACTTCGTTGTGTCATGTGATGTTTTTCTGGAAACTGTCTTATGAGAGGATGCTTTTGCTGAAACAGACACATGGGGAGGGGATGTTTTGCTGTGAACAAACACGTGGTGTTTTTCTGGAGGGAGCCTGGGCAAAGAGTATGTGATGTTTTGCTAAAGGGCATGCTTGAGAGAACACATGATGTTTGGAAAGGACATAAATATAGCACAAGGACAGTGGATGATGCTGGATGGTATTGGTACGCCTTGCCACTCTTTGCTGATCATCGTTGGACGCTGGTCTTCGCTGATGATGCTGTGTGGTATTGGTATGCCTTACCTTTTTTTTTTTTTGCTGGTCATCATTTGTTGTGACTTCATAGAGAGAAATGTGCCAAAAAACTTTTGGTAGTTTTCTTGCCACTTCTGCTGACTCGGGCTGATTGGCGGAGCCTTGTGGTTTCTTCTGGATTGACTTCCCATTACTGAGTCATGAGTGGTGTTTGCGAGTGGATCAAGCTGCCACTGCTGATTTGTCTGAACTGAACTGCTGATATCCTGACAAAACAGATTGGATTTGCTCTAAACAGGTCCACATCCTCCTTTGCTCAATTAACCTTTCCTTTCCATTACCTCTGGTGGGTGGTGGGCTAGAAGGGAGGTTAAAACACTTAAGAACCCTTATTAAAAGTAGGTTTTGGGGCTGGGGAGATGGCTCAGAGGTTAAGAGCACTGAATGCTCTTCCAGGGGCCCTGAGTTCAATTCCCAGCAACCACATGGTGGCTCACAACCACTTGTAAATGGGAACTGATGCCCTCTTCTATTGTTTCTGAAGACAATGACAGTGTATTCAGTTACCTAAAATAAATAAATCGTTTCTTTAAAAAAGTAGGTTTTGAAAAATCTAAGCCTACAGATGTTGCTGGCTGTCTTGATGTTGTTTCTATTTTGATGTTAATTTTGTTTCTTCAAAACTGCTGTTTTCAATAAGCAGTTGATCACTTACCCAGGTGATCCTATGTGAAACTTCTCCCCATTTTAACTAGTCAATAAAGACTAGAGCCCGTGATTGCCCGTGGTGGAGGGCAAAGATAGGTCAAGAGGTTTTTGTGAGTGGGGGCAGGTGGAAAGGAGGGGAGGGGAGGGGAGGGGAGGGGAGGGGAGGGGAGGGGAGGGGAGAGGTGGAGAGAGGACTGAAGAAGAGGAGGAGGAAGCCATGATGGACCAGAGCCATGTGGCCAGGGGAAACCACAAGTAACAAGGGGGTCTCATACCTGGGGAAAAGTTGGTATAATGTTAGATCTGCCCAATCTAGGTTTATAGCTTTTAATTATAATAACTGGAGCGTGTGTTTTTTATATAGGCTTATTGGGGTTGGAAATTTCAGCAACAAATTGGCACCCAACGTGAGGCTTAGAACTCAACTAACCTGAGATAATTACCGCCCTCCCACCCCCACCCCTAAGCAGCTAGGGCTGTGCTCTAAAGCTGCATGCAGCAGTGTGTAAATTAAACGCGAGTGGGCCTAAGGGGTCCTCAGAGAGCTGAGAGGTTCCCTCCCAAGCCCCAAGCAAACCTCAACAACCAGAAACAGCACTCCAGCCCTGTGCTGGAACTTAGTCCAGTGCCACAACACAATTGGGGTTCCCTGACCCTAAAACAAGACCAAGGACCCTGGGTTACAACTACCTGTAAAACAGCCGTCACAACTAAAGATCAACAACAACAGCAACAAAATGACATTTAACTTTCCAAAGCCTTCTCATAGACGCAACAGGCTGATCTGGGAATCTCCACTGAGCGATCCTTCCTGTGCCTGATTTCCCATATCCCCCATTTCCGTGCTCGATTTCCCATATCCCCCACTTCCCGTGCTCGATTTCCCATATCCCCCACTTCCCGTGCTCGATTTCCCATATCCCCCACTTTCCGTGCTCGATTTCCCATGTCCTCCATGTCTAAACAGGATGTGGGATGGCCAGATCTTTTCTTACACTACAGACTACCTGAGATTGACACACACTGCCTGCCACAACCTACAGGAAGACAGAGATGGGCTCAAAAACACAAAAGCTGCTGGTCCTTCTACAGTTTGCCTCCCTTCGAATAAAAGAATTCGAGAGAACAATATCCTGAGTTGAACACCAGAGGGAGACAAAGGTACAAGAAGCTCCAGATTGGGGTTGGGGATTTAGCTCAGTGGTAGAGCGCTTGCCTAGGAAGCACAAGGCCCTGGGTTCGGTCCCCAGCTCCGAAAAAAAAAAAAAAAAAAAAAAGCTCCAGATTAGGTAATAAGAATTATACATTGATAATACAAGTGTATATTTTATATATATTAATAGATGAGACTAATCAACAGAGGGATACGTTTAGGACCTGACTAAACTAAAGGTACAGGACTTTATAGGTTATGATAAGCAACAGAGAGGAGAATGAAGTTTGGAGACAGGAGCTGGAGAAGACACTAGAAAAAAAGGTGGTAGAGCTCACAGATCAGACTGAGTGGCAGAGATAAAATAATGAAGATTGGAAACAAGGCTTGGAGGAGAGTCTTTAAAAATCAATCAATCAAAATAGAATAGACATCAGAGTATCAGAATTACAATATAAAGAAAGAAAGCAGGGAAGCAGAACCTTGAACAGAGGATACAGACGTTTATGGAGCAGGAGGAACAGCAAAAGGAGAGAGATAGGAAGCATGGCACTGACCTTAAGGGAGGAACTTAAGATATTAATTGGGGAAAATACTCAGGTAGATACAGAAGATAAAATCAGAGGAAGCCCACCAAAGCTTGTTAGAAAATGAACTTTAGTTTCTCTGGTTCATATACAACAAAGACCACCAGACGATGATCGTCTACAGGGTTACCAGGAATTTGAATGGCAACCCATGGATGAGTTAGAACCGAGAAAATGTAAGGAAAGTGACACTAAATTTGGAATGCATTCGCCATTTTAAGAATAAATCCTGACTTCTTGGGCTATTAAAAATAGACCAATCCTCCAAGACTGGGAAGATATGTCAAAAACCAATATTAAAATTTAATATTAAAATATTAAAATGTGACCTGGGTCACATTTACAATGGTTCTCATGGTGGAGAGAAGAGGTAAGTGAGATAACATTACAAAATAAAACCAGAGGTAGCAATATTTCTAAAGATCAACTGCTTGGTGAGGGTCGTTTTGCTGGGGTTGAGGTTCAGGCTGAGTATGATGAGGAAACCTTGACAGCTTTAAATGCCTGGGACAAGGTCACGGAAACAGGGAAAAGACTTGAACCCCTTTCTCAAACCATTCAAGGTCCAAAGAAAACATTCCCTGACGTTTTACAAATTGACTTCTGCTATAGAAAGGAGTATATTGGATCCATCAGCCAAGAACGGCAATAATCGTGTCTTTAGCTTTTGAAACACAAATGCTAAATAGAAAGAAATAATCAGACCATTAAAGGTCAGCGTCAACAGATGAGGGGATTAGACATACAGTTGATATCGGACCTTGTTTGCCTGATAGGATCTTAATAAAAGAAAGTGCCCCTAGAGGCCTTGAGATAGCCCAAAATTTCTGATATCTTAATTGTGGTGAGCAGGGTCATTTCAAGATAAACTACAGAGAAAACCAAATTAATCCCAAAGGAAGCCTTATGCCTCCTGGAATATGTTAAAGATGTGGCAAATGCCGACATTTGACTAGGGAACGTAGAGCAACAACAGACAAATGGGGCCACACTACCCAAAAACTCCCAAGGGGCTCTTGTGGGTCCCAATGCCAGGCAGGGAGACTTCTCTTCATCAGGACAATTAAATGCCACTGCTCTGAAAACAGACATTGTGAGACCCAATAACCAGGCTTAGGGAAATTCTATAAATGATTCAAAAAAACCTAAAAAGGGGCCAAAACCAAATATTTCGACAAACATCTATAGAGCATCAAAGGCCCAGGCTAAGAGTATTAGTGAACAATATTGAGACCGAAGGAACGGTCAACACCGGAGCAGATGTTGCCATTATCTCTCCAAACTTTTGACCTACAGGTTGTCTACTTTTTCAAGAAGTAGACATCCAATTTCAAGGAGTTGGGACTTTATCCCAAATAAAACAAAATATACAGGGCTAGAAGGTTGTATAGGAAAATTAAGGCCGTATGTGGCTGATATAACCATAAATTTATGGGGAAGAGATCTGTTACAACAGTGGGAAACACGAATTAATATCCCTTTAGTTTCAGAGGCTGGCCACAAAACCGGTCAGGCTCCTAATAAAAAAATTAAATTAGTTAAGGAATGTTATCAAAGACAGTCACAGACCATCCAGGCCGTCCGTAAACAAAACGCAGCAGGGGCTGACAATTCAGCCTTACATCAAGAAGCCACTGATGATAGGACGCCAACAGCCTTACCACTAAGGTAGTTGACAGACCAAACCATTTAGATTGGGCAATGGTCAGGCTGGAGAGATGGCTCAGTGGTTAAGAGCACTGACTGCTCTTCCTGAGGTCCTGAGTTCAAATCCCAGCAACCACATGGTGGCTCACAACCATCTGAAGTGAGATCTGATGCCCTCTTCTGGTGTGTCTGAAGACATCAACAGTGTACTCACATACATGAAATAAATAAATCTTTAAAAAAAATAGATTGGGCAATGGTCTATGACAAAAGTCCAGGAATAGCTGGAGGCTCAACATATAATTCCACAAGCCTTTGGAATTCTCCAGTATTTTTTTCTTTTGACATTTTTTCTTTTATTAAATAGTTTTTTATTTACATTTCAAGTGTTATCCCCTTTCCCGGTTTCCCCTCCAGAACACCCTTATCTCTGGTTTTATGAGAGTGCTTCCTACCTACCCAACCACTCTCTCCCACCTCCCTGCCCTGACATTCCCCTACACTGGGGCATCGAGCCTTGATAGGACTAAGGGCTTCTCTTCCCATTGATAGCCCACAAGGCCATCCTCTGCTACATATGTGATTGGAGCCGTAGGTCCATCCCAGTGTACTCTTGGGATAGTGGTTTAGTCCCTGGGAGCTCTCTGGGATCTGGTTGGTTGGCATTGTTGTTCTTCTTATGGGGTTGCAAACCCCTTCGGTTCCTTCAGTCCTTTCTCTAACTCCTCCATTGGAGAGCAGGTTCTCAGTCCAATATTTGGCTGTGAGCATCTGCCTCTGTATTTGTCATGCTCTGGCAGAGCCTCTCAGGAGACGGCTATACCAGGCTCCTGTCAACAAGCACTTCTTGGCATCTGCAGTAGTATCTGGGTTCGGTGTCTGTATATGGAATGGATCACCAAGTGGGGCAGTCTCTGGATGGCCTTTCCTCAGTCTCTGCTCCACACTTTGTCTCTGTATTCCCTCCTGTGAGTATTTTTGTTCCCCATTCTACGAAGGTCTGAAGCATCCACACTTTGGTCTTCCTTCTTCTTGAGCTTCGTGTGGTTTGTGAATTGTATCTTGGGTATTCCAAGCTTTTGGGCTAATATCCACTTATCAGTGAGTGCAGACCAAATGTGTTCTTTTATGATTGGGTTGCCTCACTCAGGACGATAGTTCCATCCATTTGCCTAAGAATTTTACGAAGTCATTGTATTAATAGCTGAGTAGTACTCCATTGTGTAATTATCCCACATTTTCTGTATTCATTCCTCTGTTGGAGGGCATCTAGGTTGTTTCTCTGGCTATTATAAATAAGGCTGCTATGAACATAGTGGAGCATGTGTCCTTGTTATATGTTGGAGCATCTTTTGGGTATATGCCCAGGAGTGGTATAGTTGGGTCCTAATTTTCTAAGGAACTGCCAGACTGATTTCCAGAGTGGTTGTACTAGCTTGCAATCCCACCAACAATGGAGGAGTGTTCCTCTTCATATCCTCGCCAGCATCTGCTAACACCTGAGTTTTTTTTTTTACATTTTATTATTATTTATTTTATTAACTTGAGTATTTCTTATATACATTTCAAGTGTTATTCCCTTTCCCGGTATCCAGGCAAACATCCCCCTCCCCTTCCTTATGGGTGTTCCCCTCCCAACCCTCCCCCCATTGCCGCCCTCCCCCCACCAGTCTAGTTCACTGGGGGTTCAGTCTTAGTAGGACCCAGGGCTTCCCCTTCCACTGGTGCTCTTACTAGGATATTCATTGCTACCTATGAGGTCAGAGTCCAGGGTCAGTCCATGTATAGTCTTTAGGTAGTGGCTTAGTCCCTGGAAGCTCTGGTTGCTTGACATTGTTGTACATATGGGGTCTCGAGCCCCTTCAAGCTCTTCCAGTTCTTTCTCTGATTCCTTCAACGGGGGTCCTATTCTCAGTTCAGTGGTTTGCTGCTGGCATTCGCCTCTGTGTTTGCTGTATTCTGGCTGTGTCTCTCAGGAGCGATCTACATCCGGCTCCTGTCGGTCTGCACTTCTTTGCTTCATCCATCTTGTCTAATTGGATGACTGTATATGCATGGGCCACATGTGGGGCAGGCTCTGAATGGGTGTTCCTTCAGTCTCTGTTTTAATCTTTGCCTCTCTCTTCCCTGCCAAGGGTATTCTTGTTCCCCTTTTAAAGAAGGAGTGAAGCATTCACATTTTGATCATCCGTCTTGAGTTTCATTTGTTCTAGGCATCTAGGGTAATTCAAGCATTTGGGCTAATAGCCACTTATCAATGAGTGCATACCATGTATGTCTTTCTGTGATTGGGTTAGCTCACTCAGGATGATATTTTCCAGTTCCAACCATTTGCCTACGAATTTCATAAAGTCGTTGTTTTTGATAGCTGAGTAATATTCCATTGTGTAGATGTACCACATTTTCTGTATCCATTCCTCTGTTGAAGGGCATCTGGGTTCTTTCCAGCTTCTGGCTATTATAAATAAGGCTGCAATGAACATAGTGGAGCACGTGTCTTTTTTATATGTTGGGGCATCTTTTGGGTATATGCCCAAGAGAGGTATAGCTGGATCCTCAGGCAGTTTAATGTCCAATTTTCTGAGGATCCTCCAGACTGATTTCCAGAATGGTTGTACCAGTATGCAATCCCACCAACAATGGAGGAGTGTTCCTCTTTCTCCACATCCTCGCCAGCATCTGTTGTCCTCTGAGTTTTTGATCTTAGCCATTCTCACTGGTGTGAGGTGAAATCTCAGGGTTGTTTTGATTTGCATTTCCCTTATGACTAAAGATGTTGAACATTTCTTTAGGTGTTTCTCAGCCATTCGGCATTCCTCAGCTGTGAATTCTTTGTTTAGCTCTGAACCCCATTTTTAATAGGGTTATTTGTTTCCCTGCGGTCTAACTTCTTGAGTTCTTTGTATATTTTGGATATAAGGCCTCTATCTGTTGTAGGATTGGTAAAGATCTTTTCCCAATCTGTTGGTTGCCGTTTTGTCCTAACCACAGTGTCCTTTGCCTTACAGAAGCTTTGCAGTTTTATGAGATCCCATTTGTCGATTCTTGATCTTAGAGCATAAGCCATTGAACACCTGAGTTTTTTATCTTAGCCATTCTCACTGGTGTGAGGTGGAATCTCAGGGTTGTTTTGATTTGCATTTCTCTGATGACCAAGGATGTTGGACATTTCTTTAGGTGCTTCTCACCCATCCTATATTCCTCAGTTGAGAATTCTTTGTTTAGCTCTATAGTCCCCCCCTTTTTTAATTTTTTAGATTTACTACACACACACACACACACACACACACACACACACACACACATTTATATATATATTTGAGCTTTTTGGCTAATATCCATTTATCAATGAGTGCATTTATCAATGAGTGAAAAGTATGTTTTTCTGTGATTGAGTAACCTAACTCAGGATGATATTTTCTAGTTCGTTCCATTTGCCTATGAATTTCATGAAGTCATTGTTTTTGATAGCTGAGTAGTATGCCATTGTGTAAATGTCCCACATTTTCTGTATCCGTTCCTCTGTTGAAGGGCATCTGGGTTCTTTCCAGCTTCTGGCTACTATAAATAAGGCTGCTATGAACATAGTGGAGCATGTGTCTTTGTTTATGTTGGGGCATCTTCTGGGAGTATGCCCAAGAGAGGTATAGCTGGGTCCTCAGGAAGTGGAATGTCCAATTTTCTGAGGAACCTCCAGACTGATTTCCAGAATGGTTGAACCAGTTTGCAATCCCACCAACAATGGAGGAGTGTTCCTCTTTCTCCACATCCTCGCCAGCATCTGCTGTCACTTGTTTTTTTTTTTTTTTTTTTTTTTTTTAATCTTAGTCATTCTGACTAGTGTGAGGTGGAATCTCAGGGTTGTTTTGATTTGCATTTCCCTGATGACTAAGGATGTTGAACATTTCTTTAGGTACTTTTTGGCCATTCGATAATCCTCAGCTGAGAATGTTTTGTTTGGCTCTGTACCCCATTTATTCGGCTCTTGGGAATCTAACTTCTTGAGTTCTTTGTATATTTTGGATATTAGCCTTCTATCAGATGTAGGATTAGTAAAGATCTTTTCCCAATCTGTTGGTTGCCGTTTTGTCCTCATGACAGTGTCTTTTGCTTTACAAAAGCTTTGCAGTTTTATGAGGTCCCATTTGTCGATTTTTGATCTTAGAGCATGAGCCATTGGTGTTTTGTTCAGGAAATTTTTTCCAGTGCCCATGTGTTCGAGATTCTTCCCCACTTTTTCTTCTATTAGTTTGATTGTATCTGGTTTGATGTGGAGGTCCTTGATCCACTTGGATTTAAGCTTTGTACATGGTGATAAGAAAGATCGATTTGCATTCTTCTACATGCTGACCTCCAGTTGAACCAGCACCATTTGCTGAAAATCCTATCTTCCTTCCATTGGATGGTTTTAGCTCCTTTGTCAAAGATCAAGTGACTGTAGGTGTGTGGGTTCATTTCTGGGTCTTCAATTCTGTTCCAATGATCTATCTGCCTGTCTCTGTACCAATACCATAAAGTTTTTATCACTATTGCTCTGTAATACTGCTTGAAGTCAGGAATGGTGATTCCCCCAGAAGTTCTTTTATTGTTGAGTATAGTTTTCGCTATCCTGGGTTTTTTGTTATTCCAAATGAACTTGCAAATTGCTCTTTCTATCTCTATAAAGAATTGAGTAGGAATTTTGATGGGGATTGCATTGAATCTGTAGATTGCTTTTGGCAAAATGGCCATCTTTACTATATTAATCCTGCCAATCCATGAGCATGGAAGGTCTTTCCATCTTCTGAGATCTTCCTCAATTTCTTTCTTCAGACTTAAAGTTCTTGTCATACAGATCTTTCACTTGCTTGGTTAGAGTCACACCAAGATATTTTATATTATTTGTGAATATTGTGGTGGATGTTATTTCCCTAATTTCTTTCTCATCCTGTTTATCCTTTGCATAGAGGATTTGTTTGAGTTAATTTTATACCCAGACACTTTGCTGAAGTTACCAGCTGTAGGAGTCTCTGGTGGAATTTTTGGGGTGACTTAAATATACCATCAGATCATTTGCAAATAGTGATATTTTGACTTCTTCCTTTTCAACTTGCATTCCTTTGACTTCATTTTGTTGTCTAATTGCTCTGGCTAGTACTTCAAGTACTATATTGAATATGTAGGGAGAGAGTGGGTAGCCTTGTCTAATCCCTGATTTAGTGGGATTCCTTCAAGTTTCTGTCCATTTAGTTTGATGTTGGCTACTGGTTTGCTGTACATTGCTTTTAATATGTTTAGGTGTGGGCCTTGAATTCCTGATCTTTCCAAGACTTTTACCGTGAAGGGGTATTGAATTTTGTCAAACGTTTTCTCAGCATCTAATGAGATGATCATGTGTTTTTTTTCTTTGAGTGTGTTTATTTGCTTGTAAGTTTTATATATTACAAAGTGGAAGAGGAGAAAGACAGCCCTGACAAGAATCACACTCTGGTGTGCTGAGATTCTGGGACCATTCCAGCTCCCTGCCTGATCCTACCTCAACTACATCAAAATATTTCCTTTAAAGACTTGCTTCCAAGACATTTACAAAACAGCTCACCCAGACTTTCAGACTGTTGCAGTCAGAATTTCAGCTAAACCATAACTTTCTCAACACATAGAGACTGGATGGGCAAATGATGCCAACTAGCCTTCCTATGACAAAACCAAATTTCCTTCTTCGCTTCTGGCCTCCCAAAAAGACTTTTTCACCTCAATTCAACAACAACAACAACGACAACAACAACAACAACAACAACAACAAAAACAAACAGAAAAGATCATCATCCCTGTCCCTTAAGTGGGGATAGATGGTCCTGGTTATTTTATAAATTATAGATAAGTTGTCACTTAAAGAGATAACTTATAAATGTATAGCTTTGGACAGGGAAGAAACTAGAGAGCTTAGACTCAGAGATTTCTACCTTTCCTCTTCTTTATCCTTCTTTCTTAGGTCAAAAAAAGGAGGGGGTGGTAGGAAAGAAGAGGGGGAAATAGTAATTAAAAATTAGAGAAATAGACAAATAGAGATAGGATATTAAATTTACTCTTTTTTTTTACAGTTTTTTTTTAGAATTATTTATTTTATGTATAGGAGTACACTGTAGCTATCTTCAGACACACCAGAAGAGGGCATCGGATCCCATTACAGATGTTAAATTTACTCTTAAACAAAACATTACATAGCCATAATCTTATATTGGTAGAAATATTTATATTTGATACAAAATTCAAGTTATAATTTATGAGATTGGTAGAGAATGTATATATTGACACGGGTTTAGGATTTTCATTTATATCAAACTTTTGTACATTGATACGAAATTTAAAATTAATATTGTTACTCTTAGACAGACATTGTGCCTATGCAACTCATTTAAGAATATAAGGCTTAGACTCAGTTCTTTTAATAGCTGCTATTACAAACTACTTAAGATGATTAAATAATGCAAGTTTTAGTTAGATAGTGAAACTCACAATCAGATTCTAATTTAGTTAATTACAGGTGTTTTCAAGATTATTCAAATAATAAGTAGCTAAAAAATCAATGTTTGACAGTGTCTGAAGACTATGCATATATATTCAAAGATCCACAGAACTAATGTTTCATTGTTGAAGATCATTTGACTACTGCATATGTGTGCTCCTAACAGTATCCCCATTCCACTTCAAGAATGATATTGAGCATCGTTCAGGTGGAGTTGCTTCAATTGTGGCAAGGTAGCCACTGGGCAAGAATTGCCCTAATTCATCTGCAAGCAGAAATACTGTCCAAAAAAGGACAAATAGATGTGGGATAGTTGACTGCTAAGCTCTGCCAAGACAAGGTAAGTTAGTCCTTTACAATTCCTGTTTCACTTAAGGTCTGTCAGATGGTCCTGGACCAGAAAGCTAAAGACAGATGCTCCAACATTATAAGAAATTAGGGGATTGTCCAGGCAGTCAGCTGTCTCTACAAATTATAGTTTTAGAAACTAAGTCTTTGGGTTTCCTATATATTTATGTAATATTTAATTCCTTCTCAGATCTCTGATGGGTTGAAGACTAGTTATAATCTCATAATTGAACTTGAGTTGTTTAGCATTAAAGAATAAGTTCTAAATTTGAAAAGACAGATTTCAGATGGTATTACAAATAAAAATCAACATAATTTAGGCACAGAATTATAAACTCTTTAATTTAAGATAAAGTATTTTCTCTAAGTTGACAAATGACTGGATGTTAAGTGTATATCATATCTTGTAATTTGTTTAATTGTTATATTTGTACTCAATTTATATGAGAGAAAAGAGCTTTTTTAATTGGACAAAAAGTGGGCCATGTTGTGGGTTGTCTTGATGTTAGTAGTCTGATGTTAATTCTGCTTCCTCAAGAGGGGTTGCCCCTGATGAGCAGTCGATAATGTATTCAGGTGATCTCATATGAACCTTCTCCCCATTTTAACTGCTAACTAGAGTCTGTGATTGGGCATTGGAGGAGGAAAGATTGGACTAGAGGTTTTTGAGTGTGGGGGCAGGTAGAGAAGAGAGGAGATGAGAGAAGAAGGAGATAGGACTGAAGAGGAGGAGGGTGAAGCCATGATGGGCCAGAACCACATGTCCAGGGGAAACTACAAGTAACAAAGGGTCCTATAGCTGGGGAATAAGTTGGAATAGTGTTAGATCTGCCCAATCTAGGCTGATAGCTTTTAATTACAATAACTAAATTGTATTTTTTAATATGGGCTTATTGGGGTTGGAAATTCTAGTACCAGATGTCATGCTTGATGACCCGAGTTCTATTGTAGGGCTTTACACGCTGGAAGTTGAGAATAGATTTCTAAAAGTCATCCTTGTCTACCACATGAGAGCCATGGCACATGCATAGGTAGCCCCATCCCATATGTAAATAAGTGTAAATTTAACAATACCTTACTCAAATAGCCACCTGCCCACTACAGACATGTAGTTCCTGAAACTCTGAGCCTATGGGCTTTAATTTCCTTGTTGGGGAAATAGGATAGAAACATTATCTCCTAGGTAGGATCAAGTTGAAAATGTGTTTAAGAACCTGGCTGTTCTGGTTACTTTTTGTCTACTTGACATAAATTAGAGACACCTGGGAAGGAGGACCTTTGGTTGAGGACTTGCCTTCAACATGTTGGCATGTCTGGGAGGTGTTTTCTTGATTAATGATTGATGTGGGAGAACCCAGCCCACTGTGGGTGGTTCAGCTCCTTGGCAGGTGGTCTTCAGTTGCATAATGAAGCTCTCTGAACAGGCTAGTGAGTAGCACTCCTCCATGGTCTCTGCTTCACTTCCTGCTTCCAGGCGTCTTGCCCTGGCTTCCCTCAAAGATGGACAAAAACATGTAAGCCAAAACAAGCCTCTGCAAGTTGCTTTTGGTTGTGGTGTTTATCACAGCAACAGAGAAACAAAGTTGGGTAGTGGTCCGTGGGGTATTGAAGAGATTAGTGGAAGTGTAATATTATTAGAAGATGGATAGAGTTTAGAGTGGGGTGGATGTCTATTATCCCAAACCAAGGAGGCTGGGGCGTGGAGACTGCTGAGAGTTTGTGGCCAGAGTGGGATATATAGCAAGACCCTGTCTATCTCTATCTCTGTCTGTCTGTCTGTCTATGCCTATCTGTCTGTCTATCTATCTGTCTATCATCTATCTGTCTAAACCTATCTGTCTGTCTGTCTGTCTGTCTAACCTATCTGTCTGTCATCTATCTGTCTATCATCTGTCTGTCTATACCTATCTGTCTGTCATCTGTCTATCTGTCTATACCTACCTGTCTATCTGTCTGTACCTATCTGTCTGTCTGTCTATACCTATCCGCCTGTCTGTCTATCTATCATCTATTTGTCTATACCTATCTGTCTGTCTGTCTGTCTATCTGTCTGTCTGCCCGTCTATACCTATCTGTCTGTCTATACCCATCTGTCTGTCTGTCTGTCTGTCTATCTATCTATCTATCTATCTATCTATCTATCTATCTATCTATCATCTCTCTATCTATGTATGTGTGTCCATGTTCGGTTCCAAGTCAGTTGTGTTGAAGGTGTATTAGATTTCATGAAACAGATATGCTCGCGCTCGCTCTCTCTCTCTCTCTCTCTCTCTCTCTCTCTCTCTCTCCCTCCCTCCCTCCCTCCCTCCCTCCCTCTCAGACATCTGAAGGCATGAGGGGGGACTAGCATGTAGGATAGCTAGAACCTGCTGTCACCATGAGAGACAGTGTTGTAATCCTACATTATGACCACAAGATGGAGTCCATTGTATCCTAAAGAGCTTACATTGGCAACCAATTTAGTACAGGAGTACCTGGGTCTCTGCACTGCACCCAGCCTTCCATAACGTCGTGGGGTATTCACTAGAGAAGACTACTCAGGCTTGGGTTTTCAAGTTTTATTAGCTGGCCAGCAACGATACTAGGTGTTCAGTGTAGCTCCAAGCCTTCTTCAGGGTGAACTTTTAAGCATGAAAACCATGCCATGGGCTGACATACTTCAGTTAACAAGAGCAGTCAGCCAGAAGCATAACTACAGAAGCCAGAAAGCAAGGTTAGTACATTTAGAGACTTTCCCAGAACTATGGCTTTAACAGAGTAGGTCTTTGTTTCTGTTTTTGGCAGTTGATACAGTCTACGTGCTGAGTTTTATAGCCTGAACCGTGATTCCATCATGGAGAGAGATGTGCTAAGGTCTGGGTCCCTGTAATATTCCCCACTGGTTTTAGTGAATGAGTCAGATCATGGATTCATCCTGTACTGGTTTGGATGCAGGGCTCTGGTGTTCATTTAATCAGAATGAGAATTAAGGCCTGCCAGTAGCAGAGTAGTTAGCCAGGAGACCAAGAGAACAGGCTGGAATCAATTATTTCCCAACAATGGCAAGGGTTTTTATTTTGTCTTGTTTTTAATTATTCTTAATAAATTGGTATAGAAACAATAGGTTTTTCCCAAAGTCAGACATAGGTGTTTTTGTTGTTTTTTTAAGCTCATGAGAAGTAACTCTAAGCCTCTCCAATTTGTAGGGTCATTTCTGTAAGGGAATCTAACTGTTGTTTTAACATTAGATCAACCTATTGTTAGTTTGGAAAGCATCATACGGGTCATATTTAGTCAAACCACCAATACATGCCCACCAAGCAGCCTCAGGGGCTGTTATATTGTTGTAATCCATATGAATTAACTTATAAGACAGAATAGCAGATATCAGAATAAGGGGTCAAAAGTTTTGAATATTTGACAAGTTTTAGCTCCTTATAAGACTTTTAACATTAATTTTGGGCTACTACCAGTCATGGTGAGTTTTATCAGTCAACGGGATGGCAGCATAACCAGCAGTCCTGGCCAATCTCAGGCTGGGCATGATTAACTTTACTCCTAAGGTCCCTTCCTGTGACAAAGAATCTGATTCTCCAGACTTTTCCTGTTTCTCAAAGGCCAGAATCTTTTAAAGGACTTTTTTTTTTTTCAGGAAGCCTGTTTTACAACCCTAATTTTTACAGTGGAAACTCACTCGTTTCTGGCAACTATGGGGCCTAGCTTCAGGACATGCACAGAATTGTAAACTCTGTATTTTTATTTCAAAAGGTAAATCTCTCTGTGTATTTGTGTGCATGTGTGTGTGTGTGTGTGTGTGTGTGTGTGTGTGTGTGTGTGTGGTGTGTGTGTACACACATTTATACCAGACACTAGAAGTGGGCATCAGTAAGTAAAGGTCAGGATTGACTATGGATTGTTGGTCTATAGTCACACTAGCTAATGTCTTCCCTGTATCTGTCTAGGCCTGAGGGCAGTGGGGGTTGGACCGTGACCCTGTATTCATATCCGTAGTGTAAGACATAAGACTCAGGAGGGGTTAGAAGGACAGGGAGTAAAAGGGCTTGGGTCCTACTGAAACTAATTTTAATGGGTTCACAGTCCAGGAGACAATGCATTTGGCAGCAGTGTCTGTGGCTTCTGCTTTCTTGTGGTAGATTTAGGGAATAATGTCAGCTACCTCTACAGTCACAGGAATAGAGGGGACTACCATGTAGGGTCCTTTCCAAGTGCCTCTTTGGCTGAACCAGACAGTGCCATCAGACTAGAACAAGCTGAAATTGGTAGTTGAAGTGGAAATTTCTGGTTTCTTTGGAAACTCAGTTGTGTCACACGGTGTTTTTCTGGAGGCTGTCATAAGAGAGGATATTTTGCTGAAGTGGACACTTGAGAGGGTGCATGGTGTTTGGGAAAAAGTAGAACAGAGCCCTATAGACAGTGAGAGCTTGCTTTTGCCTTATAACACTGTACAATGCTTTGCTGGTATTTACTGGGTCTTGGCTGGCCTCTGGCCATGCAACTCATTGCCGGTCTTGCTTCTTTGCTGATCTTCTCTTGTCTTGACTTTGTAGAGAGAACAAAGTTCTCTGTTTGCCAGAGAACTTCTTGTGGCACTCCAGCTGATTCTTGCTGCTTTCAGTGACTTGGGCTGATTCAGTAGAGCCTTGCGTTTTCTGCTGCTACTGCTACTGATTCATGTTCGGTGTTTACTATTGATCTGGACTGCTGGTATCCTGACAATGATATCCATTTCGTGATGCCTTTCATTTAGTCTCAGTCCAGATTAGGGGCTTAGTACCCGCTTTGTGCTAGCCTATAGAAGCGTTACAGTGTCTACAAACTCTGGTATCCAGAGGCAGCAGTACCCAGCAGTACCTAGGAACTCTTGAGCCTGTCTCTTAGTCTTTGGAATTGGGATCTGAAGGATGGCAGCAATCTTACTCTGAGCCAGGCTCTTTTTTTGCCTCCCTCAGCCTAGACAGGTAGCCTTCTACAAAACCAGGCTTTCTCATTCGACAAGGTCTGTAAATTACAGTAGTCCTCAGTGGTGCTTTTATAATCTATTCTCTCCAGGAAACCTGTAATGAAAGGGCAAGAAGGCATTCTTTTTTTTTTTTTTTTCCCCCCCGGAGCTGGGGACCGAACCCAGGGCCTTGCGCTTCCTAGGCAAGCGCTCTACCACTGAGCTAAATCCCCAACCCCAAGAAGGCATTCTTTAAATCCTGGGGCAACACACACACACAGAGACACAGTAAAGATGACCAGGGTGGCACCACATAGTCACATAGCTGAGCAGACAGAGGGATCAAGTGATGTCTGTCTCACATGGATTCCCCACACTTGATCGGCATTCACTCTCTCATGTGTTCAAGCAGAAGGCGCCTTCACCATACTCACCTCAGGAGGTGACAGATCACATGACTTTCTAATTTGTTTCCTTTTGGGACTGAGGTGTCAGACCCCTCTGAAGCAATAGTCAGTGATCAATCAAAGGGTCAGGGACCTACAACATCTCCGGTTGCTCACTGCTGGGGACTGGTTCTAATGCTTTGATTCAATCAGGAATCTGCATGTCTAAACACTAATGGTTCTTGTCCCCAATTGGTTTTGGATCCATCAATAAAGATGCTGGCTGCCAATGGCTAGGAAAAGGGAGATGGGGCAGGACCCTTAGAGTTGCCCAGGCTAGGACACAGCAGGGAAGAGAGAGAGAATCATCAGGACTTGGGGGAGAAGGATGGGACTCAGGAGCAGCAGGAGGTAAGGCCAACCAGCCAGATTTCGGGTAAGTGGGCCACTTACCTGATTGGGCCTAGGGTAGCAGGGGAAGGTTTAGTGCCTAACTTTTGAGGTAGCCAAGGTATTTTAAAAATAAGCGAGTGTGTGTGTGTGTGTGTGTGTGTGTGTGTGTGTGTGTGTGTGTGCGCGCGCGCGCGCATACACTTTTCATTCAAGGATCCAAAGATATCGGGTGCACAGGTGCGTTCCGCCAGGAGCACAAATGGGTGTAGCAAAAATTCACCACTACAGTTCGCCCTGAGGAGTCTCCTGACTACTGACTATTTATGGCTCTAAGTGACTCTGAGAACCGCAGTGTCTTGCTTCAGGTCTGGTCTCTGGGATCTTGTTGTGGGGGTATTCACCAGAGAAGCCTGCTCAGACATGGGTTTAAACCAGTGGAAGGTCTTTACTGGCCAGCTAGCAACTACGCTGGGTGTTTGGGATCCTAGTGCCTGAGAAAGGCACTGCTGCCTTTCTCAGGATGAGCTTTTAACCTAAGAAACCGTGTTCTGGGTTGACATATTTCAGCTAACAAGAACAACTAACCAGAAGTAGAACTTCAGAAGCTGAAGAGCAAGGTTAATCCATTTCGAGACTTTCCCAGAACTATATGGGTTTTGAGTAATCAGGCCTTTGTCCTTATTTTCGGCAAGTGGTGCTGTCTATGTGCTGAGTTTTATAGCTGAATGGCATGTCCATCATGGAGTCAGTTATGCTGAGGTCGGGGGCCCTGTTGCACAGTGGCTTCTTGACTTAATCTTTTCTTTGCTTTTCTATCTGTTGCTTTGTTGCTTTGTTGGTTAGTTCACTGGTTGATTGGGATAGGATCTCACATAGCTCAGGCTGGTCTCTACTTGCTAAATATTAGGATTACAGGAGTGTACCACCATACCCATCTTGAAGTGGGAAATTTTTTTCTTTAATTCGGCTAAGACAGTGAGAGAGATGGTATGTTGTATACAAGTTACACTTGGCCACAAGTGAGAACAGAACTAGTTCAGCATAGGCAGAGCATAGTTCTGCAGGGCAGAGGGCCAGCCGGACTGTGGTTATAAGAAAGGCAGTCAGTTTCTCAACTGTTCTTGGTGATGTTCCGGGTCCACTGAGACTTACTCCGTGCAGCAGCGTATAGTCCAACAACTTGTACCAGCCTCCCAACCTTTGGTGTCCCTTATTTCTGCTCCTGAAGTCTTTGTGGGTGCACTAGTGGATGTGCAATTAAGTCCTTCCAGAAGTATTTACAATTAAGTAGACTAATATAGAACCAGCATACAGGCTATGTTAGGAAGGCAACGAATGTGGTTCTAGTGGAGAAAGATACTTTGGGGCCAGGGGAGCTTCTTTAAGGCAACCACGTTTAGCTGAGGTTAGAAAGAGGAGAAGGTATCCACAGCTGAAGAGGGAGGGCAGTAATTCTAGTCACCCTGATATACAGAAGCTCAAGAACAGGCCCAACTCAAGGCAGTGGTGGGTGAACTGAGGTAGGAGAAGAGAAGAGCCCCTCCATGAGGCAGGAGGGAAGGCTAGGCTTCCAGAATGAGGGCTTGGGTTCTCTATATGTGCAGAGAAAAACCTGAAGAAATAATCTGCTTCATGTCTTGCTGGGGGAATGGCTCAGTGGTTAAGATCTTGCACTGCTCTTCTAGAGTACCAAGGTTGAATTTCCAGCTTGAGTGGTTCACAACTGCCTGAAACTCCAGCTCCAGGGGAGTCTCTGCCTTCCGGCTTCCACAGCCACCTGTACCCACAGGCAGCACCCCTTGGCACACACGCACACTCACATGCACATACAAACACACATGTGCATAATTTCTAAATTAAAAAAAATCAAGATCCCTTCATATGTATGGCTGTCATTGGGAGATACTGTGCTGTCCTGGTAACAGCAGCAGGAACCCAGACAGGGCACCAGCTGTGGACATGGAGGAGACCTAACACTTATTTAACACTTTGAGGCAGAGGTGGAGGAAGCAGTGGTGAGTGGAAGACGGAGGTGAAAGCACAGAGGCTGACTCTGAAGTCACTGGCCTGCATTCTAAGTTATGGGGAAAGGGAGGGCATTAGTGGCCAAAAAGACTGCCCAGTGTCTGTGGGTCCTAATAGCAAATTCCATGAGTCTGAAAGGCTTGTCTTGGGTTGGTGGCCACCTGACTATGAACTGGCTGAGGTGGGAGCTGGAAAGCAAACCATGAAGCCTGGGAGTTCAGCCATTTTCTCTCTCTAGAAGTGGTTCCATGTGCCCTGGGGTAGGAACAGATGTAGGAAGCAGAAGTGGTGGAATTGGGTTGACCAAAACAAAACACTGAGTAAGAAGCAAAACACCTGGTTCAGCATCCCTGAAGTTGACAGTCCTAAAATGGCTTCACCTGCTCTGCACCTGCTCTGCACCTGCTCTGCACCTGCTCTGCACCTGCTCTGCACCTGCTCTGCACCTGCTCTGCACCTGCTCTGCACCTGCTCTGCACCTGCTCTGCACCTGCTCTGCACTTGCTTTTCTCTCTACTTAAGTCACCTTACCACCTGTATGAGCTAAACAGTTTTTCATCTCATTCAAAATAGCTCTGAAAAATATTTTCCAGATTATCTTATGTGTTTAAGCTTTCTGCTTGCTTGGTGTAGGTAGGGCATGTGGGACCTTGTTACCAGACAGGCACAAGAATGGTAAGGCTGGATGAGCCCAAACTTTAGGAATCACAGAATTGAGAATGTCAAGAGTGGAGCCATTCCCTACCTGCCTCTACCTGCTCTGGAACATGTAACCATAACACCCCAGTGAGGACTGTGGGCACTGGGTCATGTAGCATAAAAACAGTAGCATGGAGTTTTCCCATGCTAATGAGGTATCTAGATAATCTAGATAAGCTCTGGGCATTCTGCCAATGAGCTGCCTTTCCTGGGCATTCATTGTTCCTGCAAAAGTTATTAAATCCCATTTACACCAAATAAAGTGGATATATTCACATCCACTATCAAATAAAGCCGGTATGAACAAGCAAGGATCATCTTCACCAAGGATCACCATGGGGAAGGCCTTCATCTTAAAGAGCCACAAGGCTCTCTTCTCTCTCCTGTACTCTTCAATATTCACTCTGTATCAGACCAGTTCTCAGGAGACTGTGGACTCCCTGCGTTAGACTTTGACTTGCCTTCTCCCAGAGGTGCTCTGACCACCACAGTGGAGAAGCAGGGTGCAGTCTGACATCTGCAGTCATGGGAACTTAATCAGGAATTAATCTGAACAGCCAAATTCCCTGGGCATTCTGTAACACTCATATCCCAGAATAATGTACTAATGTAATGTGTGGTATCTCTGTATGCCTGACTAGAGATAAAGAAGCATATTGGTAACCCTAGACAAATTATAAAACTATCAATCTCCCATTTTAAACCGGTAATTACCAGAGTGGCAGCCTCATTTAGTTGTTCTGAGGATTTGATGGGATCATCTAATAAGCCACTTAGTACCATGTCTGGCACCTGGCAAACCAACACTTGGTCACAGTTGGCAGACAGCTAAGTCAAAAGGCATGAAGAATGTCTTTAAATACTACCAAGGGCAATTTCCAAAGGTTATTACACAAGATGTAACTTTAATTTTTTTTTTCACCATTTTTAGTGCTGGTTCTTAAATGCTTTAACCTCCTTTCTAGCCCACCATCCACCAGAAGTAGTGGAAAAGAAAGGATATAGGGGGAAATGGACCTGTTTAGAACGTTTCCTTGGGGGCTGGAGAGATGGCTCAGCGGTTAAGAGCACTGACTGCTCTTCCAGAGGTCCTGAGTTCAAATCCCAGCAACCACATGGTGGCTCACAACCATCTGTAATGGGATCTGGTGCCCTCTTCTGGTCTGTCTGAGGACAGCTACAATGTACTCATATATAATAAATAAATCTTTTTTAAAAAGTAATTGAATTGGGCTGGAGAGATGGCTCAGCGGTTAAGAGCACTGACTGCTCTTCCAGAGGTCCTGAGTTCAATTCCCAGCAACCACATGGTGGCTCACAACCATCTGTAATGGGATCTGATGCTCTCTTCTGGTGTGTCCAAAGGCAGCTACAATGTACTTATATATAATAAATAAATCTTAAAAAAATAAGAGAAAGTTTCCTTGGAGTAACTCCTGTGTTGTCTGGAAACCAGCAGTTCAGTTCACAGGTCAGCAGCAGCAGCTCGATCCATTCACAGATACACGGGTGCAGTTGGGATAGCAAAAACGAGTCAGCAGTGGTGGCACAACTTAGCAGACAGCCAGGCCCCAGACTTCACATGAATCAGTAGGAGGGACCAGGAGGGACGCCAGGAGATCATCAAAGTGAAGATCAGCGAAGACCTGAGACCAACAACTGAGACAAACAAGAGTTTGGTTATGCAAGCAAGCCAAGCTCAGCCCCCATCACTGTCTGTCAAGTTCTATTTATATTCCTTCCAAACATCACATGTCCTCCATGGGTCTTGTCAGCAAGTGTCTTGCCTCAGCATGTGCATCCATCTCAAGTCCAACGAAGCAGCAAGAAACTGCAGCACACCACCAGAAGTTTCTAGGTATATTTCTCTTTATGGTGTCTCAACAAATGGAGCTCAACTACACAGTGTAAAGTGGACTAATGTAGTGGTTAATTACTTAATCTGATTTGGCTCCCAGTGGGTCATATGTGGGCTCTGCACCCGCCACAACTCTGGATTCGATAATGAAACACACACACACACACACACACACACACACACACACACACACCATTAATAGGTCAATGGTTGGGTACTTCTAAACCTCCCTCCCCATAGCTAGCAAACACTCCCCTCTGGTATTTCTGAGTTAACATCTTTTAAAATCTATATTTCATCTCTGTTGCCTTAGACACAATTGGGGAGGTGGCCCCTGGGGCCTCTTTCCCATATTCTTACATGCCAACAGGTCTTCAAGTCTGTTCTCTTTTCTTCCCCATCATGGCATCATAGTGATTCTGCCTGTTCTCTTTCTCTCCCTTGGTCCCTTGCCTGAGTCTCCCTGCTCAGTCATTGGCTGTATGACAATTCTTTATTACCAATCAAAGCCAGCTGGGGGCATGGACCCTCAGCATCTGGAAGCGTGGCTTTTGGGATCCAGATTAAGACAAAGCATTAGAACCAAATCTCAACAGATCAATACGTGCATGTCATAGCAAAGAATCCTTCATGTGTTCTTTCATGTGCTTGCTTTGGCAGAACACCCTTTCACCTGTGTCTGCTTCAGTGAAACATTCCTTCATGAGTCTGCCTTAGCCTTTTAACTGTGTCCACTTCAGGAAAACGGTTCTTATGTGTATGCTCCAGCACAACTGACTTTCCAAAGAACGCCTTAAGTTTCCACTTCATAGAGAAGGGTATAAAGTAAATAATTATATCCATCCCTACCTTGTTTCCAAATGAATGAAACTCAGACTATGGTTTATTTATTTATTCAGCTTTCACATAATTACTGGGGGACTATCCCAGTTGTGCTCCCCAAATACCAGCTGTTTGTGTCTTCCTGGGTTATTTCTGCCCCATCAGCCTATCCTCAGAGTCCATTTTGCTCAGGTAAGTCCTCCTGGTCGATCATATCTAATGGAGACCTCCTGTTCCCTCCATCTTCTTCCTTGGTCATTCCTTTTCTTCCTCCTCTTTTCTCCTCGTAGTCCCTACCTGTGACCCCCAGTCAGGTAACTGAAAACCTGCTTACCTTTATTCTCTTTATTCATCCCAGGGAGAGGATTGGGCAAAAATTACAAGGCAAACCTTATAGTGTAAGTGAAGAGCTATAAATAATTAAACATCCTCATGATAAAACAGACTTGGGAAATTTATCCTAAGGGTCACTGTTAGTAAGCCTCCTTACATTAAACCTTTGCCATCACCTGGCAGTTAAACAATCAGGTGTGGATTCCACAGTGGCCCCTGTCCTAGGAAAAATTGGAGGCATCTCATCAATTAATGCAAGACATTGTTCCTTCCACTTCCCCTTGAAATAACCATTTTTTGTGATTAAAAAAAGTCTGAAAAGTGGAGATTATTACAAGATTTAAGGGAAATTAACAAAACTATGATGCCTATGAGACCTACTCAGCCTGGTGTCCCTTCTCCTGTAGCTATACCAAAAACTTGACATATGATATTTATTGACCTAAAGGATTGTTTCTTTACTATTCCAGTAGATCCTAAAGATTGTGAGAGATTTGCTTTTAATATTCCTTCCATAAATTCTCAGGAGCCTTCTCCTCACTATCATTGGGTTGTGTTACCTCAGGAGATGGCCAATAGTCCTACTATGTGTTGGGTGTATATAGCCTCTGCCCTAAAGCCTTTGAGACAAAAGTATCCACAGTTATATATAATGCTGATGGTTCTTCCAATAGATAAATAATTGCCTATGATAAAGCTTTACAGATACATAGAAAATTTCATCTTAATGCGAATTCTTTGAGGTTTCACAATAGAGTAACTAAAGTACAAGCAGCCCAAATAGTCAGTCAATGTCCCCAGTGTGCCCCATTTATTTCCTTTCCCAATTGGGAGTTAACCCAAGAAGGTTACAGCCTAATGATATTTGACAAATAGACGTTTCCCATATTAGTGAGATTCTGTATAATTCTCAAGGACAAGATATTGTAAAACTTTAAAATATTTCATAAATAAAAAGGGGGAGTTATATCCTTGTATATCATACAATTATTTAAATAATGCTCTTTTTATTTTAAATTTTAAAATTTGGATGCCAAGGAACTCTCTGATTATTTACGGCACCCTACAACTAGGCATACTTATGCCTAGGTGAAATGGAAGGATCCACTTACTGGCATATGGATGGTCCTGAAGAAGTAGTAATATGGGGAAGAGGGCATGTTTATGTTTTCTCTGCAGGATGCTGCAGGAGTGTGCTAGCTGCCAGAGTGGCTGATGAGACATGCTGATGCTGGAACAAAGAATGATGTTGACCTGTGAGCTTGCTGATTGCCCTGACAATGGTGACTGGAAAGCTGTTTTGGACGTATGTTCCTGACCCATTTTGCTTGCCTGTATCCCAGATTGGACAAGCTGCCTTGCTTCAAGCTTTTAGACTTTGTGGGACAGAGAACATGGAGACTGTGGAAAATGCCTTCAGAAAATCAAAGAGAAATTATGACTCTTCTCTCGTTCCTTTAATGTGAGAAGTTATCCTGATTCAATCATAGACTAGTCAATCCAATATTGGAAATAACAGTTTTCATTTGGAAGATTGGCTCTGGACATTTTCAGAGACATTTAAAAATTCACAATTGTCTTGTATGAAGTTACATTTACAGTAGATATCTGGATTTTGAACAAATGTTAGTACATGTGTTAAAATTCCTAATCTTTTATTAATTGGTCAGGTTAAAATTACTTCTGTTTCTTCTACAGTAGTTAATGTAAGTTATATTGATTGAATATTTCCTAATTTTGTTAAATCTGGCATTTACCAGCTTTTTTTTTATTGCTTGTATTATAGGACCTTGATATTCTGAAAAAGACTTACAAATATTGAAAGAAGTAAGTCAGGCTTTAAACAGAAGCTATAGGATAGTGGGTTAGATTATTGCTGGTATAGTGATATAGCTAATTAATAATGCTATTGCTTTGACCCAAAAAGTTAAGACAGTTACTTTTGTTAATCATTTAGCAAATAGTTAATGTTTTGAGTATTCAAGAAGATTTATATGTTTGGAACAATGGATTGATGATCTTTGTGTTACCCTAATGGTGATAATGCTGGAGATAGTGTTGACTGTTCTTCACAGGAATGCTGTCTACACAAAGCTGCTGGGGACCAGGGAACTCGGCCCTGGTTGTGCGGATCATCTCAGGCATAGTTCTATTGGCTGCTGGTCATTCAGGAGAGGGTCAGCTGATCCTGAACCATCATGAGAGAGACTTTGACATCATCCCTACTATTGTAGCAGCCATTGCTACTGCAGCTGCAGTGTTTGGGATTGCCCTCTCCCAATCTGATGTTAAGGCAAGCACAGTGGATAAACTTTCAGGAGAAGTTGCTGACAATTGGGAATTATAATTTAAATCAACAGTCAGTGCTTTTACAGGAACAGCTTTACCTCTTATTTTCACACATGTTTTTGTGAAACCTTACAGTGGCCCTTGGCGCCACAGTAGTCGGCCTTTTGTTTCTTGTCACATGCGCAGACAACACTCCCAGTCCTGGGCAGCAACTAAGCAGGTGTTGCTCTCCTTGGCAGGAAACAATTCCTCTGCCCAAATCTGGCTCAGCCTTTATGAGAAGTAGTTAGCCAAAGATGGGCAACTCTTTGGGACTAATGCCCACCTAAGACAGGGGCTCTGAGACTTACAGACATTCCCAAAGATGGGCAAGGTAATTGGATTTCCCAAAGTGACCTAAGACAGGCGCTACTTTAAAAAATAAAAAAGTAGGACTTGTCAGAACCTCCTGGGTCCCCTCAGTGTTTACCCCCTGCTGAGCCTTTCTGTGAAAGCCTTTGTTCTTTAGAAAGGTACTTCCTGGCCTTGCTGTTTGGCTGTGGGTGGCAATACCTGGGCGATAACATCTTTGATGTCAGTTCTTGAGGTTTCTGTTTTCCTGCTGAGAATGTAAACTCGTTTTTCCATTGTGCTTCCTGGAATTTTCCACTTTGTGTACTTGAAGTATATATTCTGTTATCCTCAGTAAAGCTTTGGCATTCTCATAACACGAATGACCCGAGTATGTGTATTTTTGTTAAATGCTGCAGTCCTATGCCCATTTCTCAGTACCGTGATGATGTGGCTGCTGTTAAGCCACCAAACCGAGCTAAGCAATTGAGGATAATACCCTTTTGTTGTTCGTTGGTTGGTCAGCAGGATTGGCTTGGGGGAAACAGGCTTAGGACTTGCACACTAACCAGCCTGCTACCTCTGATATCTCTCTCTCTCTCTCTCTCTCTCTCTCTCTCTCTCTCTCTCTCCTTCCTCCTCTCCCTCTCCCTCCCCCTTTCCCTCCCCTCCTCTTCCCTGTCTCTGTTATTTTGAGACAGGGTATCACTATGTATCGTCGCTGGTCTGAAACTCATATAGATCTACCTGCCTTTCTTTCCTGAGTGCTGAGAATTAAAAGAACAAACCACCAAATTCAGCTTCAAGCCATTATTTTGTAGAACTTTCTAGACACATTTACAATAACATCCTACTGGAAATGAGATAGCCCAGATGCAAGTGATCATTTAGGTCACTAAAAAAAAATGCTCCCCTTAAGTTAATGTTAATTGTTTGTATGGATTTTCCTAAAACATATTATAGTTGCCTGCCATAGAAAACTGAGTCAATAGCCAGGTGATGCTGTGCATACCTTTGATCCTAGCACTCAAGAGGGAGACCCAGGCAGGTCTCCATGAGGTCAAGGTCAGTCTGGTCTACAGAGCTAGTTCCAGGACAGCCAGGGCTACCCAGAAAAACCCTGTCTCAAAAAAATCAAGAGAGAGTGAGGGAGAGGAAGAGGGAGAGGGAGAGGGAGAGAGAGAGAACTGTCACTAACATCTTTATTTTTTCTTTTTTAAAATGTTAGCTATTATTTTACTTATTAATTGTGTATGTATGTATGTATATTAATGGGTCTGTGTGTATGTATATGTGTGTGTTTGTGTGTATGCACGTGTGTATATGTATATGTGTGTAGGTATGTGTGCATATGTGTGCATATATATGTGTGTACATGTATATGTATATATGTATTATAAATGTGTGTGTGTATGTGTGTGTGTGTAGGTCGGGGGGCACTTTTCCAGAGTTGATTTCTCCTTCCATAGTTTTTATGGATTGAACTTGGGTGGTCAGGATTGGTGGATGACAAGCAATTTTGCTCACTGGATTTCTTTTCTACAATAACTCAGTCATTGTTATGAACCCTCAGGTCCCATC
This sequence comes from Rattus norvegicus, assembly GCF_021556685.1. NCBI lineage: Eukaryota > Metazoa > Chordata > Mammalia > Rodentia > Muridae > Rattus > Rattus norvegicus. Next base: position 98,860,274 of record NC_141547.1, read on the forward strand.
CCACTGTGATCTGGTAGAGGGGCCATTTCATTACCTGGCATCATCACAACCACTCAATGTTCAAAGCTGAGAATGTCCAGCTTCCTCCCTAGCTGCAGTCAGTGTGTCTGCTTTCCTTTCCTGCCATGGAATTGTAATCTCTGCTCTCTCTTCATTCATCATCACAGTCTAAAAGGGCACTCTGTGCGATGTAAGTGCTCAAGCATTTACTGAAGTAGGTAAGACTTGGGAAGACTGGGTGACTGCCAGAGGAAGCTATATAATTAAACTTGTTAACTCATTAGCCTTAATGTTTGACTCATTTCGGAAGCCCTTGAGTGTGGCTTGGCAATCTGTCCATACATACCTGAGTTTTAAATGGTTGAGTCTGACTGCTCAGTGGTGGCAGGGCTGTATTACATGATAAATGTGCTTGCACACAGACAGAATTGCTGCTGGTTTGTACAGCAGGGGAAATAAAAAAATAGAGATTGATCAAAGAATCCTGTTTCTCAGGCAGTGGTGGCACACACCTTTTGTCCCAGCACTTGGGAGGCAGAGGCAGGCAGATCTCTGAGATAGAGGCCAGCCTGGTCTACAGAGTGAATTCCAGGACATCCAAGACTATATAGAAAAACCCTGTCTCAAAAACCAAAGAAACATCTTTCTTCACGTGTCATGAACAGTAGTTCTTGGTCACCTTAAACATTTAGTTTTAATTGTGTGTGTCTATGTGTATGCCAGTGCAGGTGCCACTGTCTGGAGGCTAAAGCCATCAGATCCCTCCTGAACTAAAGTTGCACCCACATGGGTGCTGGGAATCCCACTACTCTCTGGCAAGAGCACTGCTCGCTCTCAGCCACTGAGCTGTCTCTCCAGCCCGGAGCACCACAATAATAGCTGCTTCCATGACAGTTAACAGTATAGAACAAGTTCTATCTTTGGAATCCAACACGACAAAATTCAAATGTGTTTTGTTAAAGGAGCTGGCTCAGTAGTTTGGAGTGTGCTCTGCTGTATCATGAGGACCAGAGTTCAGATCCCAGCACCCATGTCAGGCAGCTCACCGGTGCCTGACACTGCAGCTCCAAGGCATCCAGCACCTTTCTTCCTGGGACTCTTTGGACACCAGCACATATAGATGCATATATTTACACAGACAAAGACACAATCACAAATGTTAAAAATAAAACAGCAAAAAAGATAAAATATTTTGTCTAAAACAAAGATAAGGAGCTTGAGGGATGGAATAATAGCCCTGTCTGTAAAAGTCTGGAGCTCAGTCTCTGACACCTGTGTGAGAAGCTAGGTGGAGTAGCCACTCACAATACCAGGGTTAGGAGGTTGAGATGGCTGGGATCCTGTTGCCTACTGAGACCCAGATCCCAGGGGTGGACATTGCCTGAGGAGAAACCATGAGATCTTTGGTACACACACACACACACACACACACACACACACACGGAATTGGTGAATTGTATGGAGGGATAAAACAACCTATAATCTTACTCTCATTGATTTTCCTACTAAAACATTTGTTAATACTGCATTGTCTTTATTGACAGCAATTTGCTAAGTAATCCCAATTTTCCTTGGCAGCCAGCTGAGAAGAACACAGTCTCTTCATATTTTTTGGTGGTGTTGTTTTGCTTCAAGACAGGCTCTCACTAGATGACTCTGGCTGGCCTGGAATACACAGAGACCTGCCTGCCTCTACTGGAATTAAAGACGTGCCCCACCACTCCCAGACTCCTGAGTCCAGGCGCTCAGACGCCCCCAGTGTATTTTGATAAATGAATAGGGTGACACTCTTTTTGCAGTTAGCAATAAGCTTTTATGATCTGTGCCATGTGTGTGGTGCTAGACAGACAGTGTTGGTGCCCACCAAGGTGTAGATCTAATTCTGCAACTGTGTTCCCACATGAATAGGCATCAAAAGTTGGTCGTAGAATGGATCGCGTCTGTACAATGGATACATTATGTTATACAATATATTATAACTCAACTCAACATATGTATAAAACAGTGGTTGTCCAATGGTCCTTTCACAGGGGTTGCCTAAGACCACCATAAAACACAGATATCTACATTATGATTCATAGCAGTAGCAAAATTACAGTTATGAAGTAGCAATGGAAATAATCTTATGGTTGGGGGTCACCATGACATGAGGAGCTGTATTAAAGGGTTGCAGCACTAGGAAGGTTTAGAACCAGTGGTATAAAGGAATGTTACTTGATGTTCTGTTCCTTGACGATTTGGGGACAAATCTGATCTGGCCAGTTGACACAAAACCCAAATAACTCAGAGAAAGGACAAGTTGGGATGATATCATGGAGACGAAGCTTTAAATTAGCCAGTGGGCAGCAGGAAGCCTAAGGGAATAGTCAGTGCTTCAGCAAGAGTGGCCTCTAAGTCCTGGTTACAGGGTGACTGCTGCAGGAATGTCTGGTTAGATCACCATAGCGTGCCTTCTAGATCTGGTAATGTTTCACAGGCCTCCAATTAAAACAGCTGTTGTTATTTGGAAAAGTCCTAAGCCATTTCTCTGAAAAATAATAAAGGTGAATTTGGCTCCAAGACACTCTCTCTCTCTCTCTCTCTCTCTCTCTCTCTCTCTCTCTCTCTCTCAGTATGTGTGCGCGTGTATGTGTGTAAGTGCATGTCTCTCTCTGTGTATATGTGTGTGCATGCCTTGTGTATGTGTTAGTGCATGTGTGGTGGGGCACACACATGACTTGGCATATGTATGTGTTGCATGTGTGTGAGTGTAAGTATTCATACATAAGCACTCCCATAAGGAGACCAAAGCGGGACACCAAGCATCATGCTTTGTCTCTCCTTGGCTGCCCTGAGCTGGGTCTCTCACTAGCCCCACAAGCTTGCCATCTGGCTAGACTAGCTAGCCAGTGAGTTCTTGGCTCCTTATCCCCCCCACCCTCCGGTGCTGGGGTTTCGGACATGAGGAACTACACCAGGCTTCTACATGGGTGCCAGACATTTGAACTCAGGTTTTCATGCTTGGAGAGCAAGCATACTCCAGACCAGTGTTCACTGTTTTCAACAGGCCAACTTGTAACATAGTGGGGTGTGTTGACATTTTCCTTGGCGATGTGAGTTAGATGGAAGTCTTTACTGTCAGTTAGAAACAATATGTGGAAATAAGTTTGTAAACCAGACCCTTGTAATCCCAAAGGTAGACCCATGCACAGGGCAAACATCCACTCACAAGCAGTCTCTGATCCCTATACACCATGGGCACTTTTTAAGTATTGGAGTAATACCTTCAAACCCAAACTAATGAGGACCCATTCCTTCAGCTTCCAGCTGCCTTTCTGTAATGTGTTGAGCCCAGGTAGACACCATGGACAAAGATGGATGATAAATGACCTGAAGTTCCCCCTTCCAGGGCTACTACGGTGTCATTGTATTAGTACCCGGAAGGTGGAGCTGGGCTGCTCGCGCTAAATGGTAAGTGCTAGCAGCTGCCTTTGTGAAGCAACACAAATTGACCCAAGCGCCAAGTCACTGCAGAGTGACCTCCCCACTCCGGACCTGTTATGTTTCTTTCCTCTGCAGAATAGTGAGCACTCTCAAGCATTAATGAAACCCAGAAAATGGCATCCGAGTGAGAATATAGTGAAAATATGCAAAAGTTAAAAATAGCCTTCCCCTAAGACTCCTTAGGACACCGTGTCCAGCAGCCAGACTCTCCCGGAACAGTCAAAGCATGGGAAGCACATTCTTTGCATGTAAAGAAATTCTTTCCCCAGTTTCATTGCAGTTGAGGCTGAAGGCCAACCAAGTTAGGCCTGTGGCCAATTATCCTCACTGAAGTTTTGTTACATTATGTGGCCCATGCTTTTCATTAAAAAAATGCTGTTACTTTCACCTCCCTGTCGGGCACTCCTCTGAGAGGGAAAAGGCACGTGGACTAAGACACCAAACAGCTGTGATGCAAACGTTGTCACCGAAGATGCTGCCGACACAGCAGCAGCACAGTGAAGCAGTACCGCTTGAAGCGGTCACGGCCCGTTTATGAAAATCTGCATTCGTCATGCAGCAGATACTCACGAGAGTGCAGAGCTTGACTGGAAAAGGGATAGACAGACAGACAGACAGACAGACAGGCAGACAGACAGACAGACAGACAGACAGACAGATAAGCAGAGAGACAGACAGACAGATAGACAGACAGACAGACAGGCAGACAGACAGACAGGCAGACAGACAGGCAGACAGACAGGCAGACAGATAGGCAGATCGACAGATAGATAGATAGATAGATAGATAGATAGATAGATAGATAGATAGATAGATAGATAGGTAAAGTGACAGCAGACACTGCAGACTAGTACTCAAAGACCCAGTCTAGGCCCCACCAGATGTGCCAGTCTGGGCATGGGAGGTGGCCACAGGGCAAACTCCTCTTCATGGCCTTTCTTTCTCCTTAAGAATCTTCAGGTTGCAACCAGTGTCTTGGTGCACTGCGTTCAGTTCTTGCTCACAGATGTGCCCTCTGTCTCACTGACCAGACGTTTACCAGTTTCCTGAATCCCCCCTGGCTGCTGTTTCTCACCCTCAGCTTCTTTTTTTTTTTTTTTCGGAGCTGGGGATCGAACCCAGGGCCTTGCGCTTACTAGGCAAGCGCTCTACCGCTGAGCTAAATCCCCAACCCCTTCACCCTCAGCTTCTTATGCATTTCTTGGAAGGCTTTCATTCTGACATTAGCTTGACAATGTCTAATTGGCACTTCATGGAAACTATCATCTGTATGGGTTTCTTTTGGTAGTTGTTGTTTTATAACTATTACCATGGAAACAAAAAATCACGGGGAAGTAAACATACCGAGTTGTATGACTCATAATGAAAACACCTGTGATTGGAGCTCTCAGTAATGCTCGCTATACTGGCTGATGGGTACTGAGACAGATTATGCATAACTTGTTACTTGACAATATAATGTCTCACACAAACGCCACTGTCATCTTCAAATGGGTCAGTGGTTTTCAACCTGTGGGTTGTGACCTCTGTCTCCAAAAATATTTGCATCACGATTCATGGCAGTAGCAGAACCATAGTTTCGAAGCAACAAAAATCAATTTATGGTTGGTTAAAGGGTCGTAACATTAGGTTGAAAACCACCGGCCTAGAACAATGCTTACGGCCCTGTTGTGCAAAGCAGGCAGATGGCTGGGAACGCAATTCTGTGGAGGCTGAAAACTCCTTGGAGCCTTTGCATGTAAATAGCACTGACCAGACAGCGAGAGAGGGCACTTGTGTGGGCCTCAAGGCAGTGTTAAAGTGGTCAGACCAGGCTTCTCACATTAGAATCACCTACGACATTTTTGCAGCACATCCATGTTCAGCCCCAAGTCTAGAGCCATTGGCCTGGAGTCTTTGCCTCTGAGTAATGGCGGCTGTTGAGCCTGAGTTATTCTAATGGGACTTCAAGGCAGAGAGTGTCTGGTTGGAGCTTTCTTCCCTGTTCTTTTTTATCTCTGTGAATGTGCCTTTTTCTTTTCTCTTCACAGGTTGTCACTCGAGGCATTCAGAGGAAGCAGACACATAGGTTTCTCTAGTTGGCACCATCTGTAGCAAAGGGCAGCAAATCAGCCAAAGATTGTTTCACTGGAGCAAATTCAGATGCTTCGACCCAACATCAGGATGGGGGCTCTCTGATCCTTAATGGGAACACAGGCAGTCGCCAAGATGAACAATGAAAATGAGGCTATAACTATCCTATGATTTAAAAACCAGGGTAGAAAACTGGGCGTGCAGGCACACGCCTTTAACCCCAGCAGAGGTAGAGGCAAGTGGATCACCAAGTTGAAGGCCAGCCTGGTCTGCAGAGACAGTTCTGGAACAGTTAGGGCTACATAGAGAATCCTGTTTGAGAACAACAACAAAAACAAGCAGGGTAGAATTGCACCAAAATATTATCTCTCTTTTCCAGCAAGATCCCCTGATTGGCAGCCAAGTGCAGAGTTTGTCAGGATAGTTCCATCCCTGGCTATGTTAGCTAAAGCTCTTGGAGAATTATGTGGAACCGACTTTTCTAGCAAAGACCATGGAACAGGAGCACCCTGGGTCTGTGATGCCCAAGTAGTCACATGCCCAAGAAGCAGTGGCAAGCTTGTCAAATGTAGAATTCACCCACATGGCTGCTCGACCAGCAGTTTTCAACCCTAGATGCACATTGGAACCCGGGCAGCTTGAAAAATACTAGGGCTTGGGTCCTTCTTCCAGAGAATGTGATGATTTGGTCTGATTGTGCATTGCTCATTTTTACTGTTGCTGTGAGTGGTAGTTTGAAGGAGAAATGTCCCCCTTAGGTCCGTGTATTTGAATACTTGGTCCCCAGTTGATGGCACTGTTTAGGGGAGGTTATGGGACCTTGAATAGGTAGAGCTTTGCTGGAGGAAGTGTATGGCCGGGGGGCAAGCTTGGGGGTTTTATATCCACCCTCCATCTCTCTCTGTGTCTCTGTCTCTCTGTCTCTGTCTCTCTGTCTCTGTCTCTCTGTCTCTGTCTCTCTCTGTCTCTGTGTCTCTGTCTCTGTCTCTGTCTCTCTCTCTGTCTCTCTCTCTCTCTCTCTTTCTCTCCTACCTATGTGTGGCTCTCAACCTGCCCCACACCTTCCTCGCCAGAATAATCTCTTCTATGAATTGGGTATGAATTGGGTTTGGCCACGGCATTTCACCACAGCAACAAAAACGTAAACAAATACTGCACCCATGACAAGTGCCCGAGAGAACACAAGTGTTTTCTTCGTGATTTCAGTTGATTTTAGCCCTCATGGTGAGGAGACTATGGTAGAGCAGGACAGAGAGGCTCACTTTACAGTGGAAAGAGTGCAGAGGGAGGGACGTTGGCCACGCTTTCTGTTTTTCCCATTCTGTTCTGGCCTCAACCATGAATGTTGCCACCTATACCCAGGGTAGAGCCATCTCCATCAGTCAATCATCTCTGGAAATGCCCTTGTGTGCCAGATCTGAGGCTCACCAATCTCCTCGTGGAAGCTAAACCCAATAACGCTGACAATGAGGCTCACTTGTCACAGGGTGCGACATGGCCTGGAGATGCTCCCGGCAGAGTCTAACATGCAGCCTAGAATGGGAACCACTGGAAAGAAAAATGCCATGTGGCGGGTGCGAAAGCCTAGTTCTTGGAAGGCTGAGGCGAGAGGACCGTGAATTCTGGGTCAGCCTGGGATACATGGTAAGACCTCTCTCTCTCTCTCTCTCTCTCTCTCTCTCTCTCTCTCTCTCTCACACACACACACACACACAAAAGTAAAGTCTTTCTTTCCTTTCTCTTTGTTTCTTATTTCTTTTCTTTCCTCCTCCTCCCTTGTCTCTTTTCTTCTTGAGACAGTCTCTGACTCTGCTGCCTTGGGTGATCTTTGTTAAAAATCAGGTTCTTGCCCAGCCCATCTTCAGGGTCTCAGTGTCAAGAGCCATGTCATCTCCCGCTGCTACCAAATGTGACACATTTCCACTGTTGCCACAAGTAGCATGTTCTCCATATGCAACAGGCATAGCCTTTAAAAGGTCCCCATCATCGCAGCTCACTCTCCCTGTCTGTCTGACTCTCTCTGTTTTTCTCTCATGTTCCTGCTTTGAGTCATCCTTTTGCTCCTTCTTCCCCAATAAATCTCTTTTCTTTTTTGGTCTTTTTTTCGGAGCTGGGGACTGAACCCAGGGCCTTCTGCTTCCTAGGCAAGCGCTCTACCACTGAGCTAAATCCCCAGCCCTTCCCCAATAAATCTCATTCATGAAATGTGTGGTGTGGTCTTGGTGCCACACTTTGACCCTGATCTGCCAAGGTACTCCTGCTGCTTAATCCTAACATCCTGGAACTCACTCTGTAGACCAGGTTGGCCGGGAACTCACAGAGATCTGCCTGCCTCTGCCTGCTGAGTGTTGAGATCAGAGGTGTACACCACAGTGCTTGGTTTCCTGGTTGTTCTTGTTTCCTTCTTTCCTTCCCCCTTCCCTCCCTCCATTCTTCCTTCCTTCCTTTGGTTTCATATCCTATCAGCAAAGGATTAGAGGAAATTAAGAACTAAGAGACCAGACATCTAAACTGAGGGCAGGGAGATTAAGTGACTTTCCTAAGGACACATGGTGACTGCACAAGTGGCTGTAGGGCACAGGGTCCCTGCCTCACTGTCTGGCAGGAAATAAAACATATTCAACAGAGCAATACCACTTTATTTACTTTGTCTTAGTTAGGGTTTTACTGCTGTGAACAGACACCATGACCAAGGCAACTCTCATAAGGACAACATTTAATTGGGACTGACTTACAGGGTCAGAGGTTCAGTCCATTATCATCAAGGCGGGACCATGGCAGCATCCAGGCAGGCCTGGTGCAGGAGGAGCTTCATCTGAAGGCTGCTAGCAGAATACTGACTTCCAGGCAGCTAGGATGAGGGTCTTAAAGCCCACACCCGCAGTGACATGCCCATTTCAACAAGGTTACACCTACTCAAACAGGGTCACACTTTCTAATAGTGCCACTCCATGGGCAAGTATATAGAAACCATCACATAGAAACATCATCATATCATCATATATATACTGTAGCTGTCTTTAGACACACCAGAAGAGGGTATTGGATCCCACTATAGATGGTTGTGAGCCACCATGTGGTTGCTGGGACTTGAACTCAGGACCTCTGGAAGAGCAGTCAGTGCTCTTAACCACTGAGCCATCTCTCCAGCCCCAACGTTCAGTATTTATAAAGGGATGCTATGCGCCTAGGGGAAAATTCTAGCATTTCTATCCAGCCACAGGTTTACTGACCGTGGACATGCGCTTGATTCCGGCTCTGACTCTCAGAAGCCGGTTGGATTTGGGATCTGATGAAGATCTTAGTTGTCTGTTGTTTTTCTTTCCTAAATCTCTACAAATAGGTGTAGATCTGACATATTGCGCATAACAAGCTTATGCCTTTAATTCATTTTAATTTTCAGAAATTACTTACTTTTGATCAGGCAGTGGTGGCGCACACCTTTGATCCTAGTGTTTGGGAGGCAGAGGCAGGCAGATCTTTGAGGTCGAGGCCAGCCTGGTTTACAAAGTGAGTTCCAGGAGAGCCAGAGCTACAAAGAAAAATACTGTCTTGAAAATAACAAGCAGCAGCAGCAGCAGCAGCAGCAGCAGCAGCAGCAGCAAACTCCTGGATATTACTGACTTCTTTTTATTTTTTGTTATGCGGTCTCATATAGCACAGGCTAGCACTGAGCTCACTTCACAGTGAGAAAGACTTTTTTTTTTTTTTTTTTTTTTTGGTTCTTTTTTTTCGGAGCTGGGGACCGAACCCAGGGCCTTGCGCTTCCTAGGTAAGCACTCTAACCACTGAGCTAAATCCCCAGCCCCGAGAAAGACTCTTAAATGTTTTCTGATCCTCTCATGTCTAGACCCTTGCTGACGTCACAGGCCACAGCACCGTGCATGGGTTTATGTGGTGCTGACAACTGAACACCGGGCAAGGCTAACAGGCAAGGTTTAATGCTCACTAGGAAAGCCAAAGTCGCTTGGGACATGGTACCCTGTACATCTTCTCAGACAGCAACTGATTGTGGTTGAGGCTGTCACATGACCTTGTACTAGCACAAAGAGTCGTTCGTGTGTAGTTAGAGAGGGTTGCTCCCTTGCAGAGCCCTTCAAACTGTGAGTGTGTATGTGGCCGTCTTAAGACTCGGGAATGCCAAGCAAGGGGCTTGGTGCCTGTTCTTATAGAAAAAGTTTCATTTGTCTGAGAACGAAATTGCTGATAGGAAACTTGCCCATGCATTTCTTTTTATCTTTTTTTTTCTTTTTTTTTTTCTTTTTTTCGGAGCTGGGGACAGAACCCAGGGCCTTGCGCTTCCTAGGTAAGCGCTCTACCGCTGAGCTAAATCCCCAACCCTGCCCATGCATTTCTTTTTTTTTTTGGTTCTTTTTTTCGGAGCTGGGGACCGAACCCAGGGCCTTGCGCTTCCTAGGTAAGCGCTCTACCACTGAGCTAAGTCCCCAGCCCCCGCCCATGCATTTCTTAAGCTGCCTGGGAATAGCATCTTGTTGTCCTGGGGGACCCGATTCTCCAACCATTGCTCATTCCTTCTCTTCTCTTTGCAGACATTTATTATGTTATACAGTAAGCTTCAGGGCTGAGCCATGGCAGAGGGAGCCGGGTCTTTTTCCGGAGGCTGAAGTCTCTCCAGGCAATGCCTGCCAGTGAACAGAGACATCCGAGTGTGTAAGCGAATGGTAATGATCCAGTCTGACGTGACGCTTATCAGTCCTGACAAGTATTAAAAACACATTTGGGGCTGCAAACGTAGTTCATTGGTCGAATGCTTACATAGCACACGTGAGGCGCTAAGCTCGGGTCCCTGAACCACCAAAAAAACAGCAGCAAACCTACGAAAACAAAAACAACAGAAATAACCACCTTCGACTTCAGAATCAGAAACACAAGTTTTCCAGGAATAAGCTCATTTCAAAGACTTGCTCAGCTCTTGCTGCTATTGTGAAACTGCAAACTTACAACCTGTTTTTATAGAACTTGAAAAAAAAAAAAAGGACCCTTCTTAAATCTTAAAATGTGTAATTTTTATAGAACATAGTTAAATAGAAATTTACATCCTTCACAACACAAATACATTAATAATAATGATCATGCTGAGGGTGATGATGACGGTGGTGATGATAATGATGATGACGATAAATGGATAACCAAAGAACAAATGGCCAGTGGGCACATGGAAGGTGCCCAGCAGAGGCAGGGGGATGGCTCAGTGGGTAGTGTCTGCTGTTGTAAGTGTGAACACCTGAGTTCAGATCCATAGAACCCACATGAAATGGCCAAATGTGAGGTGCTTGTCTGTAAGCCCAGTGCTGGAAGGCAGAGACAGGAGGATCCCTGGGACTTGCTGACCAGCCAGCCAGCCAGCCAGGCTTCAGTGAGAGACTGTCTTTTAAAAAGGCAGAGAGAAAAGAGGAGGGCGCCTGACTGTGACCTCTGGCTCACATAGGCAAGCGAACCTGTTCCTATGCACATATCTGCACACACCATTCCACGGGCTAAGCATGTTGACAAGGGTGTGAAGGAACCAGAGCCCCGCATAACAGCTGGTAGGATGGAAAAATGGTAAAGCCACTGTGGAAATGGTCTGACGGCTCTTCAGAAGGCTGAGCGAGAGTCTCCATCTTCTGAGCAGCAGTTCCCTCTGGTGGGGGGTGTGTGTGTGTTACTTCTCAAGACAGCAAGCGAAATGGGAGGTTTTCAGACATGATGTTTATAGGGAGGTAAAACAATGTGTTCTAAGGGGAGGTGAAGCATTCCATCATGCAAGGAAGTAAAATAGCTTCAGGAAGTCCCTGAAACTGACCAAATTCACTAGGCCCCTCCCTTCCCAGGAGTATGAAAACAGTAAAGTCAGCTGAGAGTCCCTCTCAGAAAAGCGCAGCATGGGGCTGGGGATTTAGCTCAGTGGTAGACCGCTTACCTAGGAAGCGCAAGGCCCTGGGTTCAGTCCCCAGCTCCGAAAAAAAGAACCAAAAAAAAAAAAAAAAAAAAAAAAAAAAGAAAAGCGCAGCAGCCTGAAAGAAGCAGAAATCATCTGAGCTGACTGGGAGAACCACAGACAAAGTGAGTTGCTTGAGGAGGCTCAGACCAACTGACGAACCAGGAAAGTGAACTCTGAGCTGCAGGCAAGTTACAGTAAGCTCCAGGTTCTCAGCTTTTGTGAGCTGTCAATCATACTAGGGTACACATTGTTGATAAATCTTTTCCTTTTTTTTTTTTTGAATCATATCTGCTTCTGTAAGTAGCTGTTCTCATCTATATTCCTGCAACTATCCCCAATAAAACTCACTGGTTGGTCAAGTTGGACGGACATTGCTGGTGTCCATACTTGGGTCTGTCACTGGTTCCCTCCCTGAAGTAGATATTTGTTTCTAGTATCCCACAATTACCTCCTTACCCAGCAATATTCAGACAAAATGTTGCATCATTTCATTCATTTGAGGTTTTTATTCAGAGGAGAACAAACTATAGAAACAAAACTGGACACTGACAGTCTAGGGCTGTGGGGCTCTCAAAGGACTGAATCTAAGACAACTTCTGGTAGGTATGAGGCTGTTTCAAAAATGATAAAATGTTCTAAAAGTTATGATGTTATTTGCACAATCTGAGCATCTTAAAAAGCAATTTAGTTTTGTATCATAATGGTATGGTATATGAATTTTACCTCTGTAAAAACATTTTTTTTACAAAGTTTTTGAATGGGGCTAGAGAGATGGCTTAGCTGTGAAGAAACAAAAAGCAGCCCTCACTCACCCCCTTGCTAGCCCTAGTGCCAAGTTCAACACTCATCCCCCTGTTAGCCCTAGCCCTGAGTTTAGCGTTAGCCCCAGCGCCAAGCTTAACAGCCAGCACTCGCTCCCTCTGCCCCACACCCTCCTGAACAAACGTTATCTGTTTTGAAGGATAACATTCCTTTACCCCTCACCCAATCATGTAACACCAAGGCTCAAACGCCCCAGATAATGCATTTCCTATATATAAACCCTGAGCTCCTAGCCCTGGTGTTGCATTCCTAATTCGATGAGCACAGAAGGTTGCGTCCCAAGTTTAAACTCAAATAAAGGACTCTTGGAAGCTTGCGTAGGCGTCATGATCTCTGGCGGTCTCCTGGAGTTCTCACGAATCGGACATAACATTCTGGGGGGGCTCGTTTGGGGTTCCCCAGCACATTCCCCAGGATCTGCCACCCGGAGAGTCTAGTGCCCTCTGGTGAGTGTCAGTCTCTCTGTATTGTCTGTGCCTGTTCTTGCTTTCAGTTTTGGGAAAACCTCGAGGGGTCTGTATAACTGGCAAAGTTTGACTGGGAGCGGTTGTGCTGGTTGTGCATGGCTCCGGAGGGGAGGCAGGGTCAGGAAGATGTTTCTGATCTTGAGTGATCTCGAGAGTATATCGCTCACCTGTGGTGGTAGTGGTGGTGGTGGTGGTGGGGCTGGTAGTGGAAGAGAAGCCTTGCCACAGGTTACTTTCCTCCCCGTGTCACCTCTGGTTTCTGAGGTGGGAGTCTGTGAGTCAGAGTGTTTGGATTTGCTTCTGGTTCCAGTCGTGACACGGCTACTTTGTGTGTGTGTGTGTGTGTGTGTGTGTGTGTGTGTGTGTGTGTGTGTGTGTGTGTCTGTCTGTCTGTCTGTCTGTCTGTCTATCTACTGTGTTCCTCCTTGTGGCATTTGGTTTCTTTCTGTACCAGATTTTACAGACGTTATGGGGCAGAATGATTCTCACCCTCTCGATATTATTTTAGCTCATTTTAAGGAAGTTAGGCCCAGAGTTCCCAACCTGCAGCTCAGAGTGGCCAACTTTTGAAGTTGGCTGCTCATCAGAGGGGACCTTCCACCTCTGCCTTCTAGTGGTAGCACTAGAAGACAGAGTGTTTCAAAGGGCCTAGGGACAAAAGGATCAGGTCCACTATGTAGTAGTTTGGAAAGATTTGCTTACCAACCTGCTGCCTTGGGTTAAGTCTTTTCTCTTCCCCCTTGCTAACGTTTCCTCACCAACACGAACGATGTCGGCCATGGTGGCAGGAGAACGAAAAGGGAATTCCCCAAGCCTCCCACACCTCTTTACCCTCTCTTTTAGGACAGCACACCTGAAGCTGTTCTCCTTCCCCACCTTATACCCACGTCTCAGAGCCTGCACTTCCCCCAGTGTGCCACCTGCACTTCCTCGGGAGGAAACCCCAGTGCAGCCTTCAGATCCGGTGGCATCAGCTTCAGGACTACAACTGGAAGCAGGTGTGCTGTGCCTCCTGAGGCTGTAGAGCCAGAGGCAGATTCCACTGTTTTACCCCAAGGGCGATGCGGCCAGTCGATCAACAAGGGAATCAACCTCACCATTACTGGCCTTTCGTTACTGCTGATCTTTATAATTAGAAGACAGAAAAGGCCAGATTCTCTGACAACCCTAGAGAGCTCATCGGTCTGTCAAACAACATCCTTTTCGCCCATCAGCCCACTTGGGATGATTGTCAGCAACTTTTGCAGATCCTTTTTACTACCGAGGAAGAGGAACGTACCATTTTGGAGACCCTAATGGTACTCCAACCAGGAACCCTGCTGACCCAGATGATGGATTTCCCCTCAGGAGACTGGCTTGGGACTACCATATGGGTGAAGGTAGGGAGTGTCTTCGAGTCTATCAATGGACTCTAATGGCAGGTCTCAGGGCAGCCGCTCAGTGACACAAATTTGGCTGAAGTTTGTGATGTTGGGCACAAGAGTAAAGAAGACCCAGCAGTGTTTCTCAGGCAGGTTGTGGATGCTTTCTGCTGTTACAGGCACCTAGACCCTGAGGAGCAGAGAACTCTAACACAGTAGCGTCAGTATTTGTAAATCAGTTGACACCAGACATTAGAAGGAAGCTCCAGAAGTTAGGAAGATTAGGAAAAGTCATCGAGGGACTTCACAGAGGTGGCAGAGAAGGTGTATCATAGCAGGGAAACTAAAGATGAGAAGATTGAGACTGAAAAGATATTGAACAGAGATCTGGTCAAGGCCCTTCGGGCCAATAGTATTCCAGACCAGAGAGCGAGAGGAAGTGCCAGCTCCCGATCGCTGATGGGAAAGAGCCAATGGGAGATCATCGACCAATCTTAGGTAAGAACCAATGCGCCTATTGCTAGGAGGAAGGGCACTGGGCTGAAGAGTGCCCAAAAGAGAAAGCCAAAGGTTAAGACTGTGGTCACAGAGGAAGAAGATGGAGGGAGTCACCTGTCCAGCCTTGAAACCTGCGACTCTTCTTCCTGACCCTGATCTGGCCCATCTGTAGATGGAAGCGGCTTCATCCTCGAAGGTCAGAGGAAGTCGGGAGCAGCGGTAACCATGGAAACGGAGGTAATCTGGGCTCAGCCTCTTCCCCCAGGTACTTCAGCTCAAAGGGCCGAACTGATAGCGCTAACCCAGGCCTTCAGCACGCGAAGAGGACTGGCCGCTAACACTTATACGGACAGCCCGCACGCACTCGCAACTGCTCATGCGCATGGAGCTATTTACCAGGAGAGAGGGCTCCTAACTGCAGAGTGGAAAACTATCAAAAATAATGATAAAACCCTACAGCTACTTGAAGTTCTCCGGTTGCCAAAAGAGGGTGGCCATCACACACTGTCCAGGCCATTGAAGAGGAAGGACACCAGTGGTTAGAGGTAACAACTTAGCCAGCGATCCGCTAAGGAGGTAGCCCTGGAAGACACGACTGCCTCCATGTTGGCTACTGTCCTGCCTGAGCCACCCAATCCCAGCTTGCCGGAATGCCCTGTCTGTGTGAAGGGAGAGATCAAATGGGCTAAGAATCAGCCCATGAGCCAACGCTCAGAAGGCTGGTGGCAAACGGCTGAAGGTAAGCTAATATTACCCACTTCCTCAGCAAAAGCCATCCTCAGGGAAATCCATAGAGTCACTCACGTCGGCTGGCCGATGCGGTGAGACGATCTAAGGTGACTTTCAGGGACATGCAGAATACTATTGAGGAATAGTGTCAAACTGCAGTTTGCCATCTAACCAACACCCACGACACTGCCAAACATCTAGGCTCTCGGTTGTGAGGTCTGAGACAGAGGGTCTACTGGGAAGTTCATTTTACAAAACTCAAACCAGAGGAGTAGGCTGCAAGCACGTGCTGGTGTTCTTCAACACCTTCTGTGGATGGATGGAAGCATTCCCAACGAAGACAGAGACTGCAAAGGTAGTGACCAAGAAGTTGCTGAAGGATGTCTCACTCAGGTATAGATTCCCTCATATGAGAGGGTCAGATCAACATATGTGTCCAAGATAAGCCAGGATGTCACAAGGTTTATTGGGGCAGGTTGGAAATTACATTGTACATACTGACCCCAAAGTTTGGGACAGGTAGAAAGGATGAACAGAACATTAAAGAGACCTTAATTAAATTGACCTCAGAGACTGCTGGAGACTGGGTGATGCTCCTTCCCTTTGCTCCATATCAGGTAAGGAATTCTTACCAGATGAGATGAACCCCTTTTGAGATTGTGTACGGTGTCCCTGCCCCCATTGTACCTAACTTACAGTCGGCAGCTGTTACCAAATTAGAAAATGATAAGTTAATAACTTGGGTCAGAGCAACCCAGTGCGCTCATAAGTATGTTTGGCCTAAACTGTGTGCCCTCCATGAAGCAGGCCCGGTTCCAGGACCACAAAAGTTTTGACCAGGAGAATGGGTCTACGTGAAGAGATTTCACTGACACACGAATAAAAGGGTCTTGTGTGCTTGCTTCGGAATCATGATCTCTGGCAGTCTCCTCGGGTTCTTGTGAACTGGACGTAACAGTGGTTAAGAGTACTGGATACTCTTCCAGAGGACATGGATCAATTCTCGGGGATCCAACGCCCTCTCCTGGCTTCTTCAAGCACCAGGCACACATGTGGTACATAGACAAACATGCCCATTCACACACATCAAACACGGCTTCTGAAGGTCAGGGGCTGTAGTGTGTATCTCTAGACTTACCTACTTAGAAAGCTGAGGTCGGAGGACTGTTGCATCCAGGAGTTTGGTACCAATTCAGGAAACACAGTGAGAATCCATCCTTTTCAAACATTTTGCTGAAAACCCTAATTGATTTGCAATCCTTGTAAAGTTAATGGGTTTCCCCTGTGTGCCAACTTTTATACAGCAGAGCAAAGAAAAGAAGACGAATATGATAGTTTTCGAGGCAGGATCTTTCAAAAGGCAGGTCTCAAACTCACTGCTGTTGGGGATGACCTTGGCCTCTGGTGCTGGGGAAACAGGAGTATGGTACATGTCTAGTTTATGAGGTAGGATGGACTTTGTTCATGTTTGGTAAGCACTCTACCAACTAGCCTCTGGTCTCAGCTCAAGGATAAATTTTTATATCCTAAGAGAATGTATGGAAAAACCCCAGTTAAGTGTTGTTAAAGAAGTTTTTAGTCAATGTAGTATAATTTTAAAATGTGCTCTTCACCCTTTCAGGACCATGCTCTTGCTAGCCCACACTCTACCCCTTATCCTGTCTAGCTTTGCCAAGCCAGAGCTCCGAGATCGCTCTCTCACCAGCCAACCACTCCTCGGCCACCTCGGCCAGTGTCCGCCTGACCTGGCTCAGCTCCACCAAACTGCCAGCTTGCGTCCCCCACACCCACACCCTTGCTAAATGGGCATCACAGAGGAAACAGAAAAACCCATGTGAGTGGTAAATATGGTTAAGGAGACTCCTCTTGACCACAATCCTACTGCCTTTAAGACTCATTACCCACACCTGTTAAAAGGAAAAAAAGCAAAACCCCCAAAAAACTCAACCAAACAAAAACCCGTTTTGTTTTACTTTTGTTAAACAGGATGAAACATATTCATGTTAAGAGTGTGAATCTTGGCTGGAGAGATGGCTCAGTGGTTAAGAGCACTGACTGCTCTTCCAGAGGTCTTGAGTTCAATTCCCAGCAACCACATGGTTGCCTACAACCATCTATAGTGGGGTCCAATACCCTCTCTGGTGTGTCTAAAGACAGCTACAGTGTACTCATATACATAAATAAATAAATATAAAATTTTTTCAAAAAAAAAGAGTGTGAGTCAAGCCAGGTAATTGGATCTGGCCTTTAATCCCAAAGCTCGGGAGGCAGAGGCAGGTGGATCTCTGAGTTTGAGGCCAGCCTGGTCTACAGAGTGAGTTCCAGGACAGCTAGGAATATGTAGAGGAAGCTTATCTTATAAAAAACAAAACAAAACAAAACAAAACAAAACAAAACAAAACGACAGAGTGTGGGTAAATCTTTAAACTGTCACTCACCCTTATTGTCCAGGGCTGTCATGTACAACTATGAAGGCTGTGCACTTCACAACTGCAGGGAGAGTCACTCACACAGCACACACTTGAATTATACCTTGATGGTCCTACACAGTGTAGCAGCCAGACCAGAATTAGCAGAATACCTTCCCAGGGTTATCCCTGGGGTTAACCCCATTTAACTTAGCGAGTGGTTTACAGCTCAACATCGGTTATGACGGGCAGGTCAGAAGGCTCCTCTAATCTTTCCCCAACTCGGTCCCCGATGGAAAAGACCTTGCTGAGCAGATGTAGAATGAGTCTGCATACTCCAAGCTGAATTTGTTGTTTTAGGGATCATCTCTTGTAAGTGTATGAGGAGAGTGGGAGCTGGGCAGGGGTCACATTTAACATCAGTCATCTTTACCTGGAATTTCTCTATAAGAGAAAAAGATATTACCATCCCAGCCATATGAGATGTCAGGATAGATACATCCATAGAGACAGGAAGCAGCTTCGTTGTTGGGATGAGGGTGAGAATCTTTTGTAACCACATCACTGTTGTCACGTTTTCTGCATGTTCCTAAAATACCGGAAAATACCGAATCGTGCAGGCGTGTGTGCCCACACACACATGCGAGCACACACAAAAACACACAGACACACACTCACACACGCTTATACTTTGAAGATTTTTTTAAAAAATTATATGCATGTGTATCTATTTCTCTGCGTATGTGCATGTGTAAATGCATACGTTGGAGTTGCAGGTGGTTGTAAATTGATCAATAAAGGTGCTAGGAGATGAACTGGAGTCTTCTGTAAGAGCAGTGCATGCTCTAAAAAGGCTGAGCCACTTCTCTAGCCTCTAGAGCATGGGGATGAATTTTAAAGCATATGAATTATAGCCTAGCCTTCCAAGAAATGACATATTGAGATAGCGGTTCTCCACTAAGCTGAGGACGTCTCTGAAACTAGTTTCGAAGACAGATGACTCCTGAGCCACTCCTAGTTTCTCTTTCTCTACAGGCAGTGTTGGGACACAGCTGTATTATGAGTCCTGTGAAAGTGTATGTGTAAAAGCCACTTGAACCTGTTGAAATTTAATGCCAGTGGTGAGGTAAGAGCCTGATGATCCAATCATCTCCATGACTTTTAGAGGCATGTCCTATTGAAAGTGATTAGTATCAAAGCCTTCATTGTTGACTCCTGGTGGCTGCATCAGCAGAGAGACCAGAAGGGACGGGCTGTAGCTGCTATGTTACCATGTTCTGCTTCAGGTGGTGAGGTCACCACTAGATTCAAGCCTTCAACTTTGGACATCCAGACCCATGAACATTTTCTTTTTAACTCCCCTAGTCTGAAGTGCTGTGTTAATAAGAACCAAAAAAGGCTGAAATTACCTATGACACATACTTCAAGTTCGAGAATCTGACTTGAAAGATTCTAGGAGATTCCTGAGATCGTCCTTTCTGAATTCTCCAGCACAAATGGAGCCTGGGCCTGAGCCTTGAGTTGGGGCACACCAGGATAGGACAGGAAAGTCCCTCAGTAATGGGTAGGAAGAGGGTAAGGGTTTCTCTTTCTTTCTTTTTTCTTCTTTTGTCTGTAACAGCTGATGCCTGTCAACATCAGGATTATAGTTAGAAAGTCTGAAAGGAAGTGCCCTGTGATATTGAAAAAGAGGCCTCTAGAAACCTGACGGCTGTTAGATAAAAGTCCCAGTGCTGGTGCAGCCTGACTCCCTAGTTGTTGGTCAAGGAGTTCCAGGACCCCCTGAGCAGCACAGGCTGCCTTCTCTGCTGCTGCTTGTTCACCAAGGTAAAGAAGCCCCATGGGCGCTCCATGCTTTGTGTAGGACACAGGACAGTGAAGCAGGGACAGAGCCATGAGCTTCCCCCTTACTAGCCAACTTCCACAGTGCTCGAAGGCACTACGTAGGCTCTGGGGGAGAGCTGTCAACAGTCCTACTCAGCTGTGGAGCCTGGGAGCTATATATACCACCAAAATTCCAGGCGAGGTGGGCCCACTGGTTCAATGATGGACTGCTTTGAGTGTACCCAGCTGCTCTCTGGTTGGATTTCAGGCCCATTCTGCACAAAGGATTTCACATCTGGTCAGAAGCCCGGGGCTAAGAGGTCATGAGCTCTGGTGAGGAAGCTACTGCTGCTGTTTTGCTAACTGGATATATCTGTCAAGATGCCTTTAAATATTTATGCTTATGTCCATAGACTACATTGCTCTCACCTCTAGTCAGAGAAGCTTCCTTTTAGGAAGGGTAGCAGTTACCGAAGAGACTCATACGTCATCAGAGTCCTGAGAAGAAGTGACTGTTGAATGTTGAGCCATAAATGGGACATCGGGGAACGAGGAATGTAAGTTGGACAAAAGGGTGAGTGTTGTAGAACAGTCTCCTAGGCGTGACTTGGCCCTTGTGTCAGCAGCTCTGGTTGCCTAAAGGAGACCTGTACAAGGTTGGGCCCATTAATTTCCCCCAGGGTGTGTGTGTGTGTGTGTGTGTGTGTGTGTGTGTGTGTGTCACACATGAGACGTGCTCCAAGATTTACAGGCAGCTAAGACTCATGAGGGGGAGAGGTATTTCTATTTTCTTCAATGACGTAGTTGCCCATAAGCTGCCCATGATTCTTTATGCAACCCTAATTAAACCCATTGTTTCCCAAGCTAGACTCAAGTGGACTCTTTGGTGCGTGGTGTGTCATTGGTGCCCTATTTGGATAAATAGGTGTTGGTCTCCTCACAAAAACGTTTGCAAAACATGGACCTAGCCACAAAGGGACACCATCCGATGAGGAACATTCCCAGCTACTATTTGATGTGAAAACCAGCGTGCGCACAGTGCATTCAACGTGCCAGTCACCTTCCTGAAGACTACCTGTCATGGGAGTCACCTGCTCTTGCCGATGGCCTGTCACTGCGACGGCTATGATCCACCTTTCTGTCTGAGGACCCTGAGGCATGGGAGACCAGGGACTGCACCCTGGTCACAGAGAAGCAAACGGCAGAATCAAGAACTGACTGTTGGTGAGCCTCCTGGCTGTGTGGTTTGGATCATTCATGGGGGTTAACAGAAATTTCCTTTGATCAGGCGAGTTCTAACAGACCTGCCCAACACTGGGGCAGACTTGGCTTAAGCCAATGGACACTGCTCTTGCTCTGACTACCTTGGGAAGCTGACTCACCAGGTCCTAATTTCAACCCCCGAACACCTCAAAAAGTTCCAGGGAGGAGTCTACATGGTTGTCCCAGCTGCCATCGGGCCTTTGATCCAGGGAAACCCTTTCATCCATTTTGCTCCTAACAGGAATTAAAGCCGATTTCCACACTATATGAAGAGCTGGTGTTATACAAGTCAGAACGGGAATCCAGGAATCTGTTGTTTCCCTAGAGCCCCGGGGTCTGGAAACCAAAGCTTCCTGTGTGAGCTTCTGGAGCTCCCTGTAGTGCAGGAATGTGAAGTCATTGAAAGCAGGGCGATGTAAGGTGCTGCACGCCTGTCATCCCAGTCCTTGGGGAGCTGAAGGCAGGAGTTTCACCAGCTCAAGGCCAACTTAGGTTACACAGTAATGCCCTGTCTCCAAAACCAAAAGCGTCTTTCTCAAAAAGGGAAGACAGGATTATGTAAGAGTGTGACTTGGGCATGGCGGTGACCCAAGTACAAGCATGGGCACCCGCTTGCCTGGAGGTAATAGGGACTTGCCCAGTTACGGTATGGGGCTTGTTCCTGCTCCCGTGCCTGGCTAACCATGGATGCTTAATTAACTCCTGTCAACCTAGTTGTTCCGACAACACTCAAGGCTGAGGGTTTGTGGCAAAGCCTAACTCCTGCCAGATGGCAGGATGTCAGAGCCCTAATCACAGGGAGTGAGAAACCAACACAGACATTATGGCCATGAGCTATAGACAGGCTGCCACAGGCAGAAGGACGACACCAGTTATGAGAGACATTTCCCTTCTGAGGAAGCCATCCTTCTTACCCCAGGGTCTCGGGCTGGCTGAAAAGGGAAAGGAAGGCTGTATTCAGATGCCCTAGGTCATCCCCTAGAATCGGGAGAGCTCCATTAAATACAAAACAGGACTCGGGCAGGTGAAAGTAAAAAATACGGTACTCATTTTTAATGGCTGTGCTACGTTTTAAGGCAAATGTCACACACACACACACACACACACACACACACACACACACAAACATCGAGAGATGAACATGTTAGAAAAATACCAAGGAGACGTTTCAGACGGTTGTGGTGGTGTCTTCCCTGTTAACAAAACTCCATCCATCTCTCTGAGAGCCAAAATTCAGGGAGGCATGGAACAGCCTCCTCTTGTGGCCTCCAAGAGGGAAATCCCAATGTTGCACAGAAGCGCCTTCCTCCGTCCACAGCAGCACTCTTTACCGTGGGTCCAGACTGAGATGTGGGTGTCCAGCCGGTGGGCTTCACTGTCCAGCTCCAATCTGTACTTAATAAGACTCTTTAGAATGGATGCCAAAGATGTAATTTGTACTTTAGTTCCCCTTTATCCAAACTCAGACTTGCTTGGAGCTAAAAGCATTCATGTGTGTGTGCACACGTGTACGAGTGCACGTGTGCACACACACATACACGCGCACACACAAAGTATATGTAAATACAGAGGAAAAGATACACTGAAACTTAAAAAACATACCAAATGCTCACTTATAATCAATGTGATTGATTCCCCTTTAAAAAAAAACAGTGTTGGCAACAAGGTTTGCCACTCCCTGCTCAGTTCCTGGTCGTTCCTGGCCCCACCGGAGACTGGAGTGGCTCAGTTGGTTTAATGATCTGGGCTTTCACCCTGGCTGTGTGGACTCTGCTCCTGGCCCACCCCTTCACTCAGGCACAGGCGCCATTTTAAAATGACCTGTCTCAAGTATGTGTGGGTCCGGTGATATCCCAGCAGAGGAAGCAAGAGAGTGAAGCCAGTGACTTAGGGACTAAATCTCCTGTTACGGGTGGGGTTGGCAGAAACTGTGTTTGACAGTAACAATGTTGAATGTCTTCACAACCCTTCGGAACTCGAGCTCTGAAGTATGAGGATGACAGTTCAGGAGAGCCGCTCGGGCCAACAGGCGGTCTTCATGGAGAAAGCCGTCGCTCAGGTAAACTGGGCACTTACAGGTGTTAGAATTTGGCTTCCAAGGAGCAAAACAATAATTCCCACAGATCTATCCTTGGCCTTGTCAGGTCCCAACGGAAGTACGTAAGAGGCAGGTTACATGGGACCCAGGACTAACCATAGGCTGCACATAAGCCAAGTAATTTACTGTGGAAACCAGACAGGTGCCTGGGACCAGAGCCTTGATCAGTGCGTGGGTTTATTGGGGGGTGTATATGATTTCGTAGCTTGGCTGTATTTTAGGAGGGGCCTAGTCAAACCGTAGTAATACAGACTGACCAATGAGCCGGCAAGGCTGTGACCACATCACCCCTCCTGGAGGAGGAGGTCCTACTACTGTAGGTGCTGAATCCCAATGGAAATGGAGGGGAAGTGTTGGCTGGAGCAGAGAAGCGCCTCTGTGTAGAATGGGAGCAAGCCTGTCCCATCCTCTTTAGGGTGGTCCCCAGTCTGCCTCTGACCTCTTACGTTTTACTCAAGCTGAGACACCAGCTGTGCTAACATCACACGGAGGGTCTCTAACTCGTTTTACCTCTGCTCCCTTAGAGGCCTCCGGCACAAGTGGAGCACGCTCCGTTAACGCAAGAGTGAGCCCAGCTGATTCCAGCTCAGTCTAGGTCCCTGGGAGGTCCTTCAGTGTCTGCTGCTATGGAGACAGTGTGATTGACAGCTGTAAACCCTTCTGGCTCGCCCAGAAAGCACCAGATGCAGAGCTCCCGGGAGACACTGAAGAATCCATCCGCACCCCCACCCCAACCCGGACCTTTATCCCAGGCCTCCATGAACCTGGGATCCCTGAGGTCTGGCAGCTCAAGGGGGTTCACAAACAGAGTCAAGGTGAATCCACAGCTCCATTGAGACATGGATCAAGACAAAGGTCAGAGTGTTCTAGTCCTCGGTAAGCAGTCCTGGCTTGGGAGCTCCATGACTGTGCTGAGAGGTCACTCTCAGATTAGTGATTGGGCCAACGCATTCCTTGGGAGACGAAAAGTCTGTGAGGGCCATGCCCACGTCAGTGGGGCAGGCTACCAGGGTAGGTCGCTGGTACTAGCAGGATGGCCCAAGACCCAGCCCAATCACAGCACTGACTCCTTGGATTCGAGTTCAGGAGCAACGGCTACAGGGCCTGCCCGGTTCTGGTGTGTCACCAGGGGCGACGTCTCCTCCTCAGACTTGGAATTGGGAATGGCTTCCACCTTCACTTCTTGCAGCTCCTGCTCACCCTTCTTCACTGTCCTCTGATTCAGGTGGTTGAGGATCCCAGCTCCCAGGGCATCCCCTTCCACGTTCACCACAGTGGTGGTCCTGTCCCTGGTGGAAACAGAAAGGAAAAGGACTGATGCTATACCCAGAGTCATCAGTGGAGGGCGCTGTCACAGGCAGGTTGGTGGCCACAGGGGAAGCTGACTTGTTGGGAGTGACCGTAGTTATGAGTAAATGGGTATTTCTGGCATGGGACCATAAGGACCCCATTACCTCAGACCCATGGGGGTGGGGAAGCCAGGTGAGCAAGGTTCAGAAAGGACAGCAAAGCCTTCCTTCCCTTACTCTGTGTGGGGTCCTGACAGTGTGACACATTTACCACCTGAAGACTGTTGCCTTACAGAGACCGTTCCTTCTGAGGTGAGCGTGCCTCCATATTTAGCCGTATACCATAAAGGCTGCGTCCCTGATTCGGTTGTACACCATAACCCTGCCTCCCTGAACTTCCTGGGCGCTGTGGCTTCTCCGTCCAACCCCAGCCTCCCTGTGTTCTTTCTTCAGCGTCTGTCCTGTTCCTCATTTCCTCAGCTCCCTAGTCAGGAGCCCTGCTGGATGTGGCTGTGACACTGGAGGGCTTAACCTCCAACAGATCTGTGCTAAATTCATTTCCTCTAAGCAGCGTTTGCTCCGGAAAGGAACAGGTGCTCATTGTAGAAACCGTTGGCGAGAGAGCAGCTGAAGGCAGTAAACAATTCACCTTAGACACTTCTGGGAGTTGATACGCAATCTGGTTTTTAAAGTTGGACTGGGAGGCAGAGGCAGGCAGATCTCTGAGTTCCAGACTAGCCTCGTCTACATAAAGGATTCCAGGTCAGTCGAAACTACACAGAGAAACTGTCTCAAAAAGCAACCAAACCAACAAAACCCAGGCCTGGTTACTCAGTTCTGCAATCTGAGCTACTCAGTGGGTGATGGGCTGGAGGGTAGCCTAGTGAGGGCCCCACAGAGAAGCTGGGACTAGAGCTCAGCAGCGGCGAGGCCCTGGGTTCAAATCCTGATACTGCAGACTAAAAACCTGCAGCCAGTGACCCCGATACGGTGCTGGAGCAACTGTGGTCAAGTTCGAGCCAGGTGCCAGCCAGACTGCAGTGAGCAATTTGGAGGCCCTTGGAGGCCCTGAGCGAATGCAAGTTTCCTTTACTTTGTTTGCAAATCAGTTCCGTGCAGGACACCAAAGGAACGCACCGAGCTAACATTCACCCTGGAGAAGAGTGGGTTAAATGCAACTCAAGGAATGGACCCTTTACTTAAAGTCTCACATTTTATGTTTTGCCTCATTCCCACTTAATATATTCTAAAGCCCTTTCTTGTATTATACATTATAAAAATGGCTAGTTCTTTGAGTAAAAGGGAGGCCCAGGAAATTAACTTTCACATTTTTGGGGTGGAAAGAGGAGACGTAACCCTGGTCCTGGGTACCGTGGCTGTGGGCAAGCATGTCACAAGAAAACAGCCCTGCCTTTCCCACAGCCTACTTAGCACAGGTTAGCTCAACATCCACCCTAGTCACTGGAACTCAGAGAAGGTCCTGTAGTCGTTTTGAAGACAGGGGGAAATGGTGCAACCCTCCCCAAGGGCACTGGAGAGCTGGAGCCCTCTGCGAGTGGCTTGTGTGCCCACAGGCCTCTACTGGGCAGCCAGCAGGGGTGCTATTTCCCTCACAGGCTGAGCACCTCTGAGATGTTCTCTGGGCACAAGAGACAGCTGGAAGGAGGAGGAGACAGATGATCCCAGACTGGCTCTGGGTCTGTCTAGCATGGGGGAAGCTTAATAGTCTCTATCAGACACTTTAACCCATTTCTGGGAAGAGCCCTCAGGCTTCAGCCCAGCATCACAGACTTGTATCAGGCACCCAAAGCCAGTGTCTCTCTGCCTGGCTGTGACCAGCAAAGCAGGACTGTCCTCCTCACTAATGTTTGCTGACTGCTGTCCCATGTGTCCCCTGTTCTCTGCACTGTACAGAATGATGACTCATTTAATCTCCTCCATGACTAGTAAGGCTTCTACTATGGTAGCAAGATACCTGGAAAAGCCTGGGCTAAATGCTTGTTTTCTTACCCTGAACTCTGCTATTCCCAAACCACTGTCTTAGTCGACTTTCTTATAGAACATTGAAAGCACAGAGTCCCAATAGACGAGTGGATCACAGCTAGAAGTATCACGAATCAAAATGCCCAATGTGGTGAATTTGGCCTGCATGGGGTGTCAGAAGGCTCCGGTGATCAATCTCCAGACACTCTTGTGTCTGTAAGGAGCTGCAGGGATGGCAGCCGGGTCACCTCCTCGCCTAACTTCTCCTGAGTCCAAGCCCAGGGTGTGTGCATGCTCTCCCTGCATAGCAACAATTCCTCAGCTATTTCCAGGCCAGGAACAACCACCGCTCCAGTCACTGACGCTCCACTCTGCCCTCATTTGCTCAGCCCCTTAACCCGCTGAATGCTACAAGCAAGTCCCGGAAGGTCGGCTCGCATCTGTGAATGTTCATGGCCTCTCTCTCGTCCGCTATACTGTTGACTCCTCAGAGTTAGAAATCGGGCTCTGCTGGCTTACCTACAGATGCCGTCCAAAGCGAGGGTGGTTTTAAGCGTCTCTGCATGCGCCAGGTCTAGTGGACACCAACAGACTCTCTTTACTCTAGGGTCTTCAGTGTCAGCTACTTACACAATCCAGTCCACAGCCAGGATCAGAGAGAGGTCGTTCGTGGGCAGTCCAATGGCCTCTAGGATGATGGCAATGGTGAGGACCCCTCCAGCCGGCACACCCGCTGCTCCAACACTGGATGCGGTGGCGGTCACCCTAGGGCACGGCAGAGCAAAGGCAGCCTTGAACACAGAGCATGGAGGGGGGCCCAGGGAATGACAGAGCATTGCAGCCATGACTTAAAAATAACAACCATACACTTGACAGGTGACACCTCCTTCAAGTGCACTCAGACCTCACACCCTCCAGTTCTGTGCTCACAAAGTAAGCCAATCGATGACCCAAAAAATACCGAAAACAAACGGTAACGACTGAAGACCGTTTTTTTTCTTATTGCCTTAATGATACAGTATAGCAAAGATTCCCATCGCACTTACATCATATTAAGTACATAAGTAATCTAGAAATGATTTGAAGTATTGAGGAAAATGTGTGCAAATTATATACAAGGCATTACTGACACGGTTGAACCTGAACTATCCCCTTCAGGGTGCTTTTTTTCTTTTTCTTTTCTTTTCTTTTTTTCGGAGCTGGGGACCGAACCCAGGGCCTTGAGCTTGCTAGGCAAGTGCTCTACCGCTGAGCTAAATCCCCAACCCCCTTCAGGCTGCTTTTAACACTCAGTTGTGAGCTGGCAGCTGGACTTTGAAGGCTGTAGAGTCTTTGGGAGGTGGGGCTTGGCCATAGCTCACTAGGAATGGGCCTTGGAGATTATCCCTGCCCCCTGCCCTGCCCTGCCCTGTCCTGCATCCTCAGCTTCCTGCCTATCACCACGTAAACAAGACATTATCGACCTCGATGGACCAAAATTCCTCTGAACTATGAGCTCCAATAAACTTTTCATCTTTTAAGCTGTTTCTGCCAAACATTTTGTCACAGCAATGCAAAACCCAACTATTCCAACTACCTATTGTCTGCTGGGGAAAGATGGTCCTGGAACCTGAGCCCTGTGACAGATGACTCGGATTGTCGTCTGATTGAATTGGGAAAGTGCAAGAGGCATGGCTTTTGCATGTGTCTGTGGGGACGTTTCCAAAGAGGGTTAACTGGGATGGGAAGACTCCCCGTAAGTGTAGGGAGCATCATACCATAGCTAGAGCTCTAGACTGTATGAAAACGGAAAAAGGACAAAGCCAGCCGAACACCTGCACTCATCTTTTTGTGCCTTTATCGTTCCAGATGTGTATTGCTTAAGTTGCTTTCCGTCAGGTATTTTGTCCCAGCGGCAAGAAAACTAAGACAGCCTCAGGAAACGGAGAGGCGACTATGATGAATTCTCACCAACCCACCTTTATAAACGAGACACCCGAGCGATGCTGGGATTGGTGTCTTCCCTCCCCCTCCCACCCCCTTCCCCTCCCACCCCACCCCACCTCCGCCAAAGGAGATCGCGAACACACACACATCCAAGTTTTAAGCCAGGCCTAGCAAGGTAGGAAAGAGTATCGGGCTCACAGAATGGTGAAAATCTGTCCCGCGTTCAGGTCCACGTTGTTGAGCTGGGCGATGAACACTGCAGCCACACACTGGAAGATGGCGGCCCCATCCATGTTGACTGTGGCCCCGATGGGAAGGATGAACCTGCTGATCCTCTTGTCCACGCCATTGTTTTCCTCGATGCACTTCATCATAGACGGAAGGGTTGCTGAGCTAGAGATGGGCAAAACAACCAAGCATGGAAACGGTCCCCAGCCAGGTGAACACCACTGGGCGCAGACCCTGGGACCTACGGGTGGGGCGTCCCCGCCAGCGTCTGGCCGCCTTCCCTCAAAATGAAGGCGGCCAGCCCGACCTCTTGCCAAGTTTCCAGTGTGACTGTCAAGTCCCAGGATCCAGGATTCACTTGTTACATTATTCACGCGGAACCCCTCAGGGCCACAGCTTGCCCCAGTGTTCCCAAGAGAATCACTGGGCTCACCCGGCTCCGTACCCGTTCGGTTGGTTCCCAAGCCCACTCACCTGGAACAGGTCGCAAAAGCCGTCGCAAACGGGGTGAGGAGGCCCAGGAGGAACGTGAACGGGTTTTTCCTCGTAAAAGCAAAATAGACAAGAGGCAGAACAATTCCTCCATGGATAACATGGCCCAGTATAGAGGCGAAGATGTATTTCCCGAGGCTAGTCACGAGCACGATGAGGTCCTGCATTTCCACAATCTTGCTTCCGATCAGGAACATGATGCCGATAGGTACGTACCTGCGAATAAACAGATACTCATCAGGGAGGTGATGAGGCTGGGAGATACTGAGCCTCCCACGGAGTAACTCTAAAAACAAAAACAGATGGGGTGGACTGAGTCTTTTTTTAATAAACAGTTTGTGTGACTG
Source organism: Rattus norvegicus (assembly GCF_021556685.1). Lineage (NCBI taxonomy): Eukaryota > Metazoa > Chordata > Mammalia > Rodentia > Muridae > Rattus > Rattus norvegicus. The sequence goes on from NC_141547.1 coordinate 98,889,509, forward strand.
AGAATAATTGAGACGATCCTCTGGGCGAGCGCTCCCACAGGGTGAGCGCTCCCACATAGACGTCTTCCCTCTGGTGTATGCATGCCTTTCTTTTAGCTTTTCTCCTTCCTGTCCTTCTTCCTCCCCTGTCCTTCCGTTTACACACGGTCTCACTATACAGTCCAGGTTAGCATGTAACTTGCGATCCTCCTGTCTGGGTTTCCTGAGCGGGACTGGGTGCCATTATACCTGGGCATGCATTGTTCCTAACTGATGGACTGCCACCAACCACATGGCAAAGGGCAAAGGACGAAAAGTGAAAGGCCATGTGTGTGTGCCATTATGAGCTCGACTTTTAACTTTGCTCAGACTTGTCCTGAGAACTCAGAAATACAAGAATCCCACAGGACTGCCGAGATACGAAGTGAACACGGCCCGGGGCTTCCGTGAAGTTTTACATTCTTTGTGGCTTGGAAGACATGATCCCGTGGGAAAAATTCATTAACAATGATATTCTGGGAACACTGCCAGAAGAGGAAGATTTTTTTTTCTTTTTAAAGGGAGAAAAGGAATAAATTATGGAAACTACGAAGAACAAAAGTCAGTTGTGGTAAATTTCATATCAATCTAGTAACAATTCTTCAACTATAAATTTTGATTTATAGCTAATAATACCTCCTAGTTCAAACTTCATAGGGAGCAGAAGTGTGAGGAACATGAAGTCTCACACATCAGCCCCGGAGCATCCCGGTGGAGGTGGCCAGTGAGACTGCGTTTTCTTTCTGGAGACGTTCTAAACAGGATTAGGAATTTTAAGTGTCATCTTCAGATAAGAACACACCCCCTCCTGAGGACTAGAACACTGCTCTTCCGGCACCATCCTCAAGCCAGATTCCTCCTCAGACAAGCACCCCTCGCACCTAGACATTCCTGGGTACCTAGAGGCAGGAGAGCATTTACATCTGAGCTGTCTCCCATTCCACACCATGCTTCCCAGATCTTTTTGTATCAGTGTTGAGAAATTCACCTTTTAAAAAAATGGTGATGGGACACACATGAAGTTTAGCATTGAAAGGTTCATTATGTGTAGAGTTGATCGCCATGGAGTACATTTGAACTGCTGGACAGCCATTCCCACCACCCAGCCCAGAAGCGTCTCCATCACCCCAGACAGCTCTACTCCAGTACAGCAGCTCTGCCCCCCTCCGCCCCAGCCGGCCTGGGGTAACAGCAGTTGTAGCCACCCAAAAGCAGAACATACATCCACCCACCTACCACAGATAGACATTTGGGCTGTTTCTATCCTCAGCACACTACTGTGTTGTTGTTGTTGGGTTTGAGGCATGGTCACAAGTAGCCAAGGCTGTTCTTGATCTCCTGATCTGCTGCTGACTTCCCCCTTCCGGGGAGGTGGGTGGGATTACAGATTTGTGTAGCTTCACGTCCTTGTGGTTTGTATGTCCTCAGTGGAAGTGCCTGGGTGTCCTCCTAAGTCTTTGGAAACACACCTGTCTGTGTGTGCCCATGTGCCTGTGCTCTCTGGGTCAGGACATCAAGTGGGGGCCCTGCTGATCTGAAGGTGTGCACATTTTAAATAAGAAACAGTGCTGAAGTGGCGGTGCCAATTCCAGTTCCCACCAGCAGTCTAGAGGGAAGCCACCAACCCTGCTCCTGCACCAATGGCCACCCAGGGGAGACTTTTGGAGACGTCAGGAAGACGGTTTCATTGTCACAACTTTGAAGGCCAGCCCTAGAGGCCTGTTCTCACTGCCATCAACTGAATAACCAACTCGCCATTACTCGATTATCCCTGGGGTAGGCACCCCTTAGGCTGTGTCCTGCTCGTAGTAGCCGTCCCTGCCGTGAACTGCCTGCTTGCACACCAGCCCACACTCTAAGAGTGTAAACACACTGTTTTCAGTCATAAGGACACTATGGGCTGTGGGATGAGGTAAAGCTGGTCTGCCAGTGCTTGGGAGATCCAGACACGGGGTGCAGAGTTCTAGGTCATCCTCGGCTGCATAGCAAGTTCAAGGCCAGCCTGGGCTACATGAGATGCTGCCTCACTGAACCAAGCCAAGCCAAACCAAACCAAACCAAACCAAACCAAACCAAACCAAACATCAGTTCTCTCCCCAGAATAACAACAGTCAAGTAAAGAGGTGTGTATGCAGTGAGAGCTGGTATATGTGATTTTTTTTTTTTTTTTTAAACTCTGAGCAAAAGAAACACCACTGGTCTGGATTTGGCTTGTCGGTTTCAAATTTTTCCTATAACCAGTCCAGTTGGTACCTAAATCAGCAGAGAGAAAAAAATGCTGGGATAATTGGTAGTTGACAATAAGAGATACTTTGTATGTGAAGGAATAAACTAGTTTGTCTGTTTGATTTCTCCAGACAGGGTCTCTCTGTGCAGCCCTGGCTGTCCTAGAATGTGGGAGCCATATTAGATTTGGGCCTGGTTGCTTTGTCACTGTGTGGCCTTAGTCTTAGATTGTAGGATCAAAAGCCCCTCCCTGTAATTTATGGCACAAGAAGTTTACATTCACAGAATGTTGTCAGCCTGAACAAGACCCTTCTGGGTCTCCAGCAAGGTTTGACCCCTGCTGACCCCTGCCCTTGCATGTGGAAGCCTTTTGTCCCCAACTGGGAACACTCTGGCCAGGTACTTCTCACCTGAGTCAGAATTAGGCTGGCCTTCCTGGTTATTTCCCTAATTTATTCAGGCCACATAGTCGGTCCTTTGTTACCGAAGTCTCAGCCAGGGTTCCCCACTGTGCTTGACAGATACCTGCTAAGTGGTGTTCTGTGGATATATAGTTTGGTCAATAAAGAAACCAGAGGCTCTCTTCCTCTTCTGGCTTGACACGAATAACCTGTGTGTGTGTGTTTCTTTCATCCCACAGGCTTTCACCTGATTCTCCGTACCGTGTCGGTGCAGGCGCCGACACTAGAACTCTCTTTGTAGAGCAGGCTATCCTTGAACTCATACCTTGAACTCTGCCTCCCGAGTGCTGGGATTAAAGGCATGCACCACCATGCCCAGCTTCATAAACTAGCTATTAACAACGATTGGATATCGTTAGTTTGGATAATAACAAACGGACAGCATTAGCTTGGATAACAACTGGGTAAATTCCAGGGCTCTGCCTAGGTGATGTGCTGCTAGCTAGTTCTTATGTCACCTTGTCCCAGGCTGGCTCAGTCCTTGGGAAGAGAGACCATTATTGAGAAAACGCCCCCACTTGATCAGCCTGTGAGGTCATATATTTTCTTGATTAATGATTGATATGAGAGGGCCCAGCTGACCTTGCCCGACACCACCCTGAGATGGTCCTGGGTGCTATAAGAAAGCAGGCTGTGCAGGCCCTTAGTACAAGCCAGTAAGTGGCATCCCTCCATGGCCTCTGCATCAGCTCCTGGCTCCTGGGCCTGCCCTGCTTGAGTTCCGGGCCCTGTTGGGATATGATATGAAACTTTAAGCTAAACTAACCTCTTCCTCCCCGTGCTGTTTAAGGTCATGATGTTTTTACCACAGCAATAGAAACCCTAACCAAGTCAGGCAGAATGCCAGGAAAGGCTTTTAAGATCTGAGGTTGCTCTAAAGGAGATGGTCACATTGTTTTTTAGCCAGGACTCAAGCTAATGATTTCCATTGAGCAGCTGTACTTTCATTAATTTGGCACAAAGAAAAACTTACAAATTAAAAACTTTCATAAAAGACCATTTCAAGTTTTACCTAAGCAGTCAGGAGCTAACATGTGAACTCATAAGTGGATCGTGGTTGTTGGTATTCTGCCTAAGCTCCACCCCCACAGCTACCTGGGAACAGCCAGGTAGGCTCCGCCCCACAGTTGCCTGGCAACAGCCAGCTGTGCCTGACTACAAAGGGGGTTGCTTGCCCCCCTCCTCTCCCTCTTGCTTTTTGTTCTCTTCCCTGCTTTTCCCCTCTTCCCTGTCTCTTCTCTCTACCCACCCCACCTCCTTCCCTCCATGTGCTCATGGCCGGCCTTTCCTCTTCTCTCATTAAACCTCTCTACGTGGAACCATGTTGGTTCGGTGTGCTTTGTCCAGGCGGGACCCGAGATTTAAACCCCAACATTGGTCCCAACAGTGTGTGCTCCTGGATCTCTAGGTGACCCAGACAAGAAGGGGAACTACTGCATCCCTTCTTTAAAGATTTAAAGCATTATCATCGTCATTAGTGTGTGTGTGTGTGTGTGTGTGTGTGTGTGTGTGTGTGTGTGTGTGCATGGGAAGGTTGCAAGCCAACTTTTGTGCATCAGTTCTCTCCTCCCACTGTGGCTTCCAGAGATCAAGCTCAGGTCGTTAGGCTTCCTGTCCACTGAGCCATCACTCTGGTCCAACCATTGGTACCACGACAGGCTAGGCTTCACCAGCGCACTCCAGGCACGTGGCCAGGTGTTCCACGGGGTAACCTGGAGTACTGACATTTTTCCTAGACGCCAGGGGCCAGAGAGAAGAGATGGCAGAATGGCACTCACCACATGATCCACGACACCAACACCATTGTTGCCTCATTGAAGGAATTGAAGAATCGGATGAGCTCGTCTCCCTCGGGGCCTAGCTTCTTTAGAGCCACTCCTAACATCAGGGCAAAAAGGACCAGTCCTAAGATGTTCATCCCTTTCACATCAGTGACGACGGGGATCTGTAGACCAGAAGAGACAGACGGAGTCAAGTTCAACGCCAGAGGAACGTGACGTTAGAGTGGGTCTGCGCTGTGTCTGAAACACTGCAGAATAATCACATGCTCATGCTCTCTCTAATCTTCGGTGAGTTACACACCAAGGAGCAGAAAACAGCAGGAGGCAGAGTTGGAGAGTACACAGTTATTAGCCAGGAGTGACTGCTCACACCTGTAATCCGAGGTTTGGAGAGAGGAGCATTGGCGTTTTGAGGCTAGCCTGGGCTATAAAGTAAGACGTCGTCTCAAAAGAACAAACCAAGACCAGAAAATCTGGCCACTAGACGTTCCTTCAGAGACCCAAGGCCATAACTGTCATCTCCCGAGTCAGAACACCTTTTGCCGTTCGGATCTTATACTGACCTCCCGGCTGGCAAGTCTCAGGAGTCGTGTGGGCTTTCCCCAAGGGTCTTTAGTAAACCACCCACTGAAGATGTGTAGACAGCTGGGTGTCTAGGGAAGGCAGAGGCAGGCCAATCTCTGTGACTATGAGGCCAGCCTGGTCTACAGAACATTTCCTGGAACATCAGTTTCCAGGAAAGTCAGGAACACAGTGAAACTCTAATGTGAAAAACTAAAAGTCATAACCAGAGGGAGGGAGGGACGGACAGAGGGAAGGAGGGAGTGAGGGAAGGAGAGAGGGAGAGAGAGAGAGAGAAGGAGAGAGAAGAGAGAAGAGAGAAGAGAGAAGAGAGAAGAGAGAAGAGAGAAGAGAGAGAGAGGTGTAGACATAACATAGCCTTTGTGTCCCCAGCAATTGACTTCCTTGGCCATTCAGAGTAAACAGCATCTCGTCCTGTCAAAACATCACTGCGAGGGCATGATCTGGTAGTGGTGGAACTCAATCCTTTGGAGGCTGAGGCAGCAAGATTCTAGTTCAAGGCCACTGAGACTCCATCTCACAAACAAACAGGGGCTGGGGAGATGGCCCAGGCTCTTAATGAGCATTTACTGAGGACTAGAATTCAGTTCTCAGTATCTAGGAGAGACAGCTCACACCCATTTGTAAGTCCACCTCTGGGGGGGGTCTAATACCCTCTTCTGGTCTCCTCGGGTGGCTGTTCTCAGGCATAAAACCCAACACAGACACAGACACACAGACACACAGACACACAGACACACACTAAAATCATTCTAAATAAGTTAGAATAATTTAGAGTAAATAATTAGAGTAAATAACATGATTCTAAATGACAAGAAGAAAAACCTTCACAGAGTGATATACAGAAGCTTGCAAGATGGTAAAAACTCCAGAGAGTAGTTCCAGCTCTGGGATTAACTGCCTTCTCTGAGCCTCGGGATTCAGCTCTCAACTGCTGGTTTTTAAAAACTGCATTTATTTACTTACGACGTGCACAGCTGTGTGCACACACATGGCACAGCACCCACGTGTCGATGCGCGCACACACACACACGTGGACGTCAGAGAGGATAAAGTCAGCTCTCCTTCGCCGTGGATCCCATGGATCCCACTGGAGTCATCAGAACCCAGCAGCCTACGACTTGATCTGATAGTCAAGCCACCAGATCCTAGACTAATTTTTTAATATAATGTTTTCTGCTTAAAAAAAAAAAAGGCTGGTAGTGTTTTGAACCCTTCAGCCCTTGTATGACAAGGCGAGTAGGCTGGACAGAGGTCAGAAGCACTCCTCTTTCCTGTGAGCCCAGGGCAGTAAAGAATTACTGGATTACATAGTTCCCAGGTCCCTCATCCCTTCCAGTGTCAGGAAAGCCAGGCTGTGGCCCAGTATCTGATAAACAGACCCTTAAATTGACTGCAAATACACTCTCAATAGAGTTCACTAATTTCCAGGCACATCCGAGTGAAAGGTGTGACTCCGTGAAACTCGCTGGTGACCAAGCAAACATGTCGTAAAAACCGATGGGTAGTGGTGTCATTTTCTTCTGATTGGTCATTAAGATACACCTCAGGTCTAATGGTAATTCGGGGGTACGGGAAGACACCCCTGGAAAAGCCCGCTTTGTTTACACTAATAAACATCTACCAGGAACATTTCCAGGAGTGGCGACGGGTGAGGAAGCCCAGCTATGGAGTCTGAGTTGAGTTGAGGTGAGTAACTCAGTCTCTCTGTGCGTTGGTTCTGAAGGTATTCTTCAGAACGAGGATAAAAGCAGCAGCTGACATGTAGTGGTTAGGAAGTTCGAGTATGTTATATGCTATATGCATGAAGTACTTAAGAGTATTCCTAGGAAATCAAATTGTTGGTTTTTTTTTTTTTTGTTGTTGTTGTTGTTTTGGGGAAGCAGTGTCTCTGGTAGCCCAGGCTGGTCTTGAACTTAATAAGACGACCTTCACTGATTCAGCTGCTTCTACATCCTGGGTGTCAGAATTACAGGTGTGTACCACCGTGCTTGGTTTTAGAGGGTCTGGGGATGAACCCAGAGCTTCTGCGTGGAAGGCAGTTCTACCAATGGAGTGATATCCCCAGAGGTTCTGTTGTTTGTTTTGGGGAGGAAAGCTCTCTTAGTGTCCACTTGCAGATATTTTAAGCTCATCCTCGGTAGGGAGTGCCGAGTAGACCAGGGGCTAAGAAAAGGGCGGGGCTCTGTCTAGGGGAGCGTCACCTGAGTGTGGCACCCAGTGGCTGCCAACTGTCACTGTTTACTGAATTAATGATTCAATAAAAGGCTAGGTTTGTACCCGTGGCAAATGATCCCAGGAGACCAGAGCAGGCATGGCGGAGAGCCACAGGTTAGGGCTGAAGCCTCTCATGTGTCCTTAGGCTGGGTTCTCTGGGTTAATTCTGCCAGTGGCATTCCCAAGGATGATTCTACTTGTGTCTTTAAAAAAAGAATCCTGGAATTGGCAGGGCCACACGGCTCCTCTGTGGAAGAGCTAATGTTGTTGAATTTACCTGGGAGAGCAGGGACATCGGCTGGGGGATACCTGTGGGTCACTAGCACTTCCACTGGGGAAATCAGAACAGTCAGAAAGGCCAGGTTAGACCAAACTTGAAGGTATTACAGAGACAGGTAGATCCTGGGACGCTTGCATTGCGTGAGCCTTCAGACAGTCCCAGTAGACCCTGCGCACACCGCTTCAAGCCATCTGCAGTGGGGATCAGGCTGTCCCGAGGTTCGTAAGTCACGACTCTGCTTCATTGTTTTGAGACAGGATTTCACTATGCTTCCCTGACTGTCCTGGAACTTATTACTCTGTAGACCAGGCTGACCTTAAGCTCACAGAGACCCACCTTCCTGTGCCTCCCAAGAGCTGGAATTAAAAGGCATGCGCCATTACTCCTGGCTTGATTCTGTTTTATACACACAAAGAACTCGAACTTTCCAAGGTTGGTCTAAAGTCGAGGGAAACACCATTTTCTTCTAACTTTACCAAGTGTCATTTTAGAAAAGTGTGTTGGGCTAGAGAGATGGCTCAGTGGTTAAGAATATTGGCTTTTCTTCCAGAGGGCCTGGGTTCAAGTCCTAGTACCCACATGACAGCCTGAAATTCTAGCTTCAGGAGACCCAGTGCCCTCTCCTGGCCTCCATAGGCAACTGCATGCATGTAGTTCATAGACACATAGGCATTCATATTATATTTGAGGGGCTGGAGAGATGGCTCAGCAGTTAAGAGCACTGACTGCTCTTTTAGACATCCTGAGTTCAAATCCCAGCAACCACATGGTGGCTCACAGCCATCTGTAATGGGATACAATGCCCTCTTCAGGTGTGTCTAAAGACGGCTACAGTGTATTCATATACATAACATAAATAAAAAATTCTTTAAAAAAGAAAAGTGTGTTGACAAGACAAAGTACCAAGACTCAGATCACTGGTACCACACGGCAACCTGAAGATTCAGCTGTGGCATTCTGTGTTATTATACAGACAAATATGTAAGTATTTACTTAGCACCCCCCCCCACCACACACACACCAATGTGCAAAAAAAATGTACCAACAACATTAGCCAGAATTCTGTCTTACCTCTTCTGTTATTCTGAAACAGGCACGTCCGCTCTGTAGCCCTAGCGTCAAGCTGACTTGAAACTCGTGTCTCAGCTTCCCTACTGCTCTCCAGCAGACACACCTTTCTTAGATTTACAGCCATGGGGTCTCCCCACATTGCCCTAGCTGGCCTTCGTTCCTGGGTTCACGTGATCCTCTTGTCTCAGCTCAAGTGGCTGAAACTACAGGCACATCCCACCATGCTCAGCTCACTGTGGCTTTACTTTATTCCTTAATTTTTGAAGGAGAATCTTCTTATATAGCCTAGGCTATCCTAGAACTCACAATGATTCTCCTGCCTCAGGCTCAACTGTGCTCTATCAATACCAGGCCTCACTGTTTTTAAGGCCAAGTTTATTAATTCCAAGTATATGCGAATATACAGAACCTTTGTTGTATCTTCTAAATTGTCTACTTGCATGGTGAAATGCTTGGGGTTATTTTTTATTTCTCCCATGTAAGTGTTAAGTTTTTAAAGTTCCATGTGTAGGTTATGCTGAGACACGTTTCCACTGCATTTTAGCTAGAAGGGGTGTTATGAACTGGCAGCTTAAAGAACTCTGGAGATCCCCGTGCTCTCGACTCTGGTGTTTGGTGGCGGTGGTGTAAGGAGTAAACACACCCTGGAGGTTTTAAGTATTCCATTGAGACCCCCCAATTTCCAATCCCAGTAAGTTACAGACACGTCGTGGCTGTCCTCCATTAAGGAAGCTGGTTTGCTTTCCACACATTTCCATAAGCGATCTTGGGAAGAGCCTTACCTTCTCTTTGGTCACGTTCCCCAAGCTGGAGTTATGGACGACCACTGTGTAACTGGTTGCAGACTAATAAGGAGAAAGGAAACCAGTCATTAGGGACCAGGTATAAAGGCCCACCAGAGACACTAAGGACATACATGGCAAGTTCCCCATCTACTGCCGCTGACTACTCACAGTGAGTGTGTTGGGCAAGCTTCCCTTGGCTGGCCTGACGCTGACCTCTGAATCCTGCCTAAGTTACATTAACACACAGGCAGCGAGGCCTTCTTACGCTTCTGGGTTATTTAGGGACCGAGGGAAGTGAGGATTTCTATCTGTGCCTTGGGCAACAGGGTAAAGAAGACGTACGCTATTTCCCGCTGACAGTTTGATCCTCCAGCAGGCCGGGTTTCATATTAAGAAGTTTGGCACAATTCCAGAAAGACGAAGCTCATCACATTTTTCGTTTACCTATTATGCTCTACTGTGTTCCAGAATGACCCGAGGGTGGATGCTCTTTGGCATCTGTTTCTAATCCGGCTTGAGCTGCCCACCGCCAGAGAAAGGGACACGAGGCGAGGCATTGTCTTCAGGCCAAGTCTCCCAGGCCTTGGTCCTACTGTTATTTGAGTAGATGCACACCTTTGCATGGCGTGCACCAAATCCCTCTCCCTGCTACGGAGGTCATGTGGCTACGTAACTGTCAGAGACACCCGCGGAGAGGTATAGGCCTGAGCGCCTGCTTGAGCCCACACTTCAAGAGCCTTGGCTTCTCTTTGCTTTATCAAAGTTTCAGAGAGGCAGACATATTCAACTGTCCTGTGACTGGGGTGGCTGGGAGACCACGCCCACCCAACCCGTCTGTAACAAGTACCCGGAAGTTCTTTGTGTTGTTCCCTCTGCTTCACCTTAGATGTGATGTCACCCCTCCCCACCTTCAGTAAAATAGACATACCACCTTTACAGTCAGAATAAAAGCATGATTTCTGAAATTCTATGCTTCAGACAGTCTCCAAATAATGGTTTGAAGGCATTTTCTAAATGATGTAAAAGGATGTGAGAGCTCCCTTTCTACATCCTAAAGGGTTTTTGTGGTCATTAGTTCAAGTATGCTTCTATAAAAACTGACCGCGATGTTACTAAGTTTTGTTTATAACAAGATCCCTCTGGATTGCTCCGGCACATCCATCTTCCTCACGGAGGACCTCCCCAACCCTCTTATTCTCACTCTTAATGAAGCTCCTCTCCAGGTTTCAAAGGGAAGCCTCTCCTTCCCTCTGTGGCCCCACCATTGACCCTAACATATGCAGACCATTTTCTGCTTCCCTCCTGCTTCAAGGCCTGATCATGATCTCAGGGTCATTTCTCCCAAGAAGTCTCATTCATGAAGGATTTGGGGAGGGATTGCCCTAGACCCTAGAATCCCTCCTTCCTGTACTTTACCAAACTCTGGTGCATTAGTTTCTACAGTTTCATGTAATCGACAAAGTATCAAACCTTACCGTAGAGAATGCGGCAACCACAAGATTGGAAGGGAACAGGTTTCTGTGGGAAAAGAAAGCGAGCGTTTTGTCAGGGTCGTAGGTTTTTGTTGTTTGTGTGTGTGTGTGTGTGTGTGTGTGTGTGTGTGTGTGTGTGTGTGTGTGTTTTAAATACTGTGGTTCTATAACCTGGGGCTCTGCGTATAGTAGGCAAGTGTCCTAGCCTGGAGAGATACCCCGGCTCACGCTAAACATTTACACAGCCTTGAAACTCACCGCGCAGAAGGGATGATGTTGAACTGTGGGTCCTTCTATGCACCACTAGTTCTGTTGTGCTTGTTTGTTTTTGAGATTTACTTTATTATTTAATTGTGCGAGCGTGTGTGCGTGTGTGTGAGCGTGCGTGTGTGTGTGTGTGTGTGTGTGTGCACGCTCCCGCATGCATGAGTGCATACAAGTGTACAGACACACCAGTGGAGGTAAACAAGGGTGCTGATCCTGTAGAGTTGTAGCTGCAGATGAGTCATCTGATGTGGGCACTGGGAATGGGAGTCCTCTGCACGAGTGGTCAGCACTCCAATGGTTGAGCCACTTCTCCAGCTTCAGGATTTTCACTTAGTTAATGCTGAAGCAAGGTCTTACTGTGCAGTCCCAGCTGACTTTAAACCTCCCACCTTCCTCCCACAGCTCCATGCTGGAATCATAGGTGTGCATCACCGTGCCTATTCAACCAATGAACCTGATTGTTCTTACAGTAATTGAGATCCATTTATAGAATTGGGGGATCTTGGAAGGGAGGGTACCAGGGTCCTTGCAAGTTCAAAAAAAATCCTATACAACTAACTTTCTCAAAGCCTGTGGAGCCCCCAGTGTTCATCATGACAGTAGCCTCATTTATACATGCCTGACCGAGCCTGGACGAACTCCAACCAAGAGACTGGTTTACTTTTCACACCTTGACTCCACCTTCCTGGAACATGGATGGCTACTTTGTAAATTACGGGATAATAGTTTGTTTTGAAAGTTTACAAGAATTACTCATCTTGCTAAGAAGTTGTAACTTATAACCTTGAAGTCCTCCCTTTTACACTAAAGTGTCAGTCTGCATTCAGCTAGCTCCTGAGCGGTGGCTTTCTCCTTCTCTCCCTGGGCGCCACCATGTTTAGTCAGCAGCAATTCTAAACCAGAAATAAGGATCCAACCTCTTTTAGAGAATTTATGTTTTAAAGACTGATTTATTTATTTATTTGTGTGTGTGTGTGTACATGCATGCATGTGTACATGCTCTGTCACATGTTTGTACAAATGGACACTGTATGGTTATACATGAAGCCAGATGTTCATGGAAGTCAGGTGATCTCAATCATCCACCACCTTATTTTTGTAAGATAGTTTCCCACTGCCCTGGGAGCAAGCAAATCCCAGCAATCCTATCTCCTCTCCTTCTCCTCTCCCTCTCCCGCCCCTCCTCCTTCCCCCTCCTCCTCAGAGCTGTGGTCAAAGACTTATGTAGGATGCCTTGTTTGTTCCATGGGTGCTGAGAACCAAACTTTGGTCCCCAGGACATACAGCATTCACTTTAACAACTGTCCATCCACAGAGTCCTGCGTTTCTATATTAAAGCACATTTTTACAAGGCTGGAGAGATGGCTTAGCAGTTAAGAATACTGGTTGCTCTTCCAGGGGACCATATTTAATTCTCAGCCCCCACATGAAGGTTCACAACCTTCTGTAACTCACACATGTGGTGCACAGACACATCAATACACATAAGCAAAACATTAATACACATAAAATAAACACATTTTATTGTAATATTTTCCCTTTATATTTCATATTAATAAAGTCATTGTGATGTCTTGAAATACATGTATAGGAATTGATTTTATATTTGGATAAAAGCATGTTGTTTTTTTTTAAAGGCAATAGGGGTTAGGAAAAATGGCTCAGTTAGTAATGTGCTTTTGGCTCAATCATGAGGACCAATCCCAGGGACTACATAAAAGCCAGAAGCAGGAATGTGAATCTGAGATCTCACTGTTGGGAGTCCTGAGACTGAAGGAGCCAGGAGTGGTAGTGCTCAGCCATTGAGAGGCAGAGGCAGGTGGATCTCTGTGAGTTGGAGGTCAACCCAGACTACATATCGATTTCCAGGGCAACACAGAGGGACCCTGTCTCATAACAAACAAACAAAAACACACACAAACAAAAATAGAGTATGATTGAAGAAGATGCCTAGCTTAGATCGCTGGGATGTACTGCACATGTAAGCATACCACACACACACACACACACACACACACACACACCCCAAGCAAGCAAACGAACAAATAAATGAGTTTTCAGAAACTGAGTCCAAAATCTATTCCTGCAATCTTTATTGCTGTCGTCGTCTTCTTCTTCTTCTTCTTCTTCTTCTTCTTCTTCTTCTTCTTCTTCTTCTTCTTCTTCTTCTTCTTCTTCTTCTTCTTTTCTTCTTCTTTCTTCCTTTCTCCTCCTCCTCCTCTCCCTCTTCCTCCTCTTCTTCTTATTCTTCCTCCTCCTCTTCCTCCTCCTCTTCCTCCTCCTCTTCCTCTTCTTATTCTTCTGAGACAACTCACTATATAGACTAGGCTGACCTTGAACTCACAGAGATCCACCTGCCTCTTCCTCCCAAGTGCTGGGAATATCTTCTTTGGAGCAAGGCTCTGTGTAGAAGCTGTCCTTGATTTATAAAATACCATATTCCAGCTATATACTTCCAGCAGGAACAACGAGTCTGGAAGAATGAAAGGCTCAGGGTCATCCTTTACACGGATTCCTGGGCTGGACTGTCCATCAATTCCTGCCCCTGAAGGCAAGTTGAGCTGCTGAATTAATTATGAACTAGGAGGGTTTGGGAGCACTGAGAGAGGAGCTTCTGGCCGTTCCTTTCAGGGATTATCTTAATTTGGCTAACAGAGGTAGAGAGACACAGCCTAGAGGTGGGTAGAACCATTCCCTGGGCATACATTCCCCGGGTGACTAGAAAGAGAAAGTGAGGTTAACACACTCCTTTGCCACTCTGTTTTCTGATGTGGCTGCAACGCGCCCAGCCGCTTCGAGCTCCTCTCACCTTGACGGACCATACCTTGAACCATGAGCCAAAATAAACCTCTTCTCCTGAAAGTTGCTTTTTTTGTTAGGGTATTTTATTACAATATCAGGAAAAGGAGTTAAGACAGGCTGCTCAGTCAGCAAGCAAACCTACACACACACACACACATACACACACACATACACACACACATGCACACACACATGCACATACACGCATGCACACACACACCCACGCATACACACACACATACACACATACACACACACATACACACACATGCACACACACATGCACATACACGCATGCACACACACACCCACGCATACACACACACACACACACACACACACACACACACACACAATGGTGTTGGGGTTCTGAGATGAGCAGTGGTGGTAACCAGTGCTGGGCAATCTGAGATAGCCTTGTGGCGTTCATAATTCCCTTTCCTTGAGGTGATAGGGGTCTATGAATTGCTCAAAATAGATACAAGGGAGCAGAAGTGGTGAGTGGGTCCACAAGAGACAGGTGGAGATGAGGAAGTTGCCTCTTCTTTATGGTTTACTTTCCCTTTATTTAATGCTCCTTTTCGTAAAAGACATGTCACCACATAATATGAGTATTATTTCCCTGTAACCTTTATATTACAAAACCTCTTCTATGGTAACAATACAGAGAGCTTCTGTGGCTTGGTCACCTATAATTGTAGCTTCCTCTTCAGGTAGGATGCTCTCCTGTCAGTCTTTCTGGGCTTACACACTTGGAAAGGGAGCAACTATTCCGGAAAGCCCCACTTGATGAGGAACTGAGGGTGACCTCCAGTCAACAGCAGAGTAGGAACCATGGCTCCAAGTCAAAACCTCGGCATGCTAAATTCTGCCAATAGCCACGGGACTGCCAAGAAAGTCTCCACCTGACGAGCTTTCAGATGAGAGCTAGTCGATTCCTTGACTGCTGCCCTTGACAGATAGAAGCTGAATGCCAAGATTCCCATCCCACGGATCTCTGGGATTATTCCTGCGTGGGAGTTTAAGCTGCTGTCCTGCAGTCATTTGTTACTAGACAGTTAACGCCCAAGCCAACAGTATGAACGAGATGGAGATCAAATCCAGAACTCGCTCAGAGCTCTCACTGTGCCAGCCAGCATGAGTGCTGTGAACCCACACTTACTGGTCTATGATACCTGAATTGGTTTTGGCATCCTTAAGAACAACACTCAAGTGTACACCTGCACGAGAGCAGGAGAACGGGGATTCTTAGCTGGACTATTGAGAATCGTGAGTTCTTATCATGGGCATATTTTCTTTAAACAAGCAGCTGTGGACTGGGGATGAGGCTCAGTTGATAGTATTGTGAACTAGGCTTGGTCCCCAGCACCCATTTAAACAGTAGCTGAGCCCCTAGGGAGTGGGCAGAGGATAGGAAGTTCAAAGTTGTCTTTGGCTATAGAGTACATTTAAGACTGGCCTGGGTTTCATACCTCCCCCGCCTTTTAATTTTTGGAAGATAAACTAGCAACTTATATTGGGTAGTCTTTGGTCTAGCTGTGAAAAGAAAAACATTTACGTTCCTTCCATTACAAAACAACGTCCTATCCCATCTCCAGGTCTAGCATCTCCTGTTTGCTCGTCTCCTCGGGAGCAGCAAGAGAGCCTGTGCCAACCTTCCCGTCTTCACCTACCACTTGCTAATTCTCGGTTCCCGGACCTGGTTGGCCAGAGGGTTCTCCTTCTGTGAGGACAGGGAAGCTGTGGTGACTGCCAAGTTAGAGAACCGTCACCTTCTGTCTGACTAGATTTATGTCAACTTGACCCAAACTAGACCAGCAGTTCTCGACATGTGGATGGAGACCCCTTTGGGGATGGAGTAACACGTTCACGGGTGGGGGTTGCCTAAAGCCATCGGGAAGCACAGATATTTACATTACAGTTCATAACCGTGGCAAAACTACAATTATGAAGCAGCATGACTGTCTGGTTGGGGGTCACCACGACACGAAAGAAGGGTCACAGCATTGGGAGGGTGGTAAACCACTGAGCTAGAGTCATCTGAAAGGAATCTCAATCTATCTAGCTGCAGAGCATTTTCTCAATTAGAGCTTGATGGGGGAGGGCCCAGCCCACGGTGGGTGGTGCCAGCCCTGGGCTGGTGATCCAGCAAGCTCTTCCACAGCCTCTGCATTGGTTTCTGCCCCTAGATTCCTACACTGTTTGAGTCCCTGTCCTGAATTCCTTCGAAGATAACGGTGATTTGAAGCATGGCCAAATGAACCCTTTGCTCCCTAAGCTGCTTAGGCCATGGTGTCTCATCCCAGCAATGTAACCCTGACTAGGAAAACCTTCCCCACAGGAAATAATTTGCCCTGCAAATGCTTCACATCCTTCAGGGTTAGCTGCTTCCTGGGTGGGTATGAGGAGTCTTCCACTCACAGGTTAGAAATAGACCCTCTTACTAGACCCTTGGTTGAAATCCTTTCCTGTCCTGCCTAATCTCTTAACCATGAGCCCCAACCTTGTACCATCTTATGCAGAATGGATCCTAACAGAGTTCATTTTAATACCATCAGTGAGATTCAACTAAAAACAAAGGGCTATAAACAATACTACAGGTAAAAACCAACTCCTGCCCAAGGGGGAGGAAAAAAAAAAGGTAAAGTTCAAAAGAATATAGTGTACTTTGGCAGTCCAAGACAAAGCTAAATCACATTCACCATGATTCAGCACTTCTATGCCCAGATGTGTGCCCAAGAGAAACAAAAATTATGTTATCTCCAGGAGGATCTGTATGCATGACAGCCTTATCCGCCAAGTACCCCCAAGTACCGTGCCCATTGCAGATGGATAAGTAGACTGTGATAAACCAATACGGTGCGGCATCCGTTGGCAATAAAAGAAAACAAGAGCAGCACAGAGCATCCCAGTAGCACTGTCCTGAGCAAAAGAAGTCAAAGTAAATGCATGTTCAATAATCACCAGGAGATGACACTCCAGCAGATCAAACCAATGGCGAAAGGAAAAAGAAGAAATAAAAAGAAAGGAAGGGAGGGAGGGAGGGGGGAGAGAGGGAGGAAATGAGGGAGGAAGGGGGGAAGAGAGGGAGGGAGGGAAGGAGGGAGGGAGGGAGGGAGGGAAGAAAAAGCCAGCTGTCCAAGGCTCCAATGAAGGATGGGAAACACTGAGAAAAGACACGGCTTGGACAGTAACCCAGTGTACTGACTTCGGTAGTAGTTACGAGCGCTCGAGTCTCAAAGTTGGCTAAACTGTGGGCTCACCATGGGCGCCTTTCTTAAAGCTGTTTAAACGGTCAAAAAATAAATAAGTAAAAGATAAAGGAAAAAGAAAGCCTTGCAACTCTAGTACTTGGGAGGTACGGTAGGAGGATTGGGATTTCAAAGTCATCCTGGGCTACATTGGACCCCACCTTCAACGAAGTCACACACACACACACACACACACACACACACACACACGGCAGGACAACCGACTTCGCTCACAACCCAGATCCCAAGTCCTCGGAGGTGTGCTAGCTTCCTTGCAGCTGTGTTTAAAACACACGAGAGAACATGAAGGGAGGGGTTGTTGACTGACTCCAAGGTTTGTAAGGTTCAGTGAACCGTAGCACGGGGGAATCGCAGCAGACAGGGAAGCTGGAGGAGATACAATTCCTCAGAACACTGCAGTGTCCGCACTCCTAGTGCCCCTAACAGCCCATTCAGATTTCGACTCCCTCGGTGAATTAAACCGTTCCTTAAGTCAGAAGCCTCACGATCCTCATCTATGGAGACTCACTTAACAGCCACACTCAGGAGCACGCCTCACTAATTTCCGAGGTTTTTCTTAATCCAATTAAGTTAACCATCACAGGGCTCACCTAAGACTCCTTTCATTCAGTGCCCTGGGCGCTGCATACCAGGGGTTGGAGGGCCTCCCCCTGGCTGGCTCCCAGCACCAGGGCTGCGGGGGTGGGGGGGGGGGGAGAGCACAATTCTCAATTTTCCAACACAGATGCTTCTCTTAGCCCGAGCACTCCTGCAGCCAGGCAACTGTTGCTTGCCAGGCCAGAGGTTTTGTTCCTTTAAAGCTTTGTCGGTAAGCACGTCTCCTTACTCAGCTTCCAACGCAGAGGACATTGGGCTCGAAAAGATTCTGGAGGTGATTTTTCACCTTCCCGAGGCCCAGAGCCATGAAGTCCATCTGCTTCCCTTTGCACTTCACCTGGGCAAGCCCTGCCCTAGAGAAGTATTTGTATGTGCAATGCCCCAGGGAGGCTGTGACTTGCGCACCTTCAGGGGCAAGCACAGCTTTGCAACCTGGGACTCCACTTGCTTTAGGCTGTGCACACTTGTACGGATGCACTTGACAACCTAAGCCCTTCGCCTGCTCATCCTGTATACACACACACACACACACACACACACACACACACACACTCCTCTGAACGACACGCCCAGCAATCTGTTAGCAACCTAAGTCCTTCTCCACTTGCGTCAAGCTGCGGCACATTCCACTACAAACAATGGATCAAGTTTCTCCTCCCCTCAATGAACATCAAGCATAAACAGGGTCTATTCAAATGCATTCTCGATATAACTGGTAGGAGGGTAAGAGGCCCAATCTCTCTGAAACTAGGCTGTGTGTACTAGCGTGAAGACAAACTGTCCTCTGCACGAACTCAGGGTAAAACCGTTTAGCATCTTACATCTATGTTTAACTGGGAATACATATGATTACATGAGACACATTATAGAACTCCTCCTTGTATTTATTGTTTTACGTGCATGAGTTTTTCTCTGTCTGTCTGTGTGTGCACCATATGTGTGCCTAGTGCTTAAAGAGGCCAGAAGAAGGTGTTGAATCCCCTGAGCCCCGAGTCGCTATCTTTTCGGTACCCCTTCTTTCTCTTGAATCCCACCACAGGATTACTCAGACAGTAGCTGGGGGCCTTGCTGTGTGGGGAGTGTATATATCTAACCTCACTTGTGTGGCCCCCTGTCATTCTTGACAGCACATTTCCTTTCTGACTGCTACTATCACTTCGCTTTTGAATAAAGTTTCCTTGCTGGTTTACAAATCACAGTAAGCCCTTATTTTAGATCCTCAAAGAAGCCAACAGCCTAGAAACACCTAGACTAGACACTGACAAGCAGCTAACATTACAACTGAGGAAATGAAGAGTTTTACATATTTTTTAAAGTAAATTTATTATTATTCTATTTTGACACGGGGTCTCATGTATCCTAGGCTAGCCTCCGACTATGTAGCCAAGGATGGCCTAGAACTTTTGGTCTTCTCAAGTGCAAAGATCACAGGCAAGTGCTTCTCTATATCTTTGATGCAGTGCGGGGGTCAACCCAGGGCTTTGCATCCTAGGCAGTCCTCCTTTAACTACCCTAACTTCATTTGAAGAACGACACCTGACTTGTGCACATCCCTACTGCACAGTACACACATGCTGTTCTGAGAGCCAAAATACCAAATAGTCCTTCTGCATAAAGTGTTTCTTGTTTTCCTGAGATGCAGTTTCCCCCAGCCAGTCCTTCTGCCTCTGCCTTCCGAGGGCTGGGGTCACAGGCATGCGCCATCATTCCCAGCCGTGTCATGTGTTCTAACCCTGGGACGTGACTCTTCATCTTGTCCAGCTTTACACCCATCCCTCCTTCCCGTTGTTTGATCCTAATTCACCTGAGTTACAGAACACCATTCATGCATTAGGCCAAAGTGTCTCACACGTGAGCTGGCCACAAATCAACTTACTGGCTTTACCAGCATTTTAGAAGTGATTGCGTGCCGCACTTAAAACGCTTTTTGGGAACTTGCTGTGATTTGCAAACGCAGGCCTGAGGAGTGTATATCTGTAGATGCCGTAGTATAAAAAGTGTCTCTTCCTATGGGCCAAAGTGAAAACACAAAAATACTGAATGTGCTGCTCAATCCAGAGATTCAGTCCCTCAGGCCAAACATGGAAAGAGTGAAAGAACACGCCCTCTCACTATAGTGACTGAATGGACACGCCCTCTCAGTGCAGTGAGTGAATGGACACACCCTCTCAGTGTAGTGAGTGAATGGACACACCCTCTCAGTGCAGTGAGTGAATGGACACACCCTCTCAGTGCAGTGAGTGAATGGACACACCCTCTCAGTGCAGTGAGTGAATGGACACACCCTCTCAGTGCAGTGAGTGAATGGACACACCCTCTCAGTGCAGTGAGTGAATGGACACACCCTCTCAGTGCAGTGAGTGAATGGACACACCCTCTCAGTGCAGTGAGTGAATGGACACACCCTCTCAGTGCAGTGAGTGAATGGACACACCCTCTCAGTGCAGTGAGTGAATGGACACACCCTCTCAGTGCAGTGAGTGAATGGACACACCCTCTCAGTGCAGTGAGTGAATGGACACACTCTCTCAGTGCAGTGAGTGAATGGACACACCCTCTCAGTGCAGTGAGTGAATGAACACACCCTCAGTGCAGTGAGTGAATGGACACGCCCTCTCAGTGTAGTGAGTGAATGGACACGCCCTCTCAGTGCAGTGAGTGAATGGACACACCCTCTCAGTGTAGTGAGTGAATGGACACACCCTCTCAGTGCAGTGAGTGAATGGACACACCCTCTCAGTGTAGTGAGTGGACACACCTTGTCCGTGTAGCAATGTGTCACTTGTATACGTGACTTAAACAGGCAAACAGGTGTGAGGCTTATCTGAACTGGCAAACGAGCGCTTGGCTGTACTGCACAGACCCAACAGCTCAGTGTGAAAAACTTCAAAAAACCTTTCTTCTGTATACATCTGGTGCTGTTTGTCCTTCTGATCTATTGTCAAGGGTGGTGCGTGTTTCCCCGTCCTATATAAGAATATAAAATAGTGAACTTCTGCTCTTTTGTTGTTGTCGTTTCTTCAGAAGTGTTTCCTTTTATTTAAGTTCAAACATTCTTTACTAAGTCTGCAGGAACTTCAAAAAACCCCAGAACAGGATAAGGCATAGCATGTATACCTGCCAGGCATTTGTCCACTCCGGTGTTTATTGTCTCAGAGCTAGTTGACAAAGACTTCTCCTTTCAGATCTCGATACCCCCTGTAAGGATAGAAGCTGGGGAAGGACTGGGCTTGCATGGCTGGTGCTGCTTATGATATTGTGTATGTGTGCACTTTCAAGCTTGAGGCCAGCCTGAGCTAGTTCGGACAGCCAGGGCCAGAATGTAAAATTTCATTTTTAAGAAAAATGAAAAGCAGAAAAGAGAACAATTGACCTAGAGACTCCCTTGACCCAGAGAGCATTTCCAGGTGGCTTGGGCCTGTTTCCTGTCCTAAGCTGCTCTGAACAGATACAGACATACTTTCCTTTGCTTAAGTGCTTCATTCAAATGCCCGGCTGGAGGGAGCGGACACCCATCTGGCTTACGGTAGTTCCTCTTCTTGTTCCTCTTTTGGCTCTCAGCGAACATTTCTGAGACAGTAGACCAGTGACATAATACCATTATGATACATTTTGTCTTGGGGGATGAGCAAGACAAGCCACCTTGAACCGTGGGGCAGAAGGCCTATCAATCTCCTAATCCGCCTCTCGCCATGAGGGTCAAACTTAGGGCCTGAAGCATGCCAGACAAGCCCTTTACTATTAAAGCATAAACCCTGCCCTTGGTTAAGATTTCACCAGTAGCTCAGGCTGGTCTCAAACAGGAGATGTGGGGTTGGGGATTTAGCTCAGTGGTAGAGCGCTTGCCTAGGAAGCGCAAGGCCCTGGGTTCGGTCCCCAGCTCCGGAAGAAAAAAGAAAGAAAAGAAAAAAACAAAAAAACAGGAGATGCGCTAGCCCTGCCTCCTAAGTGTCCAAACACTCTCATTCCTATTCTTTGTCTACGTTTCCTGGGTTGGAAGCAGGACCGTATTCCCTGCCCTTATCACGAGCTGCTAGGTCAAGTGCAGCTAGCTGGTAGAAGCATTAGAAAATGCTACCGCATCCTAACAGAGCAGGGGAAACTCTTTTGGGGAGATACAAGGGTTGCCCTAGTCGCTGAGGAGTTATACTTATACCGACCCTTGAGGCAAGACACTGGGGTCACCATTCACTTTGAAAGCAGGAGCTGAGGGGGCTTGGGTCTAAAAGCACGGCCATAAAACAGCAAGTAGTAAGTCCCTTCTTACTTACTAAAGTTAAGTGGTTCTCACTCCTCCCGCACCCCCAATTACCAATCAGTTCCTTTTTCAGAGATGGAGGAACACCATTAAGGTTCCCGAGTTACCAACAGAGAGGCACACACGAACACCGCACTCCCATCTGGGCCACAGATGGCTCCACAAAGAGCCCTGAAACCCCATATTTGTTTTTTTCTCCCTGAGGGAGCTAACCTAACAAGCCAAGGTGCTCTGGGCTTCAGTAGGTTTCTCTTTCTCTGAACACATCTACAGTTATTTCTCAAACCTTAAAACTCTTGGACTGCCAAGCTGCCAGGCAGGCACTGAAGCCCACGGTCCCACCGACGTCCCCAGAGGCGACCTCCACTTGCTCTGTTGGCAGGAGCTCTTGGTCTTTTTCAGCAGATTTTCCCCCCAAATGCCATGTCTCGGGCTTTTAGTTTTGTTTTAGACAAACAAACTCTTTAAAGTGGCAGAAAGCTGTCACATTTTCCACATGAAGAAATGGAGACAGGAGAAAGACAAGTCACTCTCCCAGGGTTCTCTGGTTTTCACCACCTCAGTAACGAGGAGCTTTGCCCAGTGACTCAAGACAAAACATACCACTCCGGCTCAGAATGCGGGAAGGCGAGCCAGCTGGACTCCTGGTTCAGACAAACCTGGTTAGATTAGTAAACGCCTGCAGACTGCTGTTTCCCCATCTGTGAACTTTGGATTAGTGTAGAAATAGGTGAAGCTTTGAAAAACTACACTCTAATTCATCTCAGGGGATGAAATACAACTCCCGAGTGAAAAAACAAGCAAAGAGAAGTGAAGATGTGCCTCTCAACCCTCTGGATCTCACGCCTTTCTATAAAGAAACAAGGCTAGGCAGTGTCCTGACCAAGAATGTCTGCCACCCGTCCCAGGCCTGAGAGGCAGTCATGGAGCTGGGCAGCGGGCTCCTCATAACTATTTATTATTCTTGGACACATCCTTAATTCTGGCAGAAAATTGACAACTTCCTTCACAGCCCAAAGACTGAATCAGAGAAAGCCTCAGACTACAAGCTGGATAGCTCCCCAGGCAAAAGTCACTCAATGTTCCAGAAGCTTTGGGCTGATGTAGGGGAGAAAATGAAGATTTTCACGTCATGGGAACAATTTAAAAAACAAAACAAACAAACAAACCGAAAAAAAAAAAACAGCAGCCCAGGGTAAGGAGAAAAGTGTCAAGTGAGAAGGCATACTCTTAACACACTCTTAACATCCCCACCTAACGGAAAATCAGTTCCAGCTTTTGAGCTGTGGCCTCCAGTCTTTAAAGGTGTGGTCAGCACGTAGCCCAGACGTAATTTTGGTATTTAGTGTTAAAGGCTAATATAGCTGAACTAACTCTAGGTGATATGAGTGCACGTGGCGTCTCCCGCCATGCCTTTGGTGGAGGGGAGAGCATTACCTGAGTAAATCCAGGAAAGAGTCCACTGTCTCTTTGGAGACTGGAGGAGGTTCTGAGTTCTCCAGCCCCAGGCTGCTGGAATGAAGGGTCTGCGCGCCCACTCCTGGCTTGATGATGAACGCCAGAGCAACAGCGAGCGCAGAGGCACTCAGCGTGGTGAGGCCGAAGTAAGCAACAGCGATGCCACCCAGACGCCCGAGGGAGCTGGCGTCCAGGGAGGCGGCGCCCGACACCAGACTGCAAACCACCAGCGGTAGGATGATCATGCGCAGCATACGGAGCAGCATCTCGCCCGGGAAGGCCAGGTAAGTGATTTGCGTGCGGGTGAGCTGCAGCCCGCGAAGCGCCGCGCCCATGCCGGCGCCCGCCAACACCCCCGACACGGTGAGCAGCACCAGCGCGTTGCGCCGAAAAAAGCTAGCACAGCGCTGCGCTTTGCTCGTCCCCGTCTCGGGCGTTCGGGGATGGGCCGCAGGCTGAGCCTGGGCGCCGTCGAGGTATCCGTTGGTCTCCTCCATGTCGCTGCCCGCCGCTCTAAGCAGCAGCACGTGAGGAACTTGGACTCGGAGAAAAGACCGGTTTCCAATGAATGGATCAGGCGGAGACAGTGGCCAGTGCCAGCTGCGGCTCCCGAGCTCTGCTAGTCCCTACAGGAACAGTTTCCAAAAAAAGATAGAGAGACGTGGGCTGGAGGCTGGAGGCAAGACTGAGTAGACCGTGCCGCGCCCAGCCTTCCTTCAGAGCCGCTGCTGGCTGGATGATGCAACGCTGGAGGCGCGCTGGAGGCTGCAGCTTAGGGAGGAGGGCGGGGCCGGAGCCCGCCCTGCCCATGTAGGCCCGCCTCCGAGATTATGACCAATTAGAGCCCTGAAGCTCCGTTCCCCACCGCCCCGACTTTCGCAGACCCCGCCCTCTCCGGAGGCACCGTAAAGGGAGTGAGAGACAGGCAGGCGGGGCTCTTCCGAGACCGCGGGGCGTGAGGCCATCGGCCAATCCTGTCTCCTGGCAGCTTCCCGTCCTAGCTAACGGAAGCGGCTCCCGACGCGGGCGGAGGGGCCTCTAGGTGCTGTCCAGGCCTCGGGGTGAGAGGGAGGGTAACGTCTGGAACGCCGCGGCGTTCTTCACCCCTGCTGGTGGAGGAGAGGGGCCCTGGGAGGTCGGTGCCCGACCTTCGCTAGGGAGCCCGGAACAGTCCACTCTCCATCCTGCGGGAAATCCTTTCTTCTAAGGGCCCTGTAGGCTTTCGTGGTGCAGAGACAAAGGAGTAAGGTGGATGGGGAAAGTCTCATTGCTCGCACGCACAGGACTCTAGCAGAGCTTTACCCTTAGGTGACCGAGGAGTCCGGGTGACACTGTGTCCAGTGCCAAGGGTGCGCCACTGCGTGCACTAGCGCGCTCTGGGGCGGGTCCCTTGGCTTCTGGGCAGCAGCCTGGTGTGTGCAGACTGAGGACGTAAAACTCTCCCAGAGAAGCAGAGCTCTGACGCCACCACTTTCGGTGGCGTGTCTGCCACGTAACCTCAGCTGAAACACACGCGGAATTTTAACCACCCCTTCCGGGGTTCCAGACTTGGCACAGGAACAGTTCAGCCAAGTGTTTGGCCAGTCCGAAAGACTGGATTTTTAAAAAATGCCATTTATTTACTATCTTCTTTGACCACAGCAGATAAAAGGGAAACCTTGGTAGTCATTTATTGTGTTATTTATTTTTATATTTTCCCCGTTCTGCTTTTGAAAAGAACTACCTCCTCAGACCTCCGAGAAAGCCTTAGGTGTGGCTGAGTTATAGAGGAAGACAATGTGAAGTAAGGTAATTTTGAAGCATACCCTAACAAGTCAGACCTGTGCAAATCAATGTGCCCTGTTGAGGAGCTGCAAGACAAATCGTCCAATTGTTGAGACACCAAAGTGCTCCTTAACACGAAGCCATTTAGCTGTCCTGTAATGCTCGTTGAAGTAGCTTATTTGCGGGAGGGAGGTGTGTGCATCAGACGAGGACCTATACGTATTTTTATCTTGTTCCCCAGAACATGGTTTGCCTCTCTGTGCATGGATGACTGATTTCTATGGACCCGTACTTCTCGTTTCCAGGTAGCTCTTCCTCCTTTTGCTTAGGCTGCCTCAAAAGACTCAAGGCATGCCCCAGAAATGGGTTTCGAATCGCCTGCTTTACAGCCACACCCAGACATCCTGCGGCAGCTCAGCTCAGCACATTCAGAACCAGATTTGTGATTGTCTCCCTCCAGCCTGCTCCCGTTTCTGTTACGGTTATCATGATCTGTCTCTGTGAACCTTCAAGTGTAAGTCTTCTCTCCTCTGATCCGTTGTTGAGCCCCACGACTTCTTTGCAGCGACCTTTCTCTCCTCTACTTCCACTAGCTATACTGTTGACCCCATTCTAGTGCTTGAACAGTTTCTTCCTGTGTGGCCCAAGCAGGTCTTGAACTCAGAATCCCTGCCTTTGTGTTGAGTTTGGTTTGTTGCTGTGTGTTGTGATGCTAAATGCTGGCCCTGGTTGCCTCTGGGACGAGGAGATCCTCCTGTACACCAAAGTGATGCTGTGTAATCTTGTCCCCCCCCACCAAAGTTATCCCTGATTGGTCAATAAAGATGCTTACAGCCTACAGCTGGGCAGAAGAGGGGTAGGTGAGGTTTCAGTTCCTGGGCTCTGGAACTGAGGCAGGACCAGAAGAGGGAGGAGAGAAGGTGGAGAGAAGAGAGGGCACTGAAGGGTAGGTGACTCATGAAAACATGGCCTTGAGGGCTGGCCAGTTCAAGTAAGAGTAGCCTAGGAACATGGCTAGTCATATCTCGGGGTTAGTGACAGGGGACTAGTCACAATAGTGTAAAGGGTTGACATCTGCCCTGCTCTGGTGCTTTAAATGCTCATCATAAGTATAACGGTGTGTGTCTTTTATCTGGGAACTGAATGACCCAAGGCAGGGTGGAAACCCCCAATTAATATTATTTACCACAACACCTCTACTTTCCAATTACAGGAACATGTCGCTGTACCTTGTTTATTTCCATGCTTCTAAGTCTAGGCGTTAAACAATTACAGTTTCTGTGTATTTGTTTTCTGGTGTCCATGCCTGACCAGAGGAGGGCATTGGACTTTCCGCTTTATCATTCTCTGCCTCACTCCTTTGAGACAACCTTTCACTGAACCTGGAGCTCACGGTGATCCTCCTGACTCTGCACCACAGCGCTGGGGTTATACTCGTGCTTGGCCACACCTAACTTTCTGAGCAAGTGCTGGGATTGGAACTCTCCCCACAGAATCATCTTTCTTTTTTTTTTTTTCCTTTTTCTTTTTTTTGGAGCTGGGGACCGAACCCAGGGCCTTGCGCTTCCTAGGCAAGCGCTCTACCACTGAGCTAAATCCCCAACCCCCAGAATCATCTTTCTAACCTCCTTATCAAGGCTTTGAAATTCTGTCTTGTTTGTTTTGAAGCAGAGTTTCATGTATTTGGAGTGGGTCTGGAACTCTCTGTATAACTACAGATGGCCTTGAATTCCTAATCCTCCTGACTATACCACACACTTGCTGGACTTGCGTGTGTGTGTGCTCGAGTGTGTGTGCGCGAGTGAGTGTGTGTATGTGTGCATGCACGTGCACGCTGAACCTAGGGCTTTGTGTATGCTCCTCCTGAACCTGGGGCCAACAAGCTTCCGGTTTTCTTTCTGCCTCCATCCCCCTTAGAGTTGAAATTCTAGGAGAGTGTAGGCCTCCAGTTTGTTAGACATGGGGCTAGGATCTGAACTGTAGTTCTCATGATTACATTGCAATTGCTTTTAACTGCTGAACCATCTCTCCAGCCCCTCATCCCTTCCTGAGAGTCTTGCTATGGAGTCTAGACTAATGTCTAGAATGAAGAGGAAGAATAGGATGGCTAGTCAGGAAGAAAGAGCTGGAAAGCAAGTGCTGACGAGGATGTGTGGAGAAGGGAACCTTGTACTTGTTGGAGGGTATGCAGATTAGTATGGCATTACAGAAAATGCAAATTAGAATGGCAGGTCCTTAGGAAAAAAATCAAAAGCCATTCATTGGATCCAGGAACTCTAGGTGAGTCAAAGGAAGTAAACTCAGCATGTGGAAAAGATATTGGTATTTAATATTTTACATTTATTGATTATGTGTGTGGGCACTGGAGTGCTATGATGCTTCTGTGGATACCAAATGACTTGTGAAAGTCTGTTCTTTCCTTCTCTCGTGAGGATGCCAGGGGGAATCTTGGATTGCCAGTGGCAGGTGCCCTTACTTGCCAAGCCATGTCACCACCGCACCTCTGCGCTCCTAGTCACAACACCCACAAGATAAAAATCAAATTAGGTGTTCATTAGTGGGTGAATGGATAGAGGGGATCGCTTCAAAAGCTAAATCTAATGGAACCTAAGTCACATGTCCTGTGATTTAACACGAGGACATCGTGTTAAATGAAATAAGAAAAACACGCAAACATTGCATGAGCTCACGTTTATATGCAGTTGTTTTTTAAAAAGCGTGACTCAGAGGCTAAGAATTTAGCCAGGATGGAACGAGAGGCAGGATGAGACAGAAACAGAGGACTTGCCCCTAGTTTTAGGAAACACCCAAAGTATGTCAGTTGAAGCTTGCTTCTTCTTTGAGAAGATTGTCGAAGTCGAAACATTAGAGAGATGAGCTAGCCGACGGGAATGTAAGTAATCTGGTTTCTGGGATCTGTGGGGAACAGTTTTGAATTAGAGATCCCATTTAATATGTTAGATGTTTATAGAGGTACTAAGAGCAGATCACGCTGCAAGGCCCATCGAGTTGTTGGAGGGAGGGAGGGAGGTAAAAGCCAAGCACAGTGGCTCATGCCTGGAACCCCAGCATTCAGGATTCTGAGGCAGGAGGAATGTTCAACAGCAGGCTAGGCTAGATACTAAGTTCAAGGCTAACTGGACTTACAAGTTCTAGGCTAGCCTTCTCTACAAAGTGAGACCCTGTCTCAAAGCCACAAGTCAAGCCAAAATCCAGAACAACAAAGCCAACACACACACACACACACACACACACACACACACACACACACACACGCACGCGCACACACACACACACACACACACACACACACACACCCTATAATCGGTGTAGGGCATAATGGCTCAGATCTGTGAGAACAGGTCTTGGGATGGTAAGAAAAGGGAGTACAACCTGTATATTGAGAATTCCAAGCTTGCCTGGCCTGTGGGTGAAGACTTTGCCTCGATCTCCTACCTACAGGGAGTGGTGGTGAAGAATGTTCTAGTGGTTGACTAACACGCATATTCCCGAGGCTGGAACAGCCGAGGAGTCTAAATCTCAACGGAGGATCCTTCCCTCCCTCCACACTCCATTTTTTAATGAAGAAGTATGTAAAAAGGTTATGAGTTAACAACTTGGAATTACAGTAAAGCCCCAGATAAGATTTAGGACTAGCTGAACAGTGCCTGTTAATCAAGTCCTTCTTTCTAAGTGATAGGCTACAAGGGGAGAGGCTTGGGGAGATAGCGTAGAAAAGAAGAGAATTTCAATTAGAGAGAATCAAAGATCTGATTCGAATGTTGGCACAACAATTCATTGAAATAGATTAAAGTCTAGTGGGGGGAGATATATGTGGATACCTTTAACCAGCTACAACCTGTGGTCCCCGCCCGACTTGACTGCAGAATTTGAAAAGGACAGATTACAAATGAACAAAAGAGGTTTGGTACTCCATACCGGTATTGCCAGCACTTGGAAGATGGAGGCAGGAGAATCAGGAATTCAAGGCTAGCATGAGCCATACTGCAAGCCTAGGGTGGCCAGCCTAAGCTATATGAGATCCTGTTTAAAACAACATGGAAAACGAATGTTATCGATATCTGTATGAATCTGCGGTAGGACCCAACCATCTTCTTATACGTTTTCTTCTCATTTTTCCCTGCTTGGGGCTGGAGAGATGACTTGGCAGGTTAGAGCACCGGCCGCTGACCTTGTCCTGCTTGGCTGAGACTTGACCCGACTAAGGACATGGAAGGAACGAAGAGAAAACAAGCAAGCGACAGAAGGGCTGGGATCAGGTGGGCTGTGCACACTGTGATGGAGCTGCGATGGCTGTAAATACCAGGCTGAAGTATCATCAACCCTTTATAAGCAATTATACTTGTACACACAGACATACATGCATACATACATCTGTGCATACATACATCTGTGCATACATACATACGTGCACAGACCATAGCAATACACACAATCAGTAAGTAAATTTAATTTTTCTTTATCTTTGAGAATTTCATACATGTCTACAATGAAATATGATTATATATACTCCTCATTTCCTCTAACTTCCTTCGTGTACCCCCTAACACGTCCCACAAAGAACCTCACGTCTCTTTTTAAAACAATCATTAAATCCAGTTGTGCTGCCCATATATACATGGTGTAAGAGGAGCTACTGGAACATGGGAATCACTGGCCACACCCCCTACAAAGAATAAATCTTTCCCCAAAACTATCAATTCTCCATAGCTTCTCTATGAGGGCAGGGCTGAGAGATCTATCCCATTTATGTGGGGATTTTGGCCGCCTTGATCCTGTGCTATCAGTTAGGAATGCATAGCCCTGCAATTATTTGCATCTATAGGTTTATATTCTTTCATTTAATAGACGAATGAGATAAATAAATAAGTTCCAAAGGCAGTGGAATCTAGACTGAAGGGGAACCGAAGCATAACCACGACACAATTAGGAAACTTTATGGACCAGATGCGGAATTCAAATGAGGGTCTCAGAAGTGCCGTCAGTGCTCCGGATAGCAGAGCAGTGTCCTTGTTCTTGAGAAGCTGGAGAGGTCTTTGAGGGTGAAGTTCACCGCACATGCACACACCAGTCCCAGATGTTTAGCAAGGACTGGTACGTGTAGAGAGCTGGGTTGGAGAGACGAGGTGTTAAAATTCACGAAACTAGCTTACAAGTGTGTAGACGGCCACTGCTTTGTCTTGGAAACCTGTCTATACGTTAAAAACCCTCAAACTTATGAAGTAGCTGTTTATAAGAAAGAACAAGTGAGCCTGCTCATGGTAGCTTCCCAAAACTGGGGAGGCAGAGGCAAGTAGATCTCCGTAAGTTCGAGGCCAGCCTGATCTACAGAGCTTCTTCTAGGACAGCCAAGGCTACACAAAGATACAACAAAAATCAAACCCACCACCCACTACCACCACAAACAAAGTGTGCAGTGGTAGGCTTCAGGCTTGATGCTGTGATATTACAAAGCCTTAGAGCGGTCACTGCTGCTTCTGACTGTCTTTCCACCAATCCTCTGCTAGGTGGGGTGTGAAACCTGGGCTTGTCATCAACTCTCACAGCCACAGGTGGGTGCAGACAGAACAATTCCTGGCTACCAACCTGAAACACAGATGGTGTACCTCCCACTTACTAAGGAATGTTAGCCTGAAAATTAGCGACGTTATCAGGGAGGGACTGAGTCCGTTTGAATCTATTTTTAAAACAAGAGTGTCCTAAATCTGGTGTGGAATGGGTTTGAAGAGTCAAGGAATAATTTCGACATACCAATGAAATATAGACTCTCTGCTGTCTGTGGGAAGCCAGGCTCCGGGTCACTACAGAGGTAAAAAAACTGCCTTTAACTTATGAGCGAACATGATGGAAATCCTTGCTGGTTTAAAATGGTGTGTGATTCAGAGTCTTTTGGTAAATTCAGACTCTATGAAAAGATGACTCAACGTGGCATGATGTGGAGAGTTACGATTTTTCCTACATCCAGTTCCAGCCACAGGATTTCTTTCTGACCATGAGTTCACTTGGGAGAGAGGCAGCAGTCTCTAATAGGTTTATACGTGGCCTGCACCCTGAGCTCCCGCCAATGCCGTGAGACCAGGCCTGGTCCCACCTGCTCACATGAGTTCCCCAGTCATTATAGTGTGGATCCTCCTAGGCCAGATGTCTGTCCATCTACCCCCAGATATGGGGGCAAGCACAGCCTGCTCCTCTTACCTCCCCTGACTACGGATCATTTGAGGTGATGCCTACCTGGTGGAAACATGGCCTACAAGCAGGCTTTTGAAGGATTCTCCTGCCTCTGGTTTCGCTCGCTTTATGCCTCCCTGGATGCTGTGGTGTGAACAGCCTCTACCACACTTGCCAAGAACTGATCTGAGCTACCTCGCCATGCCTCCCCAAAGTGATGGGGTGAAACCTGAAATCATTAGTCAAAAATAAATCTTTCCCAGTGCCAGAGAGATGGCTCAGCAGTTAGGAGAGCTTGCCGCTCTTTCAGAGGACCAGCAGCTGTGGTTCCCAGTACCCATATTGGGCAGCTCACATCTACCTGCAACTCCAGCTCGAAGGGAATCTGATGCCCACTTCTGGCCTCTAGGGGCACCTGCACACACGTGATACATACACTCCCCCCACCACCACCCCTTCCACACACATTTTTTAACTCTAAAAAAATAAAAAAAGTAACTCTCTTCTTTCTTCACTTGTTTCTGTCAAGTATTTTGGTTACACAACAAGAAGGTACCCGCCACAGAATGTGCATAAAAATTTACTGGGACAAATACCTCTGTGACAGAAAATGAGTACGGTGCTGTAGGCGAGCCCAGCTGTCAGAAGGCAGGGCGAGTCTGCCCCCAAGTGAAGGGAAGCAAGAAGAAACAAGGGACACTGGCAGCTGTTGGGAAGCCTCACACTGGTGTCAAGGGCTCAGGAAGCTAAAGGAACAGGTGAGATTTAGCAGTTTCATGCTTAGCTACTGGTTAAGAGCAGCTTGTGAGAAGCATGATTGTAGCACACACAGAGCAGTGGACCTCAGAGACGTTACTTGGTCAGTTTAACTGGCGCTCTCCAGGTTGCTATGGTTGATAGCATTTCTGAGGTAAAGTTTCACTGGCATGGTATAGTGTAATACTTTTCCTCGGAGAACATAAACAAATGTCTACTCACCCCAGAGAGTGAGCTGATGACAGACAGAAGAATGGATATCATCAACACAGAGCATGTTTTATTGGGGTTACTTAGAGTATGGGTGAAGGTTACCCATAGGAGCAGAAATGACTCAAAGACAGCTGCATCACCAAAGCCCACCCCGTCCCAGCATGAGTGGAAACTCATGAGAGCTGGAAACCTGAAGCAGACTAAACAGCCTGTAGGCAGCTCAACAGGTTGGAAAGTGTTCTTGTCTAGTGGCTCAGTTGGTCTGAGCCTCTTCTACACAGCTCGGCTTGTCTGAGAATGTCTCTCCACAGTCCTTACTGTTATATATGGTTGGGAGAGAGGAGCCTAGTGAATTCGGTCAATTTCAGTGACTTCCTGAAGTCACAGTGTTGTTTATCTCTTGAGCTTAATGAGTTTCCCAGAAGGGACTGCTTCATTTCCCCCTTAACATTCTGTGCCTTAAACTTCCCTTTAAGTGGGGAGGGAGGCTTTAATCTCAGAGAACAATGTTGTTCAACATATGGGAACATGTCTACTTACGGTACAGCAACCACTTTTCATATAGGGAGTTCTGCATTGTAGGGGGCATTTTGTGAAATGTCTGTGATCGGAGACATATGGAGAGGACTTCAGAAATCTTGTAAGAACTCTTGATTTTTTTTTTCTATGACTGAAGCAGAGAGCTACTTGGGAGTTTGGGGGTCTTCTTGGTTGATCTTGAAGACCTACGGTACAGGAGGCATGAGAGTAGAAACAGAGACCTGTCAGGTGCCATTGTGATCAAGGAGAGAGGAGCCTGGAGCATAGAGTGGAGCATAGGACACGGTGACACACAATTCGCTTTTGAATGTACTTGTGAGATAGAGCCACCGGGACTTGCTAAAAGGTTGGATATCGGAGGTAAAAGGGATTCTAGTGATACAGGTAAGGATTGGGAGTATGGGCCCTCAGAGAGATGGATACAAGAGCTCGTTGATGCAGGTAAGCTAGGTGGTGTAGGGATTCTGGAGGGTAGGAGAGGAGAATAGAAATTGAGGTATGAATTTATTAGATCTGAACTGTCCACCGAGTCATTTTGCTGAAAATGGTGAGCCAGCATACAAAGTCTCCCTAGAGGGAGAAAGAAGGTTTTCATTGGGTGTGTGTGTGTGGTGGTGGTGGGGTAGTTCTGATGCTTTGATCAGAAATATATGTTGACTGATGATGAAGGTCCTCACCCCCAATTGGCTTTTGATCTATCAATAAAGATGCCAGTGGCTAATGGCTGGGCAGAAAGAAAGAGGTGGGGCTTGCAGGTTCCACAGGCTGGAGAAAGGAAGAGAATCAAGGTAGGTGTGTGTGTGTGTGTGTGTGTGTGTGTGTGTGTGTGTGTGTGTGTGTGTGTGTCTGTGTGTGTGTGTTGGGGTACTGGGGGTCAGAACAGACTCGGAGCTGCAGGTGGGAAGGGAAAGCAGCCCACGTGCTTGACAGGAGGCAACTGGACAAGTAAGTTGAAGGCAGAGTTAGAGGTGTTGAGCTAGGAGGAAAGGTAAGGGCAGGCTAGTCAGGGAAGGTCCAGAAGAGCCCGACCACAGAGCCAATAATCCAGTTTATAAATGAGCTAATGTGATGTGTCTTTTACCTGCGGATCTGAGATAGCTCCTGGGTGGGTACATGCATTTGACCAGCTGGGAACACAAAGCAGTGTAGACAAAACTACACGCTACACCTGGGACTCGCTGGGTTAACTATTTATCATAGTAGGTCCCGCTCTGTGCTGATTCCACTCTAATAGGCTTGATCACCTGGACTTTGCTACAGCAAGAGGAAGAAAAGAGGTGGAGTCTCGCACTGGCAATAAAACACATTTCTTTAGTCAAGGTGCATTTCAAGAGGGCAAGAAAGGGTTATCCTGTTAGGTGTTTGGGAAAGAAGGACCAGAAATATGGGTGAACAACACTAACGCCTACTGGATATGGAGATACATGATACTGAATCACCAGTTTAAAGCTGCAGGACTGGCGGAAATGACCAGAAATGTAGAGGTAATGGGAAGTTCAAAGCCAGAGCCCCCAGGAATTTCAATAGAGTTCATCAATCAGTTGACATGACAAGCTTAAAATAATCATTCTGTTTCCCTTGGTTACACAAATAATCATATCTCTAGGATGAAGTAATGAGCCAAAAATCATCAACAAACTATGTATGTATAACATTTTAATCTTTGTGTTCTCATATAGAGCTATGTTTTATGATAAACACACACACACACACACACATGTATGCACAAGAATGTGTCCGTGTGTATGTGCAGAAGTCAGAGAAGGGATACCAGGCATCCTCTGTGACTCTCCACCTTGTTCACATGGCTCTTTCTAAACTGGCAGCTGGCACTGGCAAGCCTGTCAACTCTCCTGCCTGCTCCTCAACACTCTGGGGACCCAAGTTTGTGAAAGACCATCCTCCTTTGTTATGTGGTAGCTGAGATCTGAACCCAGGTCTGCATATCTTAACCACTGACCCATTTTCCCAGTTCCTAGGTTATTTTTTTTTTTTTAGATAATGCCTTAAATTATTAAGATAACCAGATTTACTTACATAACTTGGTAAGTCAGCTTTCCTAGATTCATGAAGTTTTACTCACTAGATTTATAAATCTGCTTTCGGTGTTTGAAGTTCTTTAAAGACTTCGGTTATGTTATATTGCTACCGTGGTTTGAAATTGCTAAAGGAATTCAACCAAGCTTATAAATGTGTTGAATGTTTTGGGAACATAATCCACCAAATATCTGAGCTTATCAAGAATAAAAAGAAATAAAGTGGAAGTAAGTTTTATTTTAGCAAAAGACATTACTAGGTCTATAAAGAAATAAACTCTGTAGGTTGAATTTAAGGCTTAAAAACGCTAATGGTGTCCAGTGTTCTTTTCTGTGGAGAGCACTCCTTGGATCCTGAAAGCTTACCCAGTGCCCCTGTCCCTACCATGATAGTTTTAGAAGACAACCCTGTTGGGATGCAGGGCCCCTTGGGCTCTTGCTACTCTACCTCTTGGATTAGCTCTGAGTTGCTGTTCAACACCTCTCGATTGTCAGTCACTGTTCTGATGGGCCTGTCTGCCATCCTGATGGAAGGTCTTTGTCTGATGGACTGAGATGGAAAAAAATTAAGCATTTCGAATACGATTTGTTATTTGGGGAATATGGTTCGTGCAGTGTCCTTTAGCTTCAAGTCACCGCTCATTTGGGGTGATTATTACCTTTGTCAGAGAGG
Organism: Rattus norvegicus; assembly: GCF_021556685.1. Lineage (NCBI taxonomy): Eukaryota > Metazoa > Chordata > Mammalia > Rodentia > Muridae > Rattus > Rattus norvegicus. The sequence continues at coordinate 98,925,227 of NC_141547.1, forward strand.
CCTCCTCTTAACAGTGCTCTGCAGTAGCCCTCAGCCTGTTCGCGTTCAAGAGAGACCTTCCAAATCCCCATCCTTCTGGGGAGAAGTGAATCAACAGTGAGTCCCTTTGCTTGGACCCTGGGCTGTCCGCCCTCCAGTTCTCAGCACTTAGCAAGGCTGTTAGGAGCATTGTTGACTCTGCTCTATGACATGGGAGGGATTGGGCAGTGTGGCAGTGTTGTGTAACACCTTCCTGCCCCACCCTCTACATGGATAGAGCGGTGACCATAGCAGCTTGTGTAGCTAGAGGGTGTGGTGGTTTACTGACCAGCAGGGCTGTGGCAGGACTGGGTTTGAAAGCTGTAGCAGTCTTAAGTGAGCAGGGAGATGTGTTGGCTCCCTTTGTATCACAGCTGTGCTCTGTGATCTTCTGCTCATTTAATCATTGTGCAAAATATGGCTACCACCCCCATGATATTGTTGAGGCGGGCACACAAACTATTACCACACTTTTCTCCTTATGAACCAGGGTCTTGTGATCTGGCTGGGTAGCCACATAGTCCAGGATAGCTTCGGGCAATGCTCCTTTCTCACTGTAAAATAATTAATAAATAATAATCAATTTCATCACCATCATCATCACCACCACCACCATCATCATCATAGTGTGTGTGTGTGTGTGTGTGTGTGTGTGTGTGTGTTTGGCTGCTGTGTTTGAGAAGTCGAATCTCGTTTCCTAGGTTGGTTGCTTTGTTCCTTTTTGAATAGAGCTTTACAGTTCCTAAAATGGAATACTCCAGGGGGGTTGGATGTTACGGTTATAGCTTCTCTAGCAAGCTAGAGTCACCTACCCATACCAATTTGCCAATTATTAAAAAGGCAAATAGTATCTAGAAACAGAGAATGGAGATTTACAATGCAACCTCATTGGGAAGAGGGACAAAGAAACAGGCCCAGTGACCCCTTACCCTGTGCTGTGGGGAAGACTCCAGGGCTCAACATAACCGGGGTGCAGAAGCCACAGCACCCCAGAAGCTCAGTATGTTAATTATAGGTGGACGAGGAGGCGGGGTTATTGCATACAGCTGAACAAGGAGGCGGGGTTATTTCGTGCAGCTGGACAAGAAGGGTTGGGGAGGGCGCTCCAGTGGACATTCACTGCACACTGTCAACATTTGCACTCAGACCAGAAGAAGGCTTGGCCTCTGAGCCTCTCCCAGGGAAAACCTCCCCCAAGCTTTCCTGTGGGTCTGAGGTATTTGGGTTGTTAAAATATTAAGAGACCATTTTTCCTTTCCCAGTCCTGCTCCCACAATGATGACTCTGAGACTAAATATTTATTAATAAATGGCTAGGCCATCAGCTTTGGCCATTCCTTGAGTAGCTTATAACTTGTTTAAACTATTTAAACTATTTTATGTATACCACTTGGTTAGTTACCCCTTCGTCAGCGTCTCTCCAAGTTTGCCTTCCTGCTGCTTTATACCCATCTCCTCTACCCATCTCTTGGTCTGTCTCTCCTGCATCTCTCTTTTACCTCTTTCTATTTCCCAGAATCCTCTCTCTTCCTGCCATTGTCCCACCTCCTTTTTCCTGAGTCAGCTCATTGGCCTTCAGCTTTTTTATTGACAGGTGTTACTTACTTATAAGAGATTCTCTCTACAGGGCACCTTGACATGGCTGGCCCATGTCAGACAATACACATTCACCCAGCACTTGACTCACCCCCTATACCCACCAAAATCATCTTTAGGGCACTGGCATGAGGTTTAAGGAGATGGCTCAAGCCTGAGGACCTGAGTTCAGTCCCCAGAACCCACTGTGGCAGGAGAGCAGACTCCTCAAAGTTGTGCTCTGACCTTTAAACGTTTGTCGTGGTGGGCAGGTACTCACAAACACAGGTGTCACACACCCATCCACAGCCACACAATTATTATACCTGTACACACAGGACACATAATAATGAGTTAGTGAATGAATGAATGAATGAATGAGGGAGGAAAAGGGTCGTAAGATAGTTAAACTGCATCCTGTTAAGAGAGGGTGAGAGGCGTGCATTGCTAAGTAGTTCGGGCCAAGTGTGGTCCTGTCTGTCACGGACCTTTAGCTGTCTCAGGACTAGGCTCTCCAGCGAGGTGGTCTGATAAATTGTTAGAACTGTCAGAAATCTCTCCCAGAAAGACTTGTTCCTTCTCTTTCCTTCTTTCTCTGGCACCAGGCTTCTGCCTTTCCCTTCCCCCAAAATGAGATTCCTAGGGAAATTTTAATTATTTGGGAACCACTATTTCAAAAGTCTGCTAGCACAAGTGTCTTGTTTAAAATATCTTTTCTCCTATTGGGACAGTTGTGTAACTCTTCCATGCCTAGACAGACAGCCCCTCACAGGTCTTCTGCAATTCCTGTCATGTAATATATCTTCCACATCTTCCTATATTAATAAACAAGGGCTTACTTATATTTGCTGGTTTGCAATAATGATTCCTCTGGATGAGTCATCTCACTAGTGCACATTTAAATTTTTTCTCTTACTAGCATGTGTGTACGCAAGAGAGAGACCAAATCTTTGGGTTTAGACTCCGTCTTAGAGAACCTGACCTAAGGTTACACTCAAGTTAACTAACAGGCCAGTATCTAGCACCAGTCTCCAGGTTATTCCCCAACAAGTCTGCACCCGCAGGTTACAAGCCTGCTCCTGGCACTTCACTTCCTAGCAACCACCAACCAGGAGAAAAACAGAAGTTAAGTTTATGATTTGGCTCCCAATACCAGCCAATTCTATTAAAGGCCATAATGGGCCCCCCCCAATCAGAACTAGCAGGTTAAATACCCCCATCTTGCCTCTATAGTAGGCTGAGAGCTCCACCTTCCTGCTGTGTCAGGTTTGGCGAGGAGCCCAAGCTTGAGCTTGAATAAAGAGACCCTGGAGACCCGGCAGGTAGACTAGGGCCCTGCACAGAGATGGATGGATTGGCCAGGAGTGGATTACATCGGAATCAGCTCCATGGTGATCTTGCGGTTTCAAGGCACAACACAAGTGTGCATGATGTGTGGGCGTGTGGGTGCAAATGTCATGGTGCCCACGGGCAGGGCAGAGGACAACTTGTGGAGTTGGTTCACCAGTAATAGGCAGCAAATACCTTCACCCACAGAGCCACCTCACTGGCACTCTCTGTTATACACTTAAGTAACCTAGTCTATTCTTTCTGACAGTTACGTTGTTTTCCATTTTCAATGGTTTGCATATGCTTAGCCCAGGGAGTGGCACTGTTAGAAGGTGTGGCCTTGTTGGAGGAAGTGTGTCACTGTGGGGTGGGCTTGGAGACCCTCCTCCTAGTTGTCTGAGGATGCTCAGTCTGTTCCTGGCTTCCTTTGGGTGAAGATGTAGAACTCTCAGCTCCTCCTGCACCATGCCTGCATGGATGCTGCCATGCTCCTGCCTTGATGATAATGGACTGAACCTCTGAACCTATAAGCCAGCCCCAGTTAAATGTCCTTTATAAAACTCACATTGGTCATGGCGTCTGTTCACAGCAGTAAGACCCTAACTAAGACACCATTTTTTAAAGATTATTTTATGTAAGGGATTGTTCTGTTTTCATGCACACCAGAAGAGGGAATCAGATCCCTTTATGGATGCTTGTCAGTCACCACATGGTGCTGGGAATTGAACTCAGGACCTCTGGAAGAGCAGCCGGTGCTCTTAGCCACTGAGCCATCTCTCCAGCCCATTCTCCATTGGTTTTAAAAGAAGAATTTTTACAAACACTAGCATCCCATTTCTTTTTTCTTTTTTCTTGCAAGATTTTGTAACACAGCTGCCCAACACTCATGCATTTGTAAGTAAACACCCCCCTCCCCCATAAACTTATTGCTCCACAGAGCTGTCAGCCAGAAACAGCACAAACAGAGATCCCACAGTGAGTGGAGGACAGAGGAGATACTCTAAAGAGACTCTGATGCTAAGAGGGAAAGCAGTGAAAGAGCCCGAGGCCCTGTGCCCAGGAAAGGACTTTCTAAACTATCTCACACCTAACTGCAGATCGTCTGCTTGATCTCACAGCCTTCTATAAACTCTAAGACCACCATAGACCCAGGGAAGAGAAAAATGGGTTTTCTTTCCACACTCAGGCCAAACTATAAGTAAGCCCACTTTTTTTTTTTTTAAATAGCAATTTCTATTTCATCATTTCCTTCTGACGGAAACTAAGACAACACGTTATGGCCCTGCGTGCTTGGTAGCAAATGTGTTTTTTTATGTCACTCTCGGAGAAGCCACGCAGCCCTCCAAGGACGGTTCTTGGAAGGCCTGGAGTGATGTGGAGTGGGCTTGGAGCAGTGCCTGGCACTTAGTGAGCACTGTGTAAATATTTGTCATTCTAAGTTTGGATGAAATTCCAAGATAAGTCCTCTGGTTTCCTAACATTTGAGTACAAAATTAGATGAAAATATCAAGCCAGAAAGTGTCCAAGTGGCCAGCCAACATCTCAGAAAGTTGGCAGGCAAGCACAGTTCAGGGGGCATCCAAGCCATTCCACAGACATCTGAAGGAACAAGTGCATCCTTGGTCTGATGAGGGTTCAGTGGCATGACCCCCTGCTTTGTATCACTATACTCTTAATGCAGTCCAGGCTGCTTTAGGACCCGCAATCCTACTGCCTCGGCCTCCCAAACAAGAGGCCTGTGCTCACCTTTCCAAAATTTATAAACTGGGGATCAGGCAGGACCTTGAACTCTTGGTTCTCCTGCCTCAGTTCCCGAATGCTATAATTAAAGATACACACCATCATGTTTGGCTGTGTCTTAAAACTAAAAGATGGCCAGGAGGTGGAAGTATACGCTTTTAATCTCAGGAGGCAGAGGCAGGCAGATCTCTGAGTTCAAGGCCAACCTGGTCTACAGAGCGAGTTCTAGGACAGCCTGAACTACACGGAGAAACCAAGCCTCAAAAATAAATAAATAAACAAACAAACAAGTAATAAATCATGCTCAGAAGTGTTACACTTAAAGTGTAACTATTATGGGCTAGATAAGAGTCCCCCAAATATGTTTGACTCCCAAGCCCTTCTATTGCAAAGTAGACTAGAGATTGGCGATGGATTCAGATCACTGGTTAGCTTGCTTTAACCTGCAGAGAATATGTACTCACCAGAGTGGAGTCTTCAGTACAGCACGTCCTTGTGACCCCTGAGGCTTTGGTCCTTTTTCTGCAACTTAAAGGCCACAGTGGTTGCTTCTGAATTCATAGCTGGAAAAGGTCCACACACCAAGAAATGACAGCACCACCGGAAACCAGCACCATTGGATGCCACCAAAGGTGGGAAACCATTCTCTCCCATGGCTTCCAGAGGAAGTGCAATCTTTGTCCACACCTTGAATTTCAACCAGTCAGGCTCATTTTAGATATCTGGCATCCAGGACTGTTGTAGCCACCAAGTTAGTGGTGATTTGCAATAACAGTCACAGAACAGGAAAAGAATGTGATTTCGGTCCAAGCAAAAATGGCATTTAGGAGTCCCAGGTGCACTGACACATCTCACTTTGCCAAACAGAAAGCAGATATCGCGGAGCTCAAATGGTTTAGCAGAGATTTTATGGGACTAACGTTGAGCCCAGAAGGCCGTGGTCCTGAGACTACATCTGTAATGAGAGACATGGGAAGGAGTAAGAAGTGGAGATCTGGGATGCGTCTTGGGCTTCAATTGTGTTGAGCAAGAACAGATCCTTCAATTCTCTTTACCAGCATCAAATCCAAGCACATCTTCACCACTGCTTGCATGAGTTTTCCATGCAATGAGCTCCGTACTGCCCACTCACTGCGGCCTGCCAACCCATAAGAATCATTCTCTCTAACCGGAAGCTGCCATCGGCTGTCCAGTTTGCATCTGCGGGCTCCTGTGCCTCCCTCTCTGGGCCCTTATTCCTAAAGATGTGGTGGCTCTCGAGGACGTTGGCTCTCTCTTCCTCCTGTTGGCAAAAACAAAAACAAAAACAAAAACAAAAAACAAAACAAAAACAAAAACCAGAGGGTGGCAAAGGTCTTGCCTTTCTTAAGTTGCTTTTGGTCAGAGTGTTTTGTTTTTTAATTTAAATTTTTTGTTTTGGATTTATTTGTTTGGTTGGTTTGGATAGTCAAGACGAGGTTTCTCTTGTAGCCCTGGCTGTCCTGGAACTCGCTCTGTAGACCAGGCTGGCTCAAACTTGCAGAGATAGACCAGCCTTTTTGCCTCTTGAGCGCTGGGATTAAAGGTATGTGCCTCCACTCCCAGATTTGATTTATGTTTATTTCTTCTGTTTGGGTGTTTTGCCTTCCTGAATATATGCCACATACAAGCAATGCCTGTGGATACAAGAAGACAGCACTACGTATCTTGGAACTGGAGTTATAGATGGTTGTGAGCTCTCATGTGGGTGCTGGGAGTTGAACCTAGGTCTTCTGGGAGTATAGCCAGTTCCTTTAACTACTGAGCTGTCTCTCCAGCCCCCAGAAAGTTTTAGCACAGCAACAGAAAAGTAACTAGTATCAGTAAAAGTATGAATTTCAGATGACAAGAAAATTGGCAAAACACTTGTAAATAATTCATATTTATGTTAAGATGTGGTGGTTTGTTTGTTTTTTTTTTTTTAATTTAAAAAATGTTGTTTTGAGACAGGATCGTATGTATTCCAAGCTGGTCTTGAACTCCCTATGTAGCTGGGGCTGGTCTTGAATTCCTGATTCTTTTGCCCCTTCTTCCCAAGTGTTGGGATTATGGATGTTCCCCACCACACTTGGCTATTTTTAGGTCTCTAAGAAGAATAAATATTTTACTGATTTTGTTTGCTTGTTTTATATTTCATATCACGTCTGCTTCCCAAATGAGAAAGAAATGAGGCACAGCAATGTTGGGAGTTTGTACCTCTGGATATCAGTGATTAGTATGGTTGGTTTTAATGTCAAGTGGCCACAAATTAGAACACATGAGTAGGGAATGCCAATTAAAGATCCTGAATTGACTTGATTGATGTGGCAAGGCCCGCCCCAATTGTGGGGGGCCCTTCATATGTCAAAGGATATGGCAGAAAGAAATTCATATTCCCCTCTGTTCGCTAAGTTGATTTGCCCCATTTCTACTCGTCTTCCTGCTGCTGCCACTGCCACCGACAATGATGATGATGATGATGATGATGATGATGATGATGATGATGATGATGATGATGACTTCAATGCTAGCAGAACCACCCTTTCCAAATTTTCATCACGCACCAGATAAAAGTAGCACTTCAAGAACCTCCCATACCTCAGGTCCAGATTGGTTCTACTGAAGCATCCCACCTTGTAGACTGAATAACTATAGATTACTGTTTCCCAGGGAGAGACAGCTATTGTGGGACAACCTCGAGGATCAAATAACTACCAGGTTCTCAGCTCTTGGATGAGATTCTGCTGTTCTGCTATTTTAAATTACACACACACACACACACACACACACACACACACACACACACACACACACACACACACACATATTCATCCCTTGGTTCTATACCTCTAGAGAACCTCACTGAAACTGGTTCAGTCTGGCTCAAAGCCCAGGTTTGGTCCCCACTTTGTTTTAGTCTCAGTGCTCTGGAGACTTTTCCAAACACTGGCTGCTGACCCAGGTAGACAAAGGCCTGTGTGGTGGTAGGGACTTTTTGCAGAAATACAAAAGAAAAAAAAGGAAATCTTATTTTGGTGCTTTGATACAAAATGTACCATTAATGTCAATAATGCTTGGCATGGTGGTATTACCTATAATTCCCACACTCGGGAGGCTAAAACATGAATATTTCAAGTTCAAAGCCCACCTGGGCCACCTAGTGAGATCCTATCCTACAGCAGTGAGGCACATTAATAGTAATAATAATAGCACACTTCTTTGGTAATTGTATGTGATTCCTAGTGTGAGGTTAAATAGACCTTGTATTTTCACTTAGCAATTCCAGGATGCCAATGTGTAGGGAGAGGATGTTTTTATCCGGAATCTGTGCTTGAATTCTGAAGGTCCTGTTCCCCAATTGGTTCTTGATTGATCAATAAAGATGCTATCAGGCAACGGCTTGGAGGAAGAAACAGAACTTCCAGGTTCCCACAGGCAGGCTAGCAGACACAGGAGGAGGAAAGAGATTCACCATGCTTCAGAGGGAGAGCCACCAGCCCAACCATGTGAGATCTCCAGTGGAGTGGCCATTGGCCACTTCCCTAACTGGACCTGGAGTAGCAGGTGGGAGATTAAAAGCTCGACTAAGCTGAGGGCAGACTTAGGGTGCTGAGCTAGGTCTAAAGGTGACTGAGCAACTGAGCGAAGATTTAGGGGTGCTGAGCTGAAAAAAAGGACGCACTAGCAGAGGAAGGCTTAGGAGAGCCCAGCCATTTAGCTAAAGCATACCAAAATAAGTTAATGTGCGTGTGCTTCATCTGCGGATCCAAGGGAATATGGGCAGGGCTGGTAGCGAGGTCTGCCCAGAGCTTAAAGAGGAATAGTAGAAACTGCACACTACACCAATGAGCTTTTTTTCCGATTAAGTTTCTGTGTTTCACTGTTGATATTTTGGTTCTCAGCCCCTCTAAGGAGTCTCTCTACCAAACCATCTCTTAAACCTATTCAACTGTTATCCTGTGACTGTCCATTAGAATTTAGAGGATTTGAATGAGGACCTGCTGAGCCGTGTTTCTCTGCTATTTTCTTACCTGATCGCATCCTTCATTTTCTGTTGACACTTAAAAAGAGTCCCCTGGGAGAGCAAACCCCTACGGAACTTCTAGTAGGGCTCACTCATCAAAGCCAATCATGATTAGCTTTTATATAGGACTTCACAGTGTGGAAGGCAATTTCTACATGGCTTAGCTTCCCCAGAAATGTTAGATAGTACATACCTTTTAAGATATTTTTGCTGGGGCCTGAAGAGATGGCTCAGTGGTTTAGGGGGCTTCCAGAAGACTGGGGTTCGATTCCCAGCTCCCACATGGCACCTCACAACTATCTATAACTCAAGTTCCAGGGGATCTCATGTGCTTATCTGGATTCGGCAGACACCGTATATGGCATAGAGATATATATACTGGCAAAATATCCAATATATATATATATAATTTTATTATATATACACATTATTTTATTATATATAATAAAAATAATTAAAGATAAATCTAAAACAATATTGAAAACCTGATAATTTTGCAGGGTCAGGGAGATATGTATGCACGAGGGAGTTCAGATTCCCAGAGCCCACATAAAAGCCAGGTCAGGTGGCAGCTCATGATCCCAGGGTGTGGATGGTGGAGACAGAAGAGCATCGGACAAGCTATCTGCATGGACTGGCTGATTCAGTGAGCTCCGTGTTCTGGACAGGACTCTGCTTCAGTACATACAGCAGGAAGCCATCAGGGAAGACACCAGTGTCAAATTCTGGCTTTCACACATGTGCCCAGGCACATGAACAAGTATACTCACACATGCATACAAACATACATACACACATACATATATACAAACATATGTACATACAGTTTAAAAGATAAAACAGTTTTGTGAGTGAGGAAAATGGGGCTTTGAAGAAGTTCACTAATTTCTCCCCGTCAGACAGTGCAGCCGTGTGACTGTGGTTGCAAACAGCAGTCGGCCAGCATCAGAACCAGCCTGGAGCTAGTTCATGGATGCCAGTAAACTTCGACATAGGATGTGGCTGGCCTTCCCACCATCCAGTGGGAAACAGATGCAGCTGGCTTGCATTACATCCCTCTGCCCCCTGGTCCTCCTCTCTCAGATGCCTGGATAGCCATTAGCTACCCCTCCTGATGCCCTCTGGCGTTTGCTGATTAGCACAGATGCATTGCAAACTTGACTGTTGGCAGTTCCTGAGCCCTGAGACTTAAAATCCAGGGAGTTGGTGACTCAGCAAGTTTCCTCCAGTCTGAGGAATTAAAGGCCTTTGGCTATAGGCCAGGTTGTATGAGAGGCAGGAATCTGGATGTTTCTGGAGCTGAATAATGTTGACAAGGCCCCACCCTCAGGCCCTTCCCACTGCCAGGCTACTTACCCTGGTGGCCATGAGCCACTCCTCCAAAGACTGTATACAATGACTTGGCAAAAATGGGCAGGCATGACTAGGCAAATTGTAACTTGGTGTGTGCAATATCTTGGGTGATTGTGCCTCGTGGGGCTTGGGTTGAGTTACAGAGCTTGGAAGGAGAGGTGGTAGGGCAGGGCTTTAGAAGATCATTATGTGATCTCCAGACAGTCGGAAGACTGACTTTTGAGATGGTGGAGGGCAGAGTCTATTGGCAGGGTGCCCCAGAGTTGTGGGTTTACAGCCCCCCTGCTTTACTGAAATCTTGCCGATATATCCTCATCCCGTTCTCGGGCCCCACTCCTGGACCAGAACTCAAACTTGAACAAAAGATGCACTTTACTGTGGCTAATTGGATTTACACCCCAGTCCGTCCCGGGATCAGCCTTTGGATGCTGTTTCCTGTGGCTGCTATGAGGGCTGTCCCCCAAACTTCCAAGTTCCTTACGTGGACCTTGAGCTGAAAACCCCAAGACCGCCATCTATTCCCCAAGAGAGAAACAGATTCTCTGTGTTTACATGAAGATCATTCACAGCACCAAACGCTTGCTCACCAGTGACTCACCTGCTAAAAGCACTTTATTACGGGTTTATTAGTGGTTTCTCGCCTGAAAAACTCATGCCTGAAAACCTAATCTTAACAAAAAGCCAACTCTAGAAAATCCAAGCGCATTCCTGAGAGATTTTTGCTCCTTTGAAACAAGGTCTCCCTATGTATCACTTGCTACGCTGGCCTTCGACTCACAGCAGTCCTCTGGCATTTCAAGTGCTGGGATTGCAGGTGTGTGCCACCACTCTTCGCTCATGTTAAAGACCTTATACTATAATAAGAAGGTGGCAGGGGGTGGCCCCAAATCACTATCACCAGTTCCATATGCTCTTCCCAAGTCTTTCCACTGTATCATTAAGAGGTGAAGTTTCTGTTCCGAGAGGACAGAATGAACAATGCTGTGAAATTTGAGACTCCGGCAAAAGGAAGGTGAAAACTGGCTGTCTCTGCCCTCATCACAATGTGCACCTAGGGATCCCTGAGCTCTGGCAAAGACGTGCGTGCGTCAGGAGGGCCAGGTAGAGTGAGAACACACAGGTGGAGGGGGCTGCCCGGGAGCCCTGCTTTAGTTGCCAGAGTCCACCTACCCAGTGCCAGAGCCAGGGTGAGGACATGCCAAGGGCGAGCTGCAGGCTGAGCCCAGGCAAGCCCCGACTGAGAACAAAAGTAATGATAGACTGTTATTTTCATGCATCTCTGAGTTGGATGTTGGCTGATCCGAGGTCCTGCTAAGAAAAATTATTTATTCTGCACAGTAGCAACATCACAGGCTCCAGACCACAGCTTACTCCAAATAGTGAGACCAAAGCTATGCCTCTCTGCGCTCCCTCCCCCTTCTCTCTGTCTCTCTTTCCTGTCTCTGTCTCTGTCTCTGTCTCTGTCTCTGTCTCTCTCTCTCTCTCCTACACACACACACACAAGGCAGAGGGAGGGAAGGAGGGAGGAAGGCCAGGAAGAAACAAAATGATTTAGTGTTGTCACGGGATTTATTAATTCCTGGGTCACCTATGTCACTTCTTGGGCTGAAGCTTCCTTCTGTAAGCTAGCGGTAGTTCTGGAAGAACTCTGTTTTCAGAAGGAAGAGTCACATCCTCTTCCTTCTACAGTTTGTTTGCCATCCCTTCTACAGTTTGTAGAGAAATCTAACTCAATGACAGAACAAAGAGATGGGCTCTGTTACAGGGCACAATTGTTCTTGTCCTCAGGTTTCAGGTGAAAGCCTCACCTGCCCGCCCTCCCCTCTCCCCCTACCCCCAGCCTCCCTCTGGCATCTGGAAGGCTAGTCTGAGAGGCCAGGCATGTAACTCTGGCCTCAGCCCCAGCTCACCTTTGGGAATGCCCTGTGTTCTAGTTAGAGAGCCTCCGATATCACTACTGTGTAAGGCAAATCATTTGCCTGGCTGAGAGCAGACCCAGGCTCCAGGCACTCGGGACCCCTCTGCACTTTCTCAGACACCTGTTGAGTCTAGCTTCGAAGTTCTCTGTATACTTACTGCCCCTCCCTACCGCATGCTGTAGACTGGCTTCGACCGTGACGACTGGGCTTCTAAAAACCCCAAGTAGGGCTGGAGAGATGTCTCAGTGGTTAAAAGCACTTTCAGAGGCCATGGGTTCAATTCCTGGCTCCCACATTGAGTCTCATAAGTGCCTTTAACCCCGGTTCTAGAGGACCCAACACCCCCATTTGGTTTCTGGAAGCACGTAGTGCACAGACATACATGCAGGCAAAACACCCAATCCACATAAAATAATAAAAGTAAAACATTATTAAGAAAACAGAAGCAAAACCCAAGCTAAATCGGAGTTCAAGTTCAAAGCCAACCTGAGCTACAGAGCAAGACGCTGTCTCAGTGACTAGGAAGGAACAGGAGGGCAGCTCAGGGTAGAGCGCTTTGCTTACCTGTATGTGTGAGTCCCAGCTTTCATCTCTACTGCTGAGAACATGATAATGATATGCTAGCTAGATTCTATGTCAACTTGACACAAGCTAGGGTAGCATGGGCAGAGAACCTCAATTGAGAACACGCCTTTATCACACTGGCCTGTAGGTAAGTCTGTGGGATGTTTCTTGGTTAATGACTATTGTGGAATGGCCCAGATCACTGTGGGTGCCATCATCCTTGGGCAGATGGTGTTGAATAGTAGAGGAAAGCACGCTGAACAAGCCGGGAGGAGCAAGCATTCCTCCATGGTCTCTGCTTCAGTTCTTGTCTCCAGGTTCCCGCCCTGTGATGATGTCGTGTAACCTGTAAGCCCAATGAACCCCTTCCTTCCCAGGTCGCTTTTTGTCATGGTGTTTTTACCACAGCAATAGAAACCCCAACTAATAAAAATAATGATTTAAGTCGATAATACCAATCCAAATGCTTCTGCATGTTCTGAACTGACATGCTAAAGTGAGTGCCACTTTCCAAATTTAACAGCTCAAGAATGAGCAGACAAAATGTCCCTGCTATGTGCACAGCAGAGCACACGGCTTGCTGGCCACCTCTGAGCTACAATTTTGTCGATTTTACCACTGGCATATTTTATTACATTTGTAGAAAAAGCTTTAAACTTCAATTTATTGTTATCTTGGTATGTGTGTGTGTATGTGTATGTGTATGAGTATGTGTGTGTATGTGTGTGTATGAGAGAGAGAGAGAGAGAGAGAGAGAGAGAGAGAGAGAGAGAGAGAGAGAGAGACTTGGATGTCTCAATGGCAACTGATTTTTGTGTTTGTGGAAAGAAGAAAAGCACACAGGCAAAGCACAAACACAATGGTGCACCCCTCAGGGCTGTCCAGACAAACAGACCAACGGCTGTGTACAGTAAGGAGAGAACAGCTGAGGTTTAATTTAAGGGACTGCCTTGCTGGAGTGTGGAAGCTAGCAGGTCCAAAATCTGCAGTGCAAGTTCCAAGGCCAATGGGTGGGACACCCAGTTGTACACTCTGCACGTGACTCGCTTCTGTACACTCTGCACGTGACTTGCTTCGGTCATGAAGTGGATGGAAGTGATTTATACCTTTGAAAAGGGACTTCTCCGTCACCCCATCTTTTCCCTGTGGCCTTGAGATGGCAATGTTCAGATCCAGGCTGCTTGAGTCAGGTGACTGTCACAGAGCTGAACTGGCCCCTTAGGAACAGGAGGATACTTGTGAAATAAACCTTCGTTTTAAGTCACCTAGGCTGGGGCATGAGAATCACTGCATCACAACTTACCTGACTGAACCCCGGTGGCAGGCCATTTAGGATGCAGGGCCATGTGATCCTGAAAGAAACTTCTCTTTGCTTGGAGAGATAAATGCCTAATGGTTTTTGATGTTTTTTGTTTTGTTTTTTTCTTGTCAGATGTAAAACAGGGATGCTTGGGGGTTTCGAGCACTGGCTGCTCTTGCTGAGGACCTGGGTTCAGTTCCCAGCACCCACATGGTGGCTCACAATCTTGTCAACCCCAGTCCCAGGGATCCGATGCCTTTTCCTGTTTTTTGTGGACACTGCGTGCAAGTGGTGTGCAGACATTCACGCAGCCAGAACACCCTTACCTATCAAATGAATTTGAAAAGTAATTAAAAATGTAAAATGGGGACCTAGGGTTGGAGATCCAGGAATAAAGTTACTCGTGGAGCTTTGCAAAAGGATATTAGATCAAAGCAACAGTTTCTGAGTCAAGAACCGAATATTTCGTACTGAACACTGGTTTAACGGGAACCTTTGAGTGATCATGATATATTCCAAACTCAAATATTGGGAGAAAGAAGCAAGTTGTCAAGGAGGCTGGAGTTATCTGGTACTGCTGTACATCCGCATGGAGGACCAGAGGGAGGACAGGCGAGACGCTCTGTGGATGGAGGGACGTTTTGATAGCAGCAGTGTGAATGTTGATTGCCGAGATGCTGCACACTTAGCACGGTGAAAACTTTGCACTGTGCTCACGATACCACGTGAAGGAGGATATGGTGAGTCACTTGCTTCATTGGTCCTGAGTGTGTTATTACTGGTGTACAATTACTAGTATGTAATTAACACTTGCTGGTTGAAAATTACCAGTGGGAGCTCCTTGTAACAAAAGTGGACAAATTTAAAGATTCTGGGGTGTGTCTCCCAGAACCCCAGGGCAGGAACGATGAGAAGTCTCAGAAAGGACCTGCATCAGGGAGTTGAAGGCCACATTTATGCTTCCTGGTCTCCGCCTGTCTCTGCAATTCTATTTCCTTTTCATTCTGCCTGCAGCCTGGCCTCTGAGTCTGCAGCCTGGTCTCTGAGCCTGCGGCATGGTCTCTGAACCTGCAGCCTGGTCTCTGAGACTGCGGCCTGGTCTCCCAAGCCTCAGAGCCTGTGGTGTGATCTCTGAGCCTGCAGCCTAGTCTCTGTGTTCTGGTCCAGAGGACTGCAGACACAGGCTATGTCCGACCTCTTCTCCTCCGTTCTCCTAGTATACCTAGTACACCCCAGTGTTAATAATCACTCAGTTTAGAAAAGCTCAGAAACCCCCAATTGGTTATTCCCAAGAAAAGAAAGCCAAGTAGCACATCCCGAGTTCTGTGATCCCCTCTATCCAACGAGCCTTTGCCACTACTTCTGAGATGGGAGTCGCCAGGTGTGTCTGTCTCCCATTGCCTTCGATTTTGAGAATACTCACTGTACCACATGGATTGCTGTCTTTTGTAACCATAGCACAGAGTACATTCAGTTTCAGTGACACATGGTGGACTCTCAGGTTGAGTCGGGGTCTCCTCCAGTATGACCAAACTGTCCACTATGGGAGAGGCCATTCTTCCCATTTCCTGTCCAGACTACAAGTCTGAGGTGCTGTGTTTGACTACCTAGTACCCATGAGGCTCTCAGCCCCAGCCACTTCACCTACATTCTCTGAATCCCACAGAGCACACGAGGCCTCGCAGGTTTCTCTAGGCTAACAGGGGTTCTTACCGCTCTGCCTTTGCCCTCGATTCGCCCTTGTTAGTTTCTGGCTAAAGAGAGTCTTTGCCTATCGTTCCAGGGTTTGTTCTCTCACCATCCACCAACTCCTTCCATAGGTGGCTTCTTCCAAGGTCTGTGGCTTGCTGGAAGGTTGCACGGTCTCTGTTATCCACAAGGATTAATTTACCTCAGAACACTGAGGCACGAGAAACATCTCTTTAGGAAAAATAAAATCCAACTGTGAGCACCTTCATGCCAACTGATGAGAACCCAAGGTAGCCATGACTCTGGCTAGACCCCTTCTCCATGGACCTTGGTGGGAATCCTGGCATTTACACAGTGACAAATGCTAAGCCTAATACTTGATCCAGGGGCATGGCCAGCAGTGAAGTCGCTCCCCTCCTACTGCTCTCAGATCTCAAGGCTCCCAGGCCTCTGAAGGGAGGTGTATAGTAGTCCCTGTCCATGCAGTGTCCTTCCTTGGCAGGGTCCCCTTGGAGGACTCTGGCTATCCTGAGCATGGTGAGTGTGGCTCCCTTTAGATTACATTCCTAGAGCTAGCCACCAAGGTCTACTTCCTTATTTGGCCACTTCCTCTTCCTGAGGTTGAATACAAAAGTCCAGCTATTAAAAGCCCCCTTTGCCTCACCTAACTAACACGCCCAGGTAAAATGAAACACCTCATCCTAACACAGGGTTTCCCTGGTACCTTCATAAACTGCCATTGGCCCATGGGCTAAGTCAGTCTCCTCTCTCTCCAGAGAGTCCCCATCTCCCTCATCCTCTATCTCCTTCTTTGTCCCTTATCTCTGCCCTCTGTCCTCCTGGGGCAAATAAATCTTCATGTTGAGAACTTGGTTCTGGGGGATGCTGAGCTGAAACTTTCCCTTCCAGCCCTGTCATCTCTGAGTCCCTGACCACATTCTTTTGCCATCCTGAGCTTGGACTTGAGGACACAGAAGCCTAAGTGCTGGAGACTCCACTGGGAAAACACTTGCTGCCCAGGGATGAGGACCTGAGTGGGATCCCCAGCAGCCATGGAGAACCTGGGTGTGGGTGTGGGTGTGGCCGTGCGCATGCACACTATAACTCCAGCACTGGGGAGGAAGAGACAGGAGGTTCCCTGAGGCTTTCGGACCTGTTCTTCTTGTCCAGTAGGACCTGTGAGCCCCAGGTTCTGGTGCAGGGCTGGTGAATGGGCTGACAGGTTCAGGCTCTTGACACCAAGTCTGACAAGCTGACTCCTAGAACCCACATAGTGGAAAGAGAGACGTGATTGTCATAAGTGGTAACCTCCATACCTACATTGTGGCATGCATACTCCCCTTCCCCTACAAAATAAATAGAAATGTAATAAAATAAAATACGGAGGAGAGTGATTGAGGAAGATGCTTGACATGGCCTGTGCATACATTTGCACCCTGCTGTATACCTGTGCCTGCACACATACACACACACACACACACACACACACACACACACACACACACACACGCACATGCACCCTTATCTTAAGTCTATTAATTGTCCCATGAGTCATGAAATGCTCTTTGTACAAAGGAAAGGTTGGGGTGGGTGCTGTGAATTCTTGATGCACCTTGAAAAACACATACCATCACTTTATTTCTTCATGCACAGAAGCCAACAAAGACATCCATTTGCGCAGCATTTAGAAGTTTTCCAAAGTGGTGGGGAAGGAAACATGCTAGCCTGGATCTCAAACCATGACTCCTACCATAGTCCCTGTTGCCCAGAGGTCACCCTGTCAACAGCCAGGCTAGAGAGAAGATGCCCTTGCGTAGATGCCTATGGAAAACAGTGAAGTCTCTCCCTTTGTAAATCAGTTGTTATCACATTTATTGATTTATGCTGTGGGTATATGCATGGCACACCATAAGGTGTGGCTGTAAGACAACTTGTGGCTAACAGCGCTCTCCTTTCATCAGGCTTGGTGGCAGGGGCCTTTACCAGCTACGCCATCTCCCTGGTGCTCTGTCCCCCAGCCTTAATTTTTAAATTATGCTTTACCCTCATGAGAAGACTTTATTTGAGGCCGGGTTGTATGGTACTCACACAGCTAATCCCAGCACTTAGGAGGTAGAGGCAGGTAGGTAAGTTCTAGGCTAGCCTGGTTCACAGAATGAGTTTCTGGACAGCCAGGACTACACTAAAAAACCCTGTTTAGAAAAAAAAGGAAAAAAAGAACACAGGAAGGGAAGAAGAAGAAGGAGGAGGAGGAGGAGAAGAAGAAGAAGAAGAAGGAGAAGGAGGAGGAGGAGGAAGAGGAGGAGGAAGAGGAAGGGGAAGGGGGGAGGAAGAAGAGGAGGAGGAGAGGGGGCAAGAGAGAGAGAGAGAGAGAGAGAGAGAGAGAGAGAGAGAGAGAGATTTTATATGAGCTAGACAATTCTGTAGTTCCAAGAATCAGAAGGCAGTGCTTCAAGATCAAAAATTCAAGGCTAGCCTGGACTACATAGTGAGACTCTGTCTCAACGAACTAGCTAGCTAACTAAATTACAGCATAGATTTACCTGCTCAGTTTTTAAACATATGGTGGCTATGATTTAATACTTGTTTCAAAAATTAATGATGCACTGTGCAGTGGGAACTGTCGTCCCTGAGGACAAAAGTCTGGGGTCTCCAGAGTCTCCCTTCTCTACGCCGGAAGCCCACAGGTGCTGTATCTTCTTTCTGCCTGGCTTGTCTCTCAGAGGCCTGCCCTCCATGACTCAGCACATTAGGTTTCTTGCGTTCCACAGTTCTAGCAGTGACCCTTGCCTGACTCCCTGGCAGGCCCAAGGCATCCTCTTGCTTGTGATGTCCGGGCAGGGTGGTCTGGCCCTACAGAAGGGGTGAAGAAGTCTTTGTGACTGAGGGACCCCAAAGGGTTGACTTTGCTCCTGAAAGAGCCCAGGGCCTGAGCAGCGTCAGAATCAAGTGGTAGCATCTAGCCAAAGGGGGTGGAGGTGGCTTTCCTCAGGGAGAACTACTGTTCCTCTCCAGTGAGATATCTAACGCTTTTGAACTCTTACTCTCTAAATGATTGCTCTGAACTTACCAAACGTTTCTGCACTGTACCAGTCCACATTCCAGCAACATCTCCAGTACCTTGGTGTCCCACCAGGCAATCCACCCCAAGTCTCCCGGCAGAACCCCTCACATTTCTGTTGTTCCTGCATGTCTTGTAAGAAATTTGTAAAATCCATGGGTGGTAAAGTAGGGGGCTGTTCTTAAACAAAATCCAGATCGTTTGATTTTACCAGTGAGGACTCAGGAGTCAGATGCTGGGGTGATGCCTGCTAGGTCAAAGAGGCAGAAAACAGAGAAAGCACCTTCCTTCCAGCCCCAATGCCTTCTCTCATGCTTGTTCAAATGGTTCAAAAGACCTCCTTCAAACTGAATGTCCCTCCCACCTACTTCCTGTGAGTCTCCCTGTCCCTCCCATCTACTTCCTGTGAGTCTCCCTGTCTGTCCTCCTGAGTTCCTCTCACTCCCTATGGGTTTTTTTTCCTATGTTCACTTCCAGGCAACTGATGGCTTACTCCACCTCTTGACCTGTGGTTGACTTTATTTAATTCTGTTTACAATAAACAGAAAGCTCTTGGTTTAAATGTGTGTGCTAGGGCTGAGCTACACCACGACTAGAAATAGGTTTTTCCAGTAAATAATACAATCTCGGGAGTTCACCCTCTGATCAAATATCTTGTAACAGGATTTTTTTTTCTTTAGTAGGAAAGCTAAAGAATGCTAGCATACAGCACAAGAGGCAAAAATGCAAGGGATGAAGCCGCCATGCACATGCCTCATGAATGCCGTTATTTATGTGCATTCTATACGTTAAATGAGTCTTTGACAGACGCTTACATTGTTTTTATATGGTATTCTCGTAATGAGAAAGGAAAATGTCGTTTATGTCTAGCATCCAAGGTGATAGTACTGTGTCTTATACACAAAAGTTTCCACTAATGTGTTCACGACACATTAAATAATTAGATACTTGGTGCTGGAGATGTGGGTAAGAGTACACGCCATTCCTGCAGAGGACCAAAGTTTAGTTTGTAGTACCCAGGTGATGGCTCACAACCATCTGCCATTTCAGTTCCCAGGGATCTGATGCCTCTTCCAACCTCTGTGAGCATCAGACATACAAGTCGTGTGTGTATATACACACAGGCAAGGCATTCACACACCTAAATAAATCTAATTAAAAAAAAATACTTGGTAACTGCTTTATCTCAGTACTTTTAGACATTAGCAAGCATCGGAACCTTCTGGAAGTCAAGCTAAAACCCAGGTTACTGGGTCCTGTCCTGGAATGGCTTCAGTCAATCTAGCATGGGCCTGTGAATCTGCAGTTTTAACAAATTCAAATGGGGCTGCTGCCGGTCAGAGATGACATCTTGAGGACCGTTACCCAGAGCTCCCAGGCAGACTGTTGTACAAGTATTTGAGTGTTTCTGTGATTGAGAGAGTGTTGGTTGGAGCTTTGGATAGATCAAGAACTCATTATTATCTCTCTGCTTTTAAAATCTATTTTATTTATTCTTTGACATTTCTGTACGCAGTGTATATAATGTTTGCAACTCAAATCTCCTCTCCCACTCTCCCTGCCCACAGTACTTCCCCTTCCCACCTACCATTCTCTTCCTTCATCATTAATTCTGCATACATGTGGGTATTTTGCCAGCACACATGTATGTATTATGTGCACCATGTGCATACCAGGTGCCTGTAGAGGCCTGAAGAGAGTGTTGGTTCCCCTGGAACTGGGGACGCAAAGTGTCGCAGCCTTTATAGGGTTGCTAGGTATTGAGTCCTGGACCTCTGCAAGGGGCACCATGCTCTTAACTACTGAGCCGTCGCTCCAGCCCCTCCTCTTCTTTTTTAAAATAACATTTTTTTCGTTTAATTAATGATATTAGCAGCTGTCCTAATATTGCTGATCAGTTCAGATAATCTAGTATCTAGTGGCTGGCTTGGTGCCACCTGGGGAATTTGTTAGAAGCAGCCTAATGCCTAAATCAGCGTGGGACCCACCTTCTGACCCGCAAGGTCTCTGCAAGATATGAATACTTTCTGATGGATGGACAGCACTGGGGGACAACACTAAAGAGCCCTTTCCTCGTAAAGTGTCTAGGAAGGAGTGGTCAAGTAAAGAACCAGGCTGCCTCCACCTTAGGCTTCAAAGTCATCTTATAGAAAAGATAAGCAAGGCTCACTCCTGATTGCGATTAAATCTTTTTGTCAAGGTCTGTCCTATTCCCCACATGTAACCTTAACTACAATTGACTCTGTACTTTCTGTTCCAAGAATGGCAACCCCCTCATTGTTTCAAAAGTATAATAACCATCTTGCAACCCTACCTTTGTTCCGAAAGGGCTGTTTTGACTACTTATTGTCACAACCTTGCAATCCTGTCCTTGTGTCAGAAGGTTGTTATGACTAACTTGAAATGCCTGGGTTCTGTAACCCTGCCTATTTTGCTTGACCCCTACCCTTGGCCTATAAAACCTTTCTCTCTAATCCAATGTGGACCTCTCAGCCCCCCTCCCCTTTAGGGGGAGGCAGCCCATGAACAGGAATAAAAATGCTTGCTTTAATCATTTGGGCCAGGATGATTTGGGTTGAAGATCTTTCCCTTCCCGTCTTTGGGATTAACACAGGAACCTGGGCTGGCCTTGACGGTGTCCAGAGCTATGGTGAGCTGCTAAGTGCCTTGAAAAGACCCCAGTGGGCACTTTAAGGGAGCTGTGCCTCCATTTCTGGATAGCACTGGTGGACGACATTGAATGGCCACCAGGCTGGGCCTGAGGGTGGCTTGCTCAATAATGCCGTTTATATGAGAGCTTCAGACTGTGGCTGTCAGGCCCAACCAGGCCAATGAAAAGGGATAAAGAAAACAAGCTTTTCTGCGTGGCTTGGGGAAGGCAAGCAGAAGTGCAATTGGACACAAGAGTACATGCTATGCATAAATGGAGCCACACCCGGTAGAGCCCATCTGCTCACACGCTTCCTGGCCTACTCTATGCATGCCTGGGTATGGGCAGGACATTTCTAAAACAGCATAATCTTATGATCTATTGTCAGTCAAGGCAGGTTAGAGAATTTCTTTTTGGCTATAAGACAGAAGGTAGAAAAAACCTGAAATAACAGACTCTTAAGCTGGAGGGCTCCTAGGAGATCCTTTCCAATCCGGATGTGCATGTCCAGGCAGGTTCTGTATCTCTCAAGTGCCAAGAGTTGAAAGCCAGAGCCAGACCCAAGTCTTACATATAGCTTCTTTTGCCACTTTGCAGAGACATGAAACTAATTTGGGAGGAAATAAGTAAGCTCTAATTATTGGATTTTTTTTTTCAAGTAAAGAAAACCATCCATCTGGCTTGGACTGAAGCATGTCTAGGCCGATTCCTTTTTGAAAGCAAACCCAACACCAATCAAGCTTTCTTGGCATTCCACATTCTCACTCCTGGTTTATGGGACCTTTGCTCAGCCACAGATGTGGCCACAGTACATAGACCATGTCAACTTGACCGCCAGAGGTGTTACAGATACTTAGACCTGTCAGCAGACCATCTGTCTTCTACAACATTTCTATGGACAATGGTTGACCTCAGGCTTTAAAGGTCCTGTGTCTTTTTGCTATTGAGGTCATTTGACTTGCTGCGGTCACCCAACTGGCCAATGGCCTACTCCCTTCCTCTGTCCATCCCTAGGACATTTATGACTGATCAGCTTACCTTGGACACTGGATCACAAGGCCAAGTATGAGTGAAGCATGAATGGGGTATGAGTGGAGTGGTATATGTGGTGTGAGTGGAGTATGAATGGGGTATGAATGTGGTGTGAACAGAGTGTGAATGGGGTATGCATGGTGTGAGTGGAGTGTGAATGCAGTGTGAATGAGGTGTGAGCAGAGGGTGAATGGGGTGTGCGTGGTGTGAGTGGAGTGTGAATGCAGTGTGAATGAGGTGTGAGCAGAGTGTGAGCGGGGTGCGAGTGGGTGTGAATGCGGTGTGAATGAGGTGTGAACAGAGTATGAGTGGGATGTGTATGCAGTGTGAGTGGGTAGGGTGTGAATGATGTGTGAGCAGAATGTGAGTGGGGTGTGAGTGGGGTGTGAATGCGGTGTGAATGAGGTGTGAACAGAGTGTGAGTGGGGTGTGAGTGGGGTGTGTATGCGGTGTGAGTGAGTGGGGTGTGAATGCGGTGTGAATGAGGTGTGAACAGAGTGTGAGTGCAGTGTGAGTGGGGTGTGTATGTGGTATAAGTGAGTGTGTGAGCAGAGGGTGAATGGGGTGTGAGTGGGGTGTGAGAGGGGAAGCCCATCAGTCTGTGTTAGCACAGGGTCTTATTCCTGTTTCTTTCACCTTCTGTACCTTGAGAGAGGCCAAGACCGAGCATGTGGCTAGCCGTGGGCACTGAGCCCTGGGTCTGCCCTGAGCCTTCCCTGGCTTTTCCCTCAGCATTGAGTCCCTGTATGCACTTATGTGATCAGAAGGAAAGGTGCAGAAAGCTGCCTATCCACTGCTCACAGTGGCTATGTGGGACGGAGCTGGGCAGAGGAAGACAGTTCTTTAGTCCTGATTTATGTCTGCTCTGCTTGGCATGTTTCAATCAGCATAGGTTACTCACAACTCTAAAAGTTCAATAAAATTAAAAAGCGAGTTGCAAGAAGAGGCATATGATGTCATGCGCATGGAATCCAAAACGTTTCTAACATCCCGTAGCCTCCCATGGGGTTCATGCAGCAACTCACTATACTGCCGTAGCAGCCCTACCCTCTGTAGCTAGTAACTCCTGACTTTCTCAGAGGGCTACACAGCAGCTGGGAAGAGCCGATGCGGTCAGAAGGGCTGAGGTCACGAGTGGTGGTCTCAACTAAAATGGTGACATTTTGTTTCATGAAGGAGGAAGAAGAGGAGGAGGAGAAAGAGGAGAACTAAAGTTCTAAAGGTCAACATGATGAAAGATGAAAGTTCACTGGAACTGGTGACCTACGCTTGAGGGACTGCAGTCCTTCACGTACCTCTCCTTGTCCTAGAAGTCTTCCCTAGAAGTTATATATACATATACATCATATACATAAAGCTACTTAACTACAGTAAAAGGGGAAGAATTTTTCTTCCCTGATGTATAAGACATCATCTAGTAACCCCTACATACAGACATAAGGAAGAAGGACTGAGGGACGGGAAAGGGAGAGGGAGAGAAAGTACCAAAGTATGCTTAGACCGCTGGTCTCTTTTCTTCTGGTTTTCTTTATTTCCCCACAGGGTCTTGTTCAGAAATAAGCACAGGAAACAAACATTAAAGTCTTCTTAGTGGATGGATGGATGTACGGATGGATGGATGGGTGGATGGATGGGTGGATGGATGGGTGGATGGATGGGTGGATGGATGGGTGGATGGTTGGGTGGATGGATGGATCAATCAACAAGCAGACAGATGGACAGACAACTT
The DNA here is from genome assembly GCF_021556685.1 of Rattus norvegicus. Lineage (NCBI taxonomy): Eukaryota > Metazoa > Chordata > Mammalia > Rodentia > Muridae > Rattus > Rattus norvegicus. Next base: position 98,949,206 of record NC_141547.1, read on the forward strand.
GAATGAACTAATCGTTGCCAGCTCTCAGCACAGGTAGGCGCCTGTCTTCTCCAGGAAGCTCATGGAGACCGCCCTTGACGTTTTGGGATTCCCTTATGGATATATAACCAAATCCTGAAGTCAGGCTACTGAGCACCAGCCAGTCCGAGTCTAAGTACCTCCAGGTGAGACGAGTGGTTAGAACAGGTTAGCTCCTGCCAATGTCACCTGTGCCCTGCTGAATGTTCCCAGTTTCCTGCCCTGTTCTAAGTTCAGACCTGTAGCTGTGCTGAGATGACCCAGACCCAGTGCTGGGCGAGAGTCGTAGCTAAGAGGACCCAACAAGGAGGAGGAAGCCACCAAGGAGATCCTTGCTTAGTCTCTGCCACCAACCAGTGTTGGGACCTCGGTGAAGGAAATCATCTGGGCTGTGGCTTCCACTCTGTAAAACAATGGGCTGCGTGTGCTCGCTGCTGCTGTGTAGATGTAGCTCCAGTGAGGGGAGAGCCTATGTCACAGCTTGGTGCCACACTGGCTATAGCTTCAGGGAATTGCCAAAGTGTCAGGGAGTGGTAAGCACATGAGAGCCAATTGGCACCATAGCCAGCCAAACAGCAGCAGTGCAGCCAAGGACAAGCCAGCTCCATCAACGTGGTCGGGATGCTAAAGTCACCATGGCTGGGCTTCTGCTGGGTGTGAACCACATTTCTTTATGTAAGGCTTGTTACAGCAACATCTTTTCTCGGGTGAGTGATGCCAGGCCCCTGACCACATGGCATTTATGGCCAGTTTTTGTCGAGTTTAAGCTTGAAGTAGAAGCAGGAAGAGTACTCAGCAGCCTTGACACCGCCTGACTCTCCAACTTCATGTTCAGGGAGTAGCTGGAGTTGTCAAAGGTCCTTCCCCACCCCCACATGACAAGAGCCTGTAGGGAGGGTTCTATGCTCAAAGCCATAGGAAGCTGAATGTAGCTTGGCCTGAGAAGCTTAGCTACAGGTCCACACGCCTTTCAGCTGCAGACCTCAACTTGGATTCTGAGCTCTGTCCTCCTCCGTGAGCCACACAGCCCCATCACTGGAAGGAAGGCTGCTGACTTTGCTCTTGGGAATATCAGATGAGAAGGCATGTGTTACAGTTTCAGCCCTGAGTTGAGCACTTCATTAGTGTCCAGTGAACGGACATCTCTTCTCACAATCAAACCCAGCTGTCTTAGTTAGGGTTTAACTGCTGTGAACAGACGCCGTGACCAAGGCAACTCTTATAAGGCTGGCATACAGGTTCAGGGGTTCAGTCCATTATCATCAAGGCAGGAACATGGTAGCATCCAGGCAGGCCTGGTGCAGGAGTTGAGTTCTACATCTTTACCAGAAGGAAGCCAGGAACAGACTGAGCATCCTCAGGCAGCTAGGAGGAGGGTCTCCAAGCCCACCCTACAGTGACACACTTCCTCCCAGAAGGCCACACCTCCTAATAGTGCCACTCCCTGGGCCTAGCATTTGCAAACCATCACATCAGCCTTCAGTACTTAACTGAGGGCTTGATGCTAGCACAGGGCTCGGGGGTGGGCCTGTTGCAAAGGGTCCTAGACAGGGAGGGAATAAAGAAGCCTAATGCTTCTTACAATCTTGTCATCACTTAATCTCACAGGTCCCTGGCAGAAGCATGAGTATCATTGTATCAGCTGCCTGTGGCCTCTGCTCAAAGGCGTCTGGAAGGTCCTGCTCAGGCAGGTCTCCAGCCTGCTGCTCAGACATCCCCTGCTGAGAAGACCTCCATTGTCAGCATGGTGCTCTCGGGGACTTGATCTATTTATTTGTTTGCTTATTAATGTATTTATTTATCTTTTTTTTTTTTTTTTGTGAGACAAGGTTTCTCTGTGTAGAACTGTCCTAGAACTGTAGACCAAGTTGGCTTCAAACTCAGGGATCCACCTGCCTCTGCTTCCCAAGTGCTGGGCACACACCACACAGTGATTTACTTCCTAAGACAGCCCTCTTCGAAATTACAATCCTCTCACCTCCACCTCTCAAGAAGACGATTCCATGGCTGTCCAGAGAGTCATGGGGGTAGGGGAAGCAGTGGGAAGAGGTGAGGCTACAGAGATATGGAAACCCGGTCCTGAAGGGTCCTTGCAGGCCTGCTCCAGAGTCAGACTTTGCTCCTGGGACAGTGGGACACCAAAGAGCAGTTCTGGATAGGGCACCACAGCCTGACACTCACTCCCTTGGGCCGGGTGTGGGGAATGAACATTGCTTTAGATGTTAAGGCTGCTGGGCTCCAGGGGCAAGGGCTTATTGTGTAAGCAGACATGGGAGGTGGAATAGTTCAAACAACACTATTGGAGGCTGGGTCTTGCTGGTCATGCACCGCCTCCTCTCCAGTAGCAGTAGATCCTAGAGGGGAAGTGAAACAAGACAGCTGGGAGCTAAGAGACCTCAGGCAACTCGTGAGAACAGACTCTTGGGAGGCAGCTTTAATGAGAGGAAAAAAGGCTACTTAAACCTTTTGGGGTGAGTAGGGGCTATGGGATTAGGGTACATCCTTGACCAGGACTAGGGTGTTGGGGATACCTCATTAGCATAATTAATTCCAGGTGCTGCTAGATGTGACCTTATAAGGGGAGAGAAAGTTTAACCTAGCTACTAGGCTCAGGTGACTTGGGGGATGGGAGGGAGCTACAGTCCCAGCCTTTCTGAACACACTCTCTGAAGTAAATGTTATGCATCTTCTTTGCCTGATTCCACTTCCCGCCTCTACTGCACTTTGAAGCACAAGCTACTATTCTTCCTCTAAGAATCTGTCTGCCTTCACACACACACACACACACACACACACACACACACACACACACACACACACGCACACACACCACGTGTTCTAAAGTCTTTACTGGATGAAAAAATACACTGAAGAAAAAGGCCGGGTTGGGGATTTAGCTTAGTGGTAGAGCGCTTGCCTACCAAGTGCAAGGCCCTGGGTTCGGTCCCCAGCTCTGAAAAAAAAAGAAAGAAAGAAAGAAAGAAAGAAAGAAAGAAAGAAAGAAAGAAAGAAAGAAAGGAAGGAAGGAAGGAAGGAAGGAAGGAAGAAAGAAAGAAAGAAAGAAAGAAAGAAAGAAAGAAAGAAAGAAAGAGGCCGTGCTCCTCATGATACTGTGGGGCCCCGACACTGACGCTGGAGAATTCCTGTCATAGGTAGTTGCCCACTTCTAGAATCTAGAGACTATGGTGAGGTTGACACCAAAGGGACAGGACACTGGACACCCGGATACCTATCCCTGGCACCCTAGGCATAACTCATACACTCTCTGTGCACTGACAACAGAAACCTAGCTCTCCACCTTGGCTCTCCCCTGCGCTGTGCTCGCTCAACCCTGGCTTTCCCCTATGAGCACCTGTGTTGTCTAGGGCACACCTGGGTTTTCACAGACCCTGGATTCAGTTGCAAATAACAGGAGTCTGAAAATAATTGGCTTAACCAAATTAGCCCAATGGGTTTTCAATTTCCCAGGTGGTCAGACCTGGTGTGGAAGCCTCTTGAGTTCCTGTGGGGGCTGCTCTGTCTATATTTCTGCTCCCCACCCCAAGCACATGCCACAAGGCACATGTTCTCTTGTTCTCGAGACGGTCAACGTACCCTCTGGTGTTTTGTCCTCAGTCTCGGGAAGATGGGAGGGCATGGCACGGCAAATAGAAGCCAGGGCCAAAAGAGCTTCCTCAGAAACCTTTTTATGTGACTTTAATTCACTCTGACAGCAAGAGAGCCAGTGCTTCTGTGAGAGCAAGCAAAACCAGACTTCCGTTAGTCAGCGTGACACAAGTTCCTGAACAGGAGTGGCTCGGTCAGTGGCGCCCTCTGCAAGGCTGATTGACTGATTAGGGGTTCAGTGACTGTGAAAGGCTGGGTAGTGCAGGCCTAGAGCCAGATTATCTCAGGACAGCAGAAGCCCTCTTCATTACCTCTCTCTATACCGCATTTATATCTTTGTGACCATTTGGTAAATCCCTTATATCTACAAACAGAACTGTAGGTTTAGATTTTTCAAAACCTACTTTTAATAAGGGTTCTTAAGTGCTTTAACCTCCCTTCTAGCCCACCACCCACCATAGGGAGTGGAAGAGAAAGGTTAATAGGATACAGGGAGAGTGGACTTGTTTAAAAACATTCCTCGGAGCAAATCCAGTCTGCATTGTCAGGATATCAGCGGTTCGGTTCACAGGAATCAGCCACGGCACCTCGATCCAACGGAAGCTGTGAGGCTCTACTGTTCAGAAGTTCACCGAGGCGATTTTGATCTCCAACTGTCAGGACGCCAGCAGTCCAGTTCAGTAGTGTCCGGATAACAAACACCAATCAGCAGCGGTGGCACAGCCTAGCAGAAACAGCCAGGCCTCCACCGAATCCACACAAGTCAGCAGGGGCTCCTAGGACCAGCAGGGACGTCAGGAGAAGTTCTCTGCTCTACCTCTCTCGAAGAAGTGAAGACCAGCGAAGACACCAGACCAATGAAGCGTTGCAAAGCTAGCCGTGCAAGCCCACTGCCACTGTCTGTTCAGTCCCACTTATATGCCCTCCAAACATCACGTGTCCTCTCTCGGGTCTTGCCTCAACAAAACACATGAGTCTGTATGAGCCAAAACATCCAGAAACTTACACTTCACTCTGCCAATCGGCCCAAGTCTAAGGAAGTGGCAAGAAGCCACCAGAAGTTTTTTTGGTGCATTTTTCTCTCTATGGAGTCACAACAAACAAACAACAGTACAGCATCCCAACGCCATCCAATGCCGCCCACAGTCTGTTGGGTTATGTTTGTATTCCTTCAAAACATGCGTCTTTTCATGTGTCTGCTTTAGCAAGATATCCTTTCACCCGTGTGTCCAGCAAAGTACCAGTTGACACAACTGACTTTCCAAAGAAACCAAAAGTTTCCACTTCACAGAGCACTAATTTCCAGTCAACAAAAAAAGCTAGAGATGCTGTCAGCCAGCTGGCATCTGAGGCCTGGGGCAGAGAATTCCCATGTTCCCCTAATCTACCTACCTGACCAACACATTTTGAAAATGCCTCCACGTATGGCCTCCTTAGTTCTGTTACTATTAAAAGTTCACAAAACTGATTCTTACAAGTAAAGTGTGACCTCTCAGAAATGTGGGTTATGAAAACGGGAACATAGCTTTCTGGGATGTAAGGTTCTTGCCACAATTATATTACTTAAAAACTCCAAAGCATCCAGGCAATGGTGGTTCACTCCTTTGTTCCCAGCACTTGGGAGACAAAGACAGGTATAGTGTGAGTTTGAGGATAGCCTGGCCTACAGAGCAAGTTCCAGAACAGCCAAGGTTATATGGACTATAAGCCCTGTCTTGGGAAAAAAAAACACATACTCTCACACACACAGTCTCTCTCTCTTTCTCTCTCTCTCTCTCTCTCTCTCTCTCTCTCACACACACACACACACACACACACACACACACACACACACACAGAGGTGGGGGGGAGAGGGAGAGAGGGAGAGGGAGAGGGAGAGGGAGAGGGAGAGGGAGAGGGAGAGGGAGAGGGAGAGGGAGAGGGAGAGGGAGAGGGAGAGGGAGAGGGAACTCCAGAGCAGTGAAATAACTAAGGGCCCCATGCTGGTGCCACCAGGGGTGTAGAGAAAAGCACAACCACTCCTGGAAAAACGTTTACTGTGGCTTTTCCTTTTACAGAGGTGTCTATAATAAACCATAGGCAAGGTCTTGCTATGTAGCCCAGGCTAGCCTCTGACTTGCAATCCTCCCATCTCCACCACCTGAAACTAGTTCCCAGGGCTAAAATGCATGAGTCTTCTACAGTGCTGAGTACTGTGCTAGCAATAATTATACACCAGTTCCACAATAATCTTAGGATTAGAAGAAATATATCAAAGAAAGAAAAACCTAAGCAAACATTTACAATAGCATTGGCACCGACCTATTTTTTTTTTTTTTTTTGGTTCTTTTTTTCGGAGCTGGGGACCGAACCCAGGGCCTTGCGCTTCCTAGGTAAGCGCTCTACCACTGTGCTAAATCCCCAGCCCCAACACCGACCTATTTTTAAAGGATTCCTGTAAAGCCAGTTCCCAGGAACCCCCTGCCCATTGAGGCCATGGCTCAGGGGTTTGAGTCTGGGGCCAATTCCCTTGTGTAACCTGGCATTTCGCAAACAGCGGTAGCCTCTACAAGTCTCTTGCCGTGTGAGAGAAATAATAAGTAGACGGACGCTAAGAGGTTGTTTTTTTCCCCCAGTGGAGACACTGCCAAATCTGAGTGTGAGAAAGCTTTCAGGAGGGGTGGGACTCACACACTGCAAAGTAAAACAGGAGGAAAGGAACAGAGCCTGGTCACAGTGTCTGTGGATTTGCAGAAGTCCTGGAAATCGATGTGTGCTAAGGAAAGGAAGCCTGAGCTGCCTGGCTTTCCTGTGCCTCAGTTCCCCTGCCTTTCAAATGACAGCCCTACCGCCTTCTACACAGGGTGACTGAGATGCTACGGTTTGCTGAGCTCCCCGAAAATGTTTTGAAAAAGCATTTTGTCGACGTAAGATATGGTGTGAAAGTTAGCGTTGTCTGGTAGCCTATGAGAAATCAGAGAGGCTTGGGCAAACTGAGCTTATTTTTTTTTTAAAGATTTATTTATTTTATGTATGTGGGTACACTGTCACTATATTTAGACACACCAGAAGAGGGCATTGGATCCCATTACAGATGGTTTATGAGCCACCATGTGGTTGCTGGGAATTGAACTCAGGACCTCTGGAAGAGCAGTCAGTGCTCTTAACCGCTGAGCCATCTCTCCAGCCCCCAAACTGAGCTTATTAAAAACATTGTCTCACCCGTGAAGAGGGGCACGATAAGCTTTCATCTTGTCTCTGTGTTCTGAAAAAAAATCAGCATTTGTCTTGTTACCCAACTATATAAACCCAGGCCTCCCTGGAGACCCCTTTTCCTATTTGTCCCCCACTCATTCCCCCCTCCCCCGAAACTGTGTGTTTTAAAAGTCCACCGTCTATCTGGAGAGGGAGGCCAGGATGAATTGTGTTTGGTTTTAAGGTCAGAATGGAGATAGGCCTACCTAGGTCCTCTGCAGAACTACCTTTACAGAACAGGACCCTCTGGTCCCAGTTAACCCTTGACCCGGGCATCCTGCTCCCCTGAAGATAGGCCTGTGCCAGCCTGCTGAATGGCAGTTGTAGGGGAGCGAAACCCCTGTGGCCTTTATGCCCTGGAGTTCCACTTCTCAGGGTAGGATCTTTCCTCACTCTGTTCCCAAAGCAGCTGCTTCTGCCGTCCCTGCTCTGAAGTGGAGCCTTGTCCTCATTCCAGACCAGGGTCTGGCTGGCTTGTTGTCCTATGGAAGCAGGCACAGTTGGGAGCTCTGTATAAAGGGTTCTACACTGGATACAACTGACTTCAGTTGTCATCTGTCACGGGCTGCCCTCTGACTTGAGGGACATTTGCAACATCCTTGGCCTCTACCCACTAGGTGTCAGTTGGTCCCCTCCCCATGTTGTGACATCCCCTAATGTCCTTAGACATTGCCAACAGTATCACTAGTTGAGGGTAACTAGGGTAAAGCTCCACCCAGGAGATCCTGCTGTCCTGGCTGTCTCTTCACCAGCCGCCACGGAAACACCTTCCTTCCAGGCTCAGAGATTGGCTGGCTATCTGCTCTGTGGGATAGTTGTTGACATTTTGGCCTCTAAATCCCGTTCTGGGCTTGGGATGACTTAGCCATCATGAGTGGGAGGCAAAGCGGAGCGCCATAAGCGCCAATTCTGAGCACAGTCTCTCAGCCTCACAGCAGTAGGTGGCCAAAGGAATGCACCTGCATCCGACTTCAAACTTCCATAGAATCAACTTTGCCACCTCTGAGAAGAGGGTGGGGGCGTGACTGGACGGCAGAGCATACTGCCCCCAGTGGCTGTGTGTGGCTCTGCACCTAAGGCAGCTACTCATTTTGTCCTCCACAACGGCGACTGAGCATGCTCTCAATGGCGCTCATTGCAGACTGCTAAGGACTTTTCTTTCCTTTTTTTTTTTTTTTTTTTTTTTTTAGATAGGAGTCTCATGTAACACACACTAGCCTCCTAAAGAGCTAACTAGGCATGACCTTGAACTTCTGACCCTATATGCTGGGATTATGAATGCGTGTCACCATGCCACACACATTTTCTTTTTCCATTCCCACTCTATGAGGGTTTGATCCCCTGGACAAGCCCTCTCTTCTCTTCATTGGCTTCGTGCTAGCCAAGTCTTGAAGCATTGGAAGCACTGTTTGCTCTACAATTTTTTTTTTAAGATTTATTTGTTTTACTTAGGAGTACACTGTCTCTGTCTTCAGACACACCAGAGGAGGGCATCAGATCCCATTACAGATGGTTGTGAGCCACCATGTGGTTGCTGGGACTTGAACTCAGGACCTCTGGAAAAGCAGCCAGTGCTCTTAACCTCTGAGTCATTTCGCCAGCCCCCCTCTACAATTTTTTTAAAAACCCTCTGAATGAAGAGGCAGCTCCCAGCTCACACTGCCTGACTTATATGGAACCTCAGTTCACCATCATCACAGAGTATCCATCACCACAGGGTATCCATCCCACAGGGTATCCATCACCACAGGGTATCCATCACCACAGAGTATCCGTCACCACAGAGTATCCATCACCAAGGGGATCCATCACCACAGAGTAGGAGTAGCAAAATAAGTCTGTGGAAGAGGTAGGGCTGGGGGCAGGGGCAGGCATTGTTCTTAGAGAATGTATGGATCCAAAGGGGCTGGGGTGGAGATCTGGGCCAGGGGAAAGGCATAATAAAGCAAGCATTGTGTGTGTGTGTGTGTGTGTGTGTGTGTGTGTGTGTGTGTAGAGGTGATCACTAGATCTTGTAGTGCACGAAGAGATGTACAGGAAGTCCTGTCCGTAATTGAAGCTTTGCGAGCTGACAGCAATTGCAATGAATATAATGGGAGGAAGTTTACTTCACTTGATTCAGAAAGCATCACTCAGCTTTATAAAACAAACTTGACATTAGTGGAAAACACACAACGCACATTCGATAAGCCGCAAAGAAAATACAAAACACTAATAACCCTAAGAAAATGTGGAGACACATCAGAAATAAAACAAACAAACAAACAAACAACCATGAAGTCACAGCTTGCTTCCTCTCATGAGGTAGAAGCAGGAATAAGGACTTTCCTTGTGGGCTGTGCTACAGTGAATTGTCTCAACTGGGGGCAGGGGGTAAAGATTGAAGAGCTGGAAAGAATGGCTGGGGCACTCATCGTGGGACAACCAGGAAATGTCCTTGTTTGTTGCTACTTAGCTGCGCACTCCTGCTTTGCAGACTGTGTGATCGAGGCTTGCCTGGCACCTCTCTGGCCCGGGCTTCCGTATCTCCCACACAGGGTGTAAGCACATCTTTGTTAGCCAGGTTAACCATTTGCTAATGTGCATCCCGCAGAGCCTGACGTGTAATGAATGCCTGGCATAATCAATACAAGCAGGATTGATTGTCATAGCGGCATACACAGGAAGTCACCTGAGTGTCCAGAAAGAAAACAGTCAATAAAGCATGTCACAATTATAGAATATTTGTGACCCAATGGTGCAAGAAGTAAGCAAGAGTCTCACAAAAATGAAAGGGACATTGTGCTATGTATTTCTCTAAATGCATGACCTACCTGGGCCACAGAGCAAGTTCAAAGACAGACTGTGTCAAAAGGAAAAAGAAAATAAAAGAAGGTTGCACTTAGAGGAAGAATGCTTGCCTAAGACACATGAGGCACTAGGTTTAACCCAGTCCCTGAAATAAACAGGACCAAAACCATATTGGTGAATACCAAGACTTTATTTTTTTTAAAGGTTTATTTATTTATTTTATGTATGTGAGTACACTGCCATTGTCTTCAGACACACCGGAAGAGGGCATTGGATCCCATGACACATGGTTGTGAGCCACCAGGTGGTTGCTGGGATTTGAACTCAGGACCTCTGGAAGATCAGCCAGTGCCCTTAACCGCTGAGTCATCTCTCCAGCCCATACTGCAACTTTATATTTAGTTATTTATTTGGGTGGATTGTTTGGCTTTGTTTTTATTTTTTTTAAGACAGGGTATCTCTCTTTAGCTCTGACTGGTCAGAAACTCACTATGTAGCCCAGGACGCCCTCCTCCAACTTTGGCAATTGTCTTGCCTTTGTCTTCTAACTTCTGGGCTCATTGCTGTGAACCACCACACTGGTTTTGTTTTCTGCTTGCTTCTCTTTTTGAGGCTCACACAGCAAAGGCTGATCTCAAACTTGCAATGTGGCAGAGGCAGGCCATGAATTCTCCCAAACCACCACAGGACACACAGTCGAACAAAGTTTTAGAGCAGTGTCAGGTTCAAAGCAAAGACAGAGTGGAAAGTACTGTGTTCCCAGGATGCTGTTCCACATGAGCATCCAGGGTCCCCAGGCGGCAAGCACACTGGCTATGACCAGTGGGCCCCTCTGATACTGACCCAGAGCCACGATCTGCAGAGCATTGCCGTTGCATGTTGTGTGGACTTGTAGATAGTAAGATAATACACACCCACCACTGTACACCCTGAGGAACATTTCCATGAGCTCAGAGCCTCCATGCTCTGCCTACCCACCCCTCCTCCCTCTGACTCCTGCCAATCCATCTTCCTGCCTCTCCAAGTGCTGCCTGTTTCTGGAATGTGGAGTCAGGCAGCCTTTCCACAGAGGAACAGACATTCACACACCCTCTTGTGTTCTTTCTTGCTTCGTTGGTCTTGCTGGATCACTAAGGTAGGGATAAAGAGGTGGGAACGTCAGTGTGTGGCGGGTGTGTGTGTGGACCTTATGGTTTTCCTAGGGAGCAAGGTGGCCGGTATGACTGCAGAACATTTGGCTTTCTAAGAGACTGCCAAGCTGTCTGCCAACGTTTTGCATTCCCAGGAAGCTTGAGAGTCCATGCAACTGCAGGTCCCCACCGACGCTGTGTGTCGTCTGGGTTTTGTCTGTTCTGATCAGCACGGTTTCAACGTGCAGCTCCTCATGGTGACAAATCCTTTAAAGTACTTTACCTTATTTTCCCAATCATGTCTGTCACCTCTCAGGACGTTTCCACGGATTACCAGCTATGGCGATGAGTAATGCGGCACTGCAACATCCCTGGGCCAAGACCGAGAAGGAAGAATGGCCTTGACAAAGCTGTCGGCCATCAAGACTATTGCGCACTGGCGCATGGCTGAGCCCTTTAGCACAGGGCACAAAGTAAGGGACGTCCCTGAAGGTGGCGAGTCAAGAAAAGTAGCTGTTGTTATTTAAGGTTTTGTGTTCCTTTATTTACTGGAGGTGGGTGCTGCATGTGTCGCGGCACTGGTGCAGAATTCAGAAGACAGCTTGTAGGCGGTGGTTATGTCCTTCTACCATGCAGGTTCTGGGTGTTGAACTCAGGTCATTATGCTTGGTAGCGAGTATCTTGACCACTGAGCCATCTTGTCAGCCTGTAGCTGTTTATTGTTGTTGTTGTTGTTGTTTTTGTTTGTTTTGTCTTTTGTTTTTTTTTTAAGTGGTTTAGGGTAAGGGAGATAGCTCAGTGGATAGAGCTCTTGCCACACAAGCTTGACAGATTCCTGGCACCTACATAAATGCCAGGTAGATATGGCAACCCACTTGCCATGCAACACTCTGAAGGTGGAGAAGGGGCATTTCAGAGGCAATCCTAGTTGAATGAGTGATCGGCTCTGCCTCAGTATACAGAGAGAGGACAGCAGAGGAGGAAGACACGATCTGGCTTCCACACAAACCTTCACACATACATGTGCATCTGCACACACCTGCTTGCTAAAACATGTGCAAATATGTATGCATACACACATGTGTTTGTGTGTCACACATACATGCATGTATGTGTGTATGTATGTATGTATTGTATTGTATGTATACAGGTTTTGCCTGTAGTCACAGACTGAAGCAGAAGACTCACCTTGAGTTTGAGGCTAGCCAGAGTTACATAGTAAGGCCCTCCCTCTCTCAAAAAGAGTCATTTTTTTTTAAAAAAGAGAAAAAGGTTTAAAATTAAGTCCAATCAAATAAGTCAAAGCAAACAAAAATCCACTTGCTCTTGATTTTTTTTCTCCATTGCAAAATTTTAATTGAATTTTATCTCCTTTATAATTATTGTGGTGTGTGTGTGTGTGTGTGTGTGTGTGTGTGTGTGTGTGTATGCTTGAATGTGCCACAACACCAAACCAGAAGTCAGAGGAGAGCTTTCAGGAGTCTCTCTCCTTCTAGCATGGGATTCCCTCCTTTCCGGTCAATGGCCCCTGCCCACGTAGGCCGGCTGTACATTCAAAAAACAGCCCTGATTCCTTATCCTTCTGCTTCCGCTTTCCAAGAACTAGGATCACAGATGTCCCCTGCTGTGCCCAGCTTGACAGTCCGATGTCTATCCTCTGAGCTACAACCCCCGTGCAGACACAGAAGGAACCGGAAAGTGTTTGTGATCTAAGTCTGAGTGAAGTCCCAGCCCTCCCTGGTGCCCGCGCCCTCGCTGAGGCTGAGCTGCCCACCATCCAGCCAATATTACAGCTGCACAGGGAGTCAAAGGATGTCCTGGCCCGGAAAAATTGACCTGGTTTAAATATTGGCAGGAGCGCGCTGGGATCTCACTAAGGTTGCCTTCCCTTGAATTACCCATGACCTGGCAGGTGGTAAAGGTCTAGGGAGTGCTTTGTGTGGCTTCCGTGCACGTAGCAGGCAGGACCAATATTTGCTCTCTGATGCCGAAAGAGAGGCGCTGCTGAGGCTTTTTGATGCTGCTCAGTCAGTGCCTGCTGGGAAATACGCACAAGAAGGTTCTGGGCTCTGGGCCCCGGCGAACACCCCACTGGCTGAAGTTTGGATGCTCTGGGTTCCTTTCCGGAAACACAAAAACCCCAAGAGAGCAGTTGAGGGACAGCACTGGCTTTGTAACTGGGCACTGCAGCCAGATCACAGAGGTAGCGGCCACTTGAAAGGCTTCGAGAACAAAATCAATACAGGCCTGACTAGCCAAGATCTCACAACAGCTTCAGCTGTTTGTTGGCTCTGACATGGAAATAGTGCAAGCCGGGGCTCCAGCTGCCCCTGGGGGATGGGCCAGCTGTTGGTAGCCCCTCAGCGGAGCCCCAAGAATAGGATCTTATCTCTCCGACTGAGCTCAATGGCCTGAAGAGGTCTTATCTCTCAGACAGAGGTCAACAGCCCAGAGAGGAACTAATAGAAAAGCACAGCTACCCAGGGTAGCTTCCTCCTCTGCTGGTAAAATGTCACACGTGTGCATACGCAGTTACTGATCTCTGCGACCCAAGAGGGGAAGGTCATGTGACCTACCCAAGGTCACCCACCTGGTAAAGTCAAAAGCCAGATTCCAACACACACACACCCCCTAGAAGCCCAGTCACTTTCCACATCGACACACCGCCCACTCTATGGAGCATTGAGTTACAGTGTCACGGTCACGTAAGCACATCCTAGGGTCCCAAAGTACAGACTTAAAACATTTTGCTATTGAGGCACGCGACACTGACTTGGAATTCCCAACTACTTGAGAAGCTGAGGCAGGAGCATTTTAAAGGTTTAAGGCCTCCCTGAGCAATTCAGTGAGACCCTATCTCAAAGTAGAAATGAGAAAACGGATATGGGGACAGTTTAGCTGGCAGAGTACTTGCCTAGCATGTGTGAGACCTTTAGTTCACTACCAGTGCTGCAAACTATAAAATATGGTAATTGTTTTATTGATCAAATTTCCTTTCTCACCTTGGAAAACTGCCATTGTCTCTGTGTCCTGGCTACAGTCCCCATGAAGCCTTCCCACAAAGGCTTCTTGGGCTTCCCAACGATCCATTGAGATCGTCTGAGACCCTCAAGTCTGGTGGGGGAGTTTGCCCCTCACTCCCTCTAGAAGAATGACCATGCTTCCTAGGGAGAACCTAATAAGACATGGAGACAGGTACCTGGTGAAGAAGCTTTCCCCTTCACGGTTGCCACCTGAATGAGAGCCAGTCGAATAGCTTCTGAGACCCTGGTCTCAGGGATAGCAGGATGGTTGTGTGTCTTTGAAAATAGAGGGCTGGTTTTAAATTCCTTGGCATCGTACACTGCTAATGAAACTGTTCTTCTCCATGCTCTTGAAGATTGTAGAAAAGGGGCAGCCACAGATCCATAATATAACCTCATTTCTGGGGAAATAGAATACATGTATTCATTCATGTGTTGTGTTAGGAAATAGCCTGAAGGAGCACTCCACACTCCGGCAGGGAGCTCCAAGGTAGCTCAAAGCCAGAGCTGCACCCTTGTAAAAACCTTCACACCTTTACCACTCCCCCATACACTATTTAATGTTTCTGTAACAGTGTGAACTGATTTTACGCGTCTTTATTTGCACAGAGTAAAGTTCGGTCTCTTTGGCGTCTGGCTCTGCAAGTTCTGACAAATGTGTAAATAGACTGTGTGCCCACCACCAAATCAGGAGGAAGACACGTCCAGCCAGCTGTCTTGTCTTGCTTACTTGTATTTCATTTTCCCAGAGACAAGACTATAGTATTCCTACGGATCTGCAATTGCTCCTTTCTTTCTTTCTTTCTTTTTTTTTTTTGGTTCTTTTTTTTTTTTTTTTTTTTGGAGCTGGGGACCGAACCCAGGACCTTGCGCTTCCTAGGCAAGCGCTCTGCCACTGAGCCAAATCCCCAGCCCCGCTCCTTTCTGTTACTATGAAGAGACGCCATGTCCAAGGCAACGTATAAAGTAAAGTGCTTGACGGTTAGCTTGTGGTTTCAGAAGGTTAGAGTCCCTGACCATCGTGGCAAGGAGCATGACATCAGACAAGCAGGCATGGCGCTAAAGCAGTAGCTGGGAGCTTATATCTTGATCCACAACCAGGAGGCATAGAGAGTTAACAAAAAATAGCAAGAGTCTTTGGAATCCTCAAAGCACACCCCCAGGGACACACCTCCTCCTCCAAGGCCACACCTCTGAATCCTTCCCAAACAATTCCATCAAGTGAGGACCAAGCATCCAAATCTATGAGCCCGTGAGGAGAGGGAGGGCATTCTCATTCAAACTACCACACTGAAAAAAATAATGTTATCATCCTTCTGTACCTGAACCTGGTCTTCTCCATTACTACTCTTAGAAAAGAATAACCTTGGCACCTCACAGAGAAACTCACGAAGAAAGCACTGTTTGCTTTTTGCTGTTAATAGATCAGAGTCCTGTGTGTCCTGGGCTGACCAGGAAACCACTGAGTAACTGAGGGTGGTTTTTAACTTCTGGGTCCTTCTGTTGCCATCTCCCAACTGCTGGGGTTACAGGCATGCGCCCCCACTCCCCAGCCCATTCACCGTGGAGTATCCAACCCAGGCTTTGCATGAGGTAGGCAAGCATACTACCAGCTGAGCATGTAACACCGGTGGTCCTATCTTTCTACTGTTTAAAATACTTCAATGTCTCTCACTAAGCTGCACAGTCTGGCTTTGAACTCATGCTAGTTCAGTCCGGTTTGAACTTACAGTCTTCCTGCTTCAGCCTTTATAGTAGTTGGGAATCTAGGTCTGAGCTATCAAGCCTGGCCTCAAGCCATTTGGGGATAAAGGGCAAAGCTTGGAACTCATGACCCGAAAGGCTATGGTGAGTGTGAGGACAGCAAGGGAAGCACTCTGGGGAGGGACCTACCCCATGCCTCCGACTGCCTTCTGTCCATCTGAGTGTCTGGGCTGAGTGTAAGATTTTCACCTTTTGAGACCATGCAGACCCCCGCTGCACCCACTTGTATCTGGGAGAAGTGATGCTGTTTTGGACTGGGGGTATCGGATAGAAAGACTGTCTCCGAAGACCTGGGGCCACAGTGGGGCGAGTAGAGCTTGGGAGTTGCCCTCTGGGTCTTCCTCTGAGAAGGTGTGTCATTGGTCCTGCCAGTGAAAACTTCTAACAAGTACCCTGGTGTGGCCTAAGGGCGGCTCAGGAGCTCCCAGAAGAGAGGGGTCACTGCTTGAGAGCTTCTCTTCAGGTCCCGGGAACTTGGCAGGAGAGAACCAGCCCTTCAACATCCTTGGAAACTTGTTTGACAGCGAATTCTCAGGCCACCCTCGAGGCAGCTGAACCGAAAGGCCAAACCACTGTTTAGTCCCCAGGTGACTGTGATGTATTCTGAAGTTTGAGACGATTTAGGAACTGAGTTCTGAGACTGGGGAATATAGCTAAGTATGGCAAAACCCAACCAACCAACCCTCTTTGCCACCCCAGGCTACCTGGCTCGCGCACCCCCAACCCGCTAAGGGCCGCAGCCTGAGAGCCTAGGATGCGGAGCCGCAGCACCGAGAACCGATTTGGAGCACTAACATCCCACCTCCCACCCTGAACTCCAGCCTCCAACAGGAACCTCCTGTTTCCAGACTCTGACAGTCGTCAGTGAGCTCTTTGTGCGGCCTTTACTTTGGCATTACAAAGTAATGGGTACAAAGCAGGGGCCTGTTTCCTCATTATCTGCCGGATGAATGCTTGGAGGGTGTCTAGCTGCCGGGTCGCTCTTGGTAACCCGACGCGCAAGCCTTGGAAGTCTGGAAGGGGACCAGTTTCCTGCTTCTTTGCCAGCTGGAAGCAGGCCCAAGTGGAAAGGAAGTCAGTGCTACAGTGCCACCCTGTGGCGAAGGGAGGAAACAGCCTTTCTCGCTAGTGGCGTTGACTTCAGACTTGTGGGAGACACTTTTAAACAGTATGGGATCCCCAACTAGCAAACCTGCAAACATATTTGATAGCATTTGCTGTGCACTAGGCGCCATGATCATTGTATTATCTTGTAGCACCCTCAGATTCCCGCCGTTCTTATTGGAGAATACTTTACCAAAGAGGAAAAATCAAGAAGTCCTTGCTCAGCCCCACAGATTACAGTTCTAACCAGGAGCATCCAGAATGATGTAACAAGATAGCTACGCCCATGTCCGTTTTCTTACTGCAATGACGGGCTTACTTGATTGATCGTTTAAAGCACTTTTCTTCAGAGGTAAGGCAATATTCAGTCATTATT